>NC_135836.1:25432648-25907648 GCF_029677425.1 Wolffia australiana | reverse complement strand
ACAATAGAATAATAATGAACTAATATTTGATTTAATAAACTAAAACAAATCATGGTGGTGTGATTTGGCTTCGCGGCCACATATTATCCATAAATAATTATGTAAATAAATTCATTTAATTATTAATTCATATTTCATAAAGTTATAATTAAAAATAAAACATTTATTTGAAGTATGTGTTTCTTTAGAAAATGTTCTATTTTTATTCCAGGTTTTCTCCAAACAGAACTGATAGGATGGTCGGTGTTTTTGACTAACCAAATAAATTTCAAGGGATAAAGAAATTTGGGATCTAGTGATAGATAAAGTATATTGCTCACCATAAAAAATTAGAGCCAATATTTGTTAGTCTGATCCATCAATCTTACCTGCTAAGTTTAGTGTGTAAGAGAACTCCACGGGCATAGGTGATGCGTGCATGTATTAGATTATTTTGGATCTCCAACCTTAGAGAATTTTACTGCCTGCAATTATTTCTGTAGAAAGGGTGGCCAAAGGTTCTATTTGTCATTTTATGTTTTGACCTAAAAATTACCAAAACAATTGAGAAAAATAATAATAAATTATTAGGACGTATTAGAAATAACCTAAATATTTATTTCATTTAGATGAAAGAGTTTTGACTAGTTTTCTTTCATTTTGTTGATTTGTTCTATACAAAATAGTTTAATGACCAAAAAAATATAAAATCATCTAAAATTTTATTATTTTACATTATTTGAAGTGTAATTTGCTCTCTCATTACCTACTGCTTGTGGATTTGACCCTTAATTACCTTAATTCAGGTAAGGAAAGTTTTATAAATATTGTTGGATAAACCAGAGATCTAAGAGAACTTATTTAACCCAAATTCTAGTTAATCACTAGTCAACCTCCCGAAGAGAGTGGACTCATGGAAACCTAAGCACGCCTCCTGTCTCTTGCCCTTCTGTTAGGAGATGGCCCATTTGGATCCCATTTCATTATTATTTAAAGGGTTTTCAACCCTATGAACAACCTAACAAGAATAACAACTCTAATGTTTTTATCTGCTTGTCTTTCTCCCTCTCTTCCCTCTCTACCTTGGTTTTCTCTGTTGTTTATTCTCCTCTAGATTATTCGTTGGTGGTCACTCCATTGTCTTGGGAGTTCAAGGTGGAGCCCCTCTAATGCAGCATACGAGAACCCTATACCCAACACCAAGAGCCTTGTATATTAACGTCACACCGACAAATATTTAGCCACCTTATAAATATTTATTTTGCGGTGATGAATTTCACTCCATTTCTATCCTACCATAAAAATTTATTAGTATCCATACTCCATTAAAGAGAAGAAAAAAATAACAGTATAACTATGAACTTTCCACTAAACTGTTTAAATATTAATTTAGGTACTTTCTTCAATTAATATTATTTTCTTCACCAATACTAAATGAGTATGAATGATATTACTATATAAAAATAGTTATACTTACTCTAGTTCCATCAACGTTTACAGAAGCACTGATAAAGAGAGCCCACACAAACTTATAATGAGCCAAGGCAGCCTTTATATTCTTGAGCAGGGTCAGATGCTGAACCTGATGCTTAATTAAAATAGTCGTAGGGGATGCCAATATCAAATTATAAATAGGAACTTTAATTATTCCTCGGATATTCACAGATCTGGAGAGCTGAGTGAGTGAGCGTATGTTCCAAGTGTCCATTGAAAAAAATAAAAACTATAGTAATGGTAAATACATTTATTAATATTGTATATAATGACCTATCCTCTGAATATATTTTTTGATAAAAATATAAATAATAATTCAGTACTTTTAAGGTAAACTTTCTGTCTAGGTTATTGGCATGTGTGAGTGTAATGCAATATATTTAGTTGACCTATTTTTAAATTGGGTTAATAGCACGGTACGTCCCATACTTTTTCAAAAATCTGAGATATAACCCAAACTTTTTTTTGGCACAGTATAGCCCAAATTCTCTAAGTGGATTTCGTCATATCCTGTTTATGACGTGGAATCCACCGTGGCTGCCATGTGGATTTTTGGCAGAATCCACCTGGCAGCCACGATGGATTCCGCGTCATAAATGGGATATGTTGAGAGCGAAATACATTCTATTAACCCGTCCGAATCAAATCACCTGGGAGAGAGCACAGAACCGAGACATAGACAGAGAGAGGGGAAGGTGGAGAGAGAGTGAGAGGGGGGGGGGAGAGAGAGAAAGGGTGTCAGAACGGTGCTGTTTGCGGTGGAATCCTTGGCAGTTTCTTCTTCAGGGTTCGTTGCCATGGCGATCTAGGGTTCATTGTGGTTTTCAGAGGCTGCCTTTTGGATCTTGTTTATTAGTGAGGCTTGCTCGTCTGGGGCATCTGATTATCTCCTCCGTGGAATCCTTTTGGCTTGCACCCAAGCTCAAACTGGTCCTTGCAGACCGAGCACGTTGAGTCTGGTCGGAGATGGCATTGCCGGATTTTCACTACCCAAAGGTTCTCAATTGCCGAAGCAGGCGCCGATGGCAGGCCCGACCACTCATTTGCAGTGACAATTTCAGGAATCTGGTTATGGAGCCATAGCCATGGGGGCGAGGCCAGCCCGCCACCAGCTCTGTGTCCCATTAAGCTTGCCATCATGGCAGAGATGGCATCCAACCGAACCTCGTAGGGGAAGAAGGCATGGTCTTTGACGTCATCCACCGCCATGGCAATGAGGACAGATAGGCTCCCGGCCATGGCGGAGCCCGAAGGAAACCCGGCACAGATTGGCAATCCCGCCCAAGGCAATCCAAGAATCAAATGAATTCTTTTGCGAAAATGAGTTTTTTTCGCTGATCTTGGATTCCTCTAGTTGAATTCTTTGTTAAAGATGAACATTTACGACGAGGATCGATTGGAACATAGATTGAAGTGCAGGGGATTGCCGAGGCAAAGATTATCTAAGAAAGGTTTTTCTTTGTAAGAGCTGGCAAAATGGGATGGCTTCTCCTTAACCTATCTATTCTGCTAAAAAGTTCACAAACCAGGAGCTTGAACCTTGCTATGATGCTATGTGCGGTAATGTCCAAGTTTATTAAATTTCCATGAAAATATTGGTTTTAGCGCCTAACTGAGAAAAAAATGTTCCCTCTTATGTGTAGCTCTGTATCATTGACTACTTTGTTTATGAAGAGTACATGACATCAACGTAAATCGCTGTCTTCCACTCTTGAGTTTCTTGCGTTGAAAAATATTTGTCAGTTTTAGAATGATGTATTATTGGCCAAGGCAGAACATTCAAAGCTATTCATCATTTGAATATTCCTATAAGTGGTTGTCCTAAATAGTTTCCATACAATCTAATGCAAAAAGCATTTCGATAATATGAAGTAACTTGAATTTAGAAAAAAGGTGCTGTTCAAACCGAATTAGAAAGAGCGTCACTTTCATATGGGTCATATTTTCAAGGGTCTATATTTAGGGCAGTGGAAAGCTTTCTTCTGAATGAAAAATACTCCGACGTTGGGGCAGGGGGCATAAAATATTGAAAATATATTTGAGTTGGCATGAGGAATTTGCGAAGAATGTTTGGGTATATACGTAATCCAAAACAAAATGGCCCTTTCATTGAACTCTGTGGGTTCCATAAAAATTAGTGCACAATATTGGTGATTTTCAACAAAAGGATGAACTTATAATTTTTTCTGAGAGTTCTGATGATCAGAATTGTACTCTTTACTTAACACAGCTTTGGGGTTACCCAAAATTACTCGTCAGATCAGAATTGTACACTTCCTTATGCAGTTGTTTGGGATGCACTTGAGTCAATTCAGTATCTCATACCCTGAAGAGTAAAAATTTAATGTCATGATATGTTTGGGCTACAGATGGGACATTATAGCTGAAAGACTTGGCTTCATGCTAGTGTTTGGAGACCTTGTCTGGATTCCTTTCACTTTTAGCATCCAGGTTCGAAGATATAAATCAACTGTGCTGTTTAATTTTCTTGGTTCTTGCTTCAAAAATCTGACAAGAACAGTTTTCAGCAAAAGTTCTCAATTTTTGTTCATCACACGCGTGCAGTTATTTTCTATAATATGCACATAACTCGACTTACCATAAAAAGAAACCTTTTTCAGTCTCGCTGTTGACTTTATGCATGAGATGTTTTCACTTCTAGCATTTGTTGTTTGGCATCATAACTTATTGACTCTACTACTACATAAACTGTCTGAAATGTTTGTGCCGTCTACTTTCTTATATCTGTTCATCCCGTCCTGGGTCAAGTGCCCAGCGCTGTGGAGCGGCGCTCTTATAAATATTCTTCAAATTTGTATTTTTTGAGACATGCTGTAGTCGCTCAGGCTGTGTCTTTTCTTGTTCATTAAAATTTATTTGAATTACGTAGGGCATTGTAATCAGTTTCCTCGTTTATGTCATTTATCTTACCATGATGGTGATAAGTTATCATCAAACGTTGGATGATGATGATCATGATGACGTTAGGTCGTGGAAACCGAATGGTCAATTGTCATTATACGCTCGTCATGATGAATTTGTCATCTTCACCGTTGATGCTAAACTAGGATTGTGGATGAGGACATATAAGTCATCGTCGTCCCCAAGTCTTGTTAATGTCATCCATTTTTTGGGCTTGGATGAATGACGATGGCTTGTCATGAACGACGATGAATGACGATGAATGACGATGACCCAAGAAGATAATGAAGCTTGGAAATAATCTTCTTTTTTACTGCATAATTTCTTTTGGGGAGTGTGAAGACATTGCAACTATCTTGAAGATCTGCTCCTGGCGTTATCTTTCAGCCTGCCTTGTGGAGCAATGTACGTTTGCCTAAATTAAGATCCAGAAGTCACTTAGTTCCCAAAAAACTATTATTATATATACGATTAATATTCATCTACCTTTTATTGTTTATGATTTTTATTTTTTTATTTTTTTATAAATAAAGATAATCTTCATCTGTCTTTGTTTTTTGAAGATCGATCATCCCATACTGCTATCCTATCTATTTGTTCGTGGTGCTTGTGTGGAGGGAGCGAAGGGATGAGGCAAGATGCTCTTAGAAGTACAAGGAGTCATGGGCAGAGTATTGTAGGCTTGATCCCTAGAGGATCTTCCCTTATGTGTATTAGGGGTTTCTAGAAGGAAAGGAAGTTCACGCAAATGGCAAGCGAGGATCTACTGTTTCTTTGTCTTTTCATGCTTAAACATAAAACAAGCTCATGCTTTGGCATTTCATGCTCCTATCCGTTTCCAAGCTAATATAAAACAGTTGATCGTGTTTTCATCATTGTCATTGTTGATGATGACAAATTCGGCTGATGGATCATAATGAACAATGAATCAGTAACAACAAAATTTTCTTTTGAAAGACATCGTATGATATAATAACTATAATAACTACAAATCCTATCATTTCAAATGAGCACAGTTCCAACAAAAAAATAATACCTTCGAAAAGAACAAAAATACTCTCCCAGAAATCTCGACCAATTGGACCGGATGAAATCTCTAGAGGGCCAAAAAAGGTAAACATGAATGGAAATTATGGTAAATTAGAGCAAGAAAGAAGCTAAATAGTGTCGTGGACACTGAATGAAGATCAGATCAGTAAATGACAACTAAACAGATCTAGCGACCAAGTTTCAGAACGAAGGCTAGTTGAAGAAGATAAAATGATGGATGGTCTTTGAAAATTGGCTGATATGCGTCCTCTACTTAAACACATGGAGGTTCTGTAGCTCCCTCGGATCCCTACATGATTGATCAATACATGTTCATTATTTTACGTTGAATAAAATCTAAGATGCCTGTAAACGAAGTTGGACTAAAAATTCAAACCGAACTTGGCCTGCAGCTTGTATCCTTGTTTGGGTGCATGTCTTCCGATTATAGGCAACTTGCTGGCAGAGAGAGCACTTCATCTGCACACCTTTTTTGGATAATCTTTGACCCTTAGGTTCTTTCTCACTAATGTTAATTCTTATCTTCTGCTTGGGCCTTCCAGGTTATTTCTTCACGAAAGGAGGGAATACATAGTTCTCTTCAACTTTGCTCCACAAGTTTTTTCCATTCATTGGTGGGATACCATGACTATAAGCTAGCTGGTATACATCTTTCTTCAATCACTCAGTGACAAAAATGATAGGGTCCTCCTTGATCTAGTGAATGCAAGTAATAGCATGGGAGCATGGAATTCCCCTTATACCCCAATATCTGCAACTACAGGTTCTGCTAAGTAAATCAATCACAACTCTGTCTCCCAAGTTTGTAGCCTCGAATTGATAGTGGCCTGCATGTCTAAGAGTGCATGACCTAGACTTCAACTTGTTATCTTCGAGCAACTCCCTTATCCGAGGGCATAATTGATCAGTTCTATCAAAAAACAACTCCCTTTTCTTAACTATCCTCTGGATGACTGCACCTCTAATATCTTCCAGCGTGTCTATGACAGGTTTAGACCTAGACTGTAATATGTAATTGTTGAAGCACTCACAATATTGTTATCAATCACCTCACATTTTGGCCGCTCACTAATGTAAGCCGTGCAAAACTTCTTTATGCCTATATCTCCAAAGTCATGCGCGGCTTGTGGTTTCAATGTGCTCATCTGTCTCATGATCCTCTGGAAATCTTCATGAGTTTTTCACTTCACAGATTTCCAAAATACGTTCTTCAGAATCTCAATGGAATGTCCTTTCTTCTTCCAATTTGCATAAATATGTCTAGCACAATTCGTATGCTCCACATGTGGTAACAGATATGCCACTACATTTTCTAGTCCCTGCACAATGTTAGAGAGTAGCAAGCTATTAGTGCAATAAAGTAGTTCAACATTAAGCAATAAGACTTCAAATAATTCAATTATTATGAACGAGTTAGTTAAGTACCTTCTGTTGATCACTTATGATAGTCCAACCATTACCATCAACAATTCCTAAATCTTCCATCAGCCGTTGAATAAACCAAGTCTAAGAAGCTTGATTTTCCCCTTCAACCACTGCCCAGGCAATAGGGAACATTTGATTATTCCCATCCTTGCCCACAGCACTCAACAATTGTCCTTTCATTTTGGTCTTCAAAAATCATCCATCCAACCCAATGACTCTTCTACAACCTTCAAGAAAACCTCTTGCTAGTGCATCAAAGCATATATAGAGTCTCTTAAACCTAACCAAAGAATCAGGAGTGTCTCTATCAAGTACCAACTCCAAAGTACCATTCCTATTGACCTTCTTTAACTCAGCAACATAAGCAGGAAGCAAGTGATAATGGCCATTCAAAGATCCTTGAAGCTTCTTGCGCGCCGCAGATCTAGTTCTATAACAGGTATGCTTTGAAAGTGTGATTCCAAATTGTTCGTTTATTTCCCGCATCATATCTACTGCCCTCCAATTCATATTCATTCGAATTTTCTGTAATAAGTGGTTTGCAATCCAATGATAATCGGCTTGTCATTCAAAGATCTCGGAGCCCTACTGCACCTTTGAGTATAATTTCGTGTTTTCACAACAAAAGCCGCCTTCATACCATTCCAACTAGCATATATCCTCCATGGGCAATCTCCCTTGCAAACAACTTCAACTTTTTGGTCACTAGACTTTAAAAACCTGATGTTCAACCCATTCCATATAGCATGGTCCTTCACAACTGTCCTATAAATTGAGAAGCCGATTCAAAATTCATGCCTACTTGAAATATAATCCTCTCAATGGGGCATCTTGCATCAAACCTCTTGCCCCTGTATATGTTCCTTTTATTTTCACCCTCATCATCAGTATCATTGGGAGTTAATATCTCATCATCCAAATCAGCATACTCACTATGATATCCATCAACAGATACTTGTTGTTGAACTTGTTCTTTTCTATTTCTCTGGCAGTCAACAAATTCATCATTCCATTCTTCACTTGTTCTTTTCTATCGTTTGTATACACATCACTTTCCTCATTTTCTTCACATAGACTATATTCACAATTAGAATCACTATCATAATCAGAACCAAACACTCTTCTCTCGTCATCAGCCCTACTTAATAAACAAATGGAAAACAGTAACTGATCATGCGTGCAATATATATTTAAATTTTAAGGGGAGAACTTACATTCTTCTACACTTTGACTTGTGAAACAGTCTAATAGGAGGACGGTGGGGGAGAGCACCACTGCACGATGAAGAACCAGACCTTAAATTTGGTCTAGTTTTAGGCACTTCTTACGTTCTGAACCTTGAATTCGGTCCAGTTGGGTCACGGTCCAGCTAGGTCTGGTTCGGTCAGACCTTAATTTCTGATGTGAAGATGATTTGGAATGTTAAATTCAAAAACTATAAAAAACCATAAAAAATAAGTAAAGTTAATAAACTAGGTTCGATTTACAATGTAAAAGAAAAAAAACTGAATGATATTTTAAAGAATTAGAACAAAAAAATAGAATAAAACAAAATCAAGATGTTTGAAAAAAAAGATTTGGAACAAAAAGGAGAAATTTCCGATGTTTGATATTTAGCAGATATTGAGGTTAGCTAGCAGTGTCCAATCGTATCGGTCCATCGATGTCGGACATTGAAATTTAGTGGATATTGGAATTTAGTGAAATTTTGATATCGGACAATGACTAGCCAAACTTACTGGTCCATTGATGTAGGTATCGCATCATTGTTGTTTTCAAATAAATCATTGGTAACGTCATGAAAGGGAAAGAAGACGCACATGAAAATGTACATAAAATGACAAACTTTCCAAAGAAAAGTGAGTTAATGTCATGGCATGGAGAAGGAACACCTAGAAATCAAACAAGGAAAATCACCTACTTTGACAAACAAAACTAGTTTAATAATTGAATTATTAAAAAAAGAGGATATTTTAAAGTGTCTCTATCAGAAATTACCCAAAATGGCAGGAGTGAGAATACCATCTCCAATAGTCATACAAGTGCCAATAAGTGCAAGAACAAGGAGGATGTTCTTCTTGTATGCATTAGCCTCCAAGTATTTCTTGATCTTAGGCGCAAGGGAATGGTCCTCAAAGGTGCGCCGACTGAACGGGTCAGCACTTCGTCTATGCGATGTAGGTTTGGAATCGTTGTAACATTGGCATGTCGGCAGAGCAATGAATATAACGCCAACGTTCCCCCTGAACTGAAATTTCCATTGAAAATTTAAATTAAAGTTCAGCATAGCCTTCCATTCATTTCCTTCCTATCGAGAGAATTTTGATTGCTATTAAAAAGAGAAAATTATCTAACCGGTTTGCAGAAATTGTGTTGATATTTCAAAGGTTCGGCTAAAATCAAGGCGATAAAGCACAAAGAAGTGGCACTAGAGGAAGTAGAGATCAATGGGCTTTCAAAATTGAACTATTGGGCGGCAATTCATTGGGCTATATCCCAACGCTGAAAGAAAGCATTGCACAATTTTCTCTCCATTCTTTCTTACCAGCAAAAAATTATCATTAGTATTAAAATTAAATATTGTTCTCGGACGACGTTGATTGATACTATTTTCGTTCAGTAGGATTTCAATCTGTCATGGTAGATTGATCCTTTGATGATGAATTAAACCAAAAAGACATAGAATAAAACAAAATTGAGGTGCAGAATAAGAACATTAAGAGGGACAGAGAGAACGAGAGCGGGGGAGATAATCAGATGCCCCAGACGAGCAAGCCTCTCTAATAAACAAGATCTAAAAGGCAGCCCCTGACGACCACAACGAATAGTAGATCGCCATGGCAATGAACCCTGAAGAAGAAACCGCCAAGGATTCCACCGCAAACAGCACCAAGCCGACGCCCTTTCTCTCTCTCCACCTTCCCCTCTCTCTCTGTCCATGTCTTGGTTCTGTGCTCTCTCCTGGGCGATTCGATTCAAACGGGTTAATAGAACGTATTTCTCTCTCGACATATCCCATTTATGACGTGGAATCCACTATGGCTGCCAGGTGGATTCCGCCGGAAATCCACCTGGCAGCCACGGTGGATTCCACATCATGAACGGGATATGACGAAATCCACTTAGAGAGTTTGGGCTATACCATGCCAAAAAAAACGTTTGGGTTGTGTCTCAGATTTTTGAAAAAGTATGGGACGTACCATGCTATTAACCCCTTTAAAATTTTCTGGAATTTTGGGCTGAGCTTCTAAAAGACCAGGCGAAGGGGGTATACTCAAACACACTAAGTAATAATTTCAAAATAAAATATTTCAAAAATTATTTCCACTTCCTTCACCATACCCCAATCTTTAGATATGTCAAATCAGTTACTAAAGCCTACGCAGATCTTAGGATGATGTGGTCGGTTATGAAGGCTAACTTAGTATATGGACTCCTGTTCTATATTATTCACATAGCTAGCCATAGATAAAACCATAGGTCATATCTTAGACTAAAATATTTTCTATAAATATTACTTGTTTAATATTACTAGACTTAATAAAAGTATAAAAATATATAGGAATGATTCAAATACTTCCACCAATCTACCTTCCACATAAATAGCTTAAATGTTGATGTATTTATGATTTATGATAATAGTGAAATTAATATAATTCAATTCATATATTTTTAGATTAAAATAATCATAAATTCATGTTAAGATATTTAAACTCATGAAACATATATTTTACGGTGGCACTCTAATTTTTCTTCCTTGTTTGGTATATTATTGATTTTCCTACATTCTATTCATTTCAGCTTGAAAACAAATTTCATAGGGTATGGAGACTTTTCTAAATTATAAATGAGACTTTTCTAAAGAAGCTACATGCACCATTGATAACATGCATTTATATTGCCTCATATTATTATATTTATGTGTCTTTATGCATTAAATTACTCATATTTGCATGTTATCAAGCTTAAAATGATTAAATCTATTTTTAGAAAACTTTTTAAATTTTCTGTATTTTTAGGATTTTTCTAACAGTATATTCTAAAAGAATATAGCTTTTGAAACAGAATATGATTTTTCTGGAATTTTTGGATATTAAAGTTGGAAATATATGATTTTTTGAGTCAAAATATATATATTTATACGTATTTGTGGGTTTGTATTTGATTTAATATTAAATTTTAAGTATTTTGGTTTTTATGGCATAGGGTGACGTGGCGCGCCGATGCGCCGCCAAGTCAGCGTCGAGAAAGAGATTTTTTCTTTATTTGTTTGGCCTTTTGTCATTTCATGTGGCAAAAAATGTGAAAAACCATTGAATACTTAAAACCACGGAATACGAAAAACTACGGAATACAAAAAAGCCACAGAATACGAATAGCCACAGAATACGAAGTGCTTTGACTTCTTAACAGACATGAAACCGACGACATTGATAAGGAGAGAGAAGAAATTAAAGGCTAGGATTGCTTCAACTTACAACAGCCATAACTGTTGATCTTTCCCTCCTCTTTCTATCCATATCCTCTGATCTATACATAGAGGCTTGGATCATTGTAAAAATCATCTTGAACTTGCTTACTACTTTTGTGGGCTGGTTGAAATAGAGTGAGTTTTGAGATCCATAAAGATTGTTATTGGTGTCTTGGGTGTGTGGGAAGAGACAAAAGAGAAGAGGGGGAGCTTACCGGCACTCACAAATGGCCATGATCCTGGCGGAACGTAAGGATCTAAGGTAAGTGTCTTCGCCTTACGTTGTTTCTCTCCCAACATCATTATTATCATAGTAACAGTTTTTTATCAATGTTTCATTTATCACTTCACTTATATACGTCCCCATTCTCTCATCTCTCCATCCTTGCCATCATACCACTCCATATCCAACCACTATCCTCGTTCATACCGTCGTTCATCGTCATATCCATCACAATCACTCACTCTTTTCTTTCAGATAAATTAGCTCATAATTACTTATCTTTTATCTATATCACTAGTTCACGTCCTCAAATCTTGCTTTCGTTGATCCTCTCATCCATCATCACTAGTATAAGAAAGTAATTCCTTAATCATAATTCCCTGTGGAGACGATCCGTATTCATCACTAACTAATTATTTTTAACTACGATTAAACAAATTTTTATTGAATAATCTCAATCACCAAAGACAACTTTTAACCCTAAAATTGAGATTATCAACTATCTCATTTTATGTGTGGGCGCAGATCCCATTATTCTTTTTGATAACACTACATGGATGAATCATGATATTTAAAACATAAAATTAGAAGGAATATATGTCAATTAAATATTAAAAAATAAAATAAATGAGACTTTCTTGATGGGTACTAGCACACAAAAGGCAGAAGCACATGTGATACCATCAATTAGATGGAGAAAACTATGTACGTATAGGCTTTAATTATATTTTTTCTACATTCATACTACACATAATTTATAATATATATTGGAAAATTGTTAACTCACAGGATTTAGGTTTAAAAAAAATATATTATGGATGCAAATGATAGATAATGAGAGGCCTAAACCATGATGTGGATCAGAATATGTTTCCCCGTATAAAAGGAGGGGGAGAAAAGATCCGACTTCACCCTGTTGAGAGACCAGGTCAAAACAGACATGATTCTGGAAATGACTTGATAAATTTGAATTTGGAAGCTTTTTTCTTGTTGGATGATAGAATAAACCATGGATCACATCTGAGTTTCAAGATATAATTGCCGGTAAATTCAATGGAGAAGAAGAAATTTTACCATCTTGAGCCCTAGCTGATGTAACAAAAAGTTTCATGTAGTCCTTTTGGTTCTTCAACTCTTTCGATTCTCTTTGTTGCTTGCTTACCATTAAGTAAGATACCTTGGATCCAAGGATTTCCAACGCATCATATCAAGCTAAAACATTCCACATGTTGCAAAAGTTACATTATTGTTTATTCAAACCTAATAGAAACTTGATTCCACTACATGCTGCCACGATCAACCTCCACTACTTTGTGGCAAGCACCCACAACCAAAGGTTCAAATTACAAGTTGACATAAACTGATATTTTCTAATTCTTTTTGTTCCAAAAAAATTACCCAAAACCTAATTAAAATCAAATAGATTACATAAAATAGACAAAATATTAAATAAATATATATTTATGCAATAAAAGTAGTTAACAAATTTTTTCACTGGAATTATTTCATAAAGAATGACACCAAATAAAAAATTCAAAAAGACTTAAAATTATAAAACATCTAAAGATATTATTACTTTTAAATCATAAATGAGAAACTTAAACTGAATTTTGAAAAATATTTCATGGTTTATTAATATGCTGTCATTACGGAACTTAAATCCTTGTAAAAGCGTTATGCAGGCAGAATAATTTTTGGAATAGTCCCTATTTTTATTTTGTGTAGTGAAACATTAAATTTAAATTATGGTATTTGTTACACCAAACGCCATTGTAAATCTCAATATGAAATAGCTTAAATGATTGTGGAAACTACCATGATTTTAAACGACAGTGCATGAATAGACTTATTTTTATGAGGCCATACCCAGCCAATCATTGTCACCTGCACAGGGTTAAGGATTTAATAGTATCAATATCATTCAGCTTGCAAAGGCCATATATGAAGATCCAGGATGAGTTATGCTTCCAAATTTTGAGGGCTGCTGTGCAGCTCATAAATAGGCCCCTTAATACTGTACAAAACATCAAAGATTTATCATTATAGTTATAGGCCAAGGAAGAGAAGTCATTTCATTATCCATCAAGTTTCTTGGTGCTCATAATTGTAGTAAGGATGGAGTTATTTAACAAGTAGAAGATGTTCATAGGATAGAGTGATTCCCATGATCTTGACCGTCTATAAGACTCTTTGTGCCTACATTTTTATTTCTTTCTTCATGCTGTTGATAGAAATTTTGTTTTTTCCCATAAAGTTTCTCAGTATTCCATTATATTTAATATATCTGAGTTATATCAAACTTTAATTTCCTCACTTCAACATTACTCTTACCTATTACATAATGTAAATTTCCATGGAAATATTGTGCAAACCACATAAAATTTGCTTTATTTGTATGTCTTATGGTACTTTTCTAACACCCTTTACATATTTTTTAGCATTTTTACATTCTGAATACCATCAATTAACAAATATTTTGAATTTTTTCCTGATAATTCAATACCATTATAAGTGCATTTGAGATACATTTCTCTCTTGAAATGCATTAAATCATCATACCACCCAGGGAATTGGAATAAAAACATCCGGCCAACATCTGTAGCTATTAGCAATGAAATACATGCAATTTAATTTCTGAGAACGAATAGGGTTACTTACATCAAAACCATTATTACATAAAAAAAATATAATGATATCCCAAGTTTGTGATATTGTTTTAGCTTCATTTTTCTATTTATTTGCCTTTTTTCACTATTCATCATTTATCTCTTCCTCTTAAGAACTTGAAATTTTGAGTTGCCTACTCTACCCACCTAACCTCTAAATATTGTATTCATCATTTCAGAGATCAAGAGGTAAAAATAATCATTTTTCTATTTGGTCCAAAAAAACGTTTCTTTACTTCAAGTTTTGTCAGAAATTAAGTTTTAAATTCATAAAATAACTTTATGGAATTAATAATAGGATTAAAGTAGTTTTACATGATTTTGGTATTTTTATTTAACAGCTCAATCGGTAAGGAAATAATTTCTGAAATCAATAAATATATTTCTAAATAAAATAAATATGTTTCATACACTTTTATGGGTTAAACGATTCTCACCACATGTCAATGTCTCATCGGAAGACATGCCATTAAGACATCATGGTTCACGATGAAATAATTTCTCAAGGATTTTCTGTTGATTAAGGTCAAAGAGATAGGCGGCCCGTTATGAGTGGCTTTTTAAGTGTCAAATATGTTTCAAGGGGTCTGCATACATGGAGGTGATAACTAGCAAATTATAATGTTAAATTGATGTATATTGTATTACATATATGTGTTTTATTTGCCATATTTGCATGTTATCATACATAAATGCGCATAAATGATTTGCATTCTGATTTTTTTAACTGCTTCTAATTTTTTCATATTTTTAACATGGTATTTAACCTCTGTGCATTGAATAAATATTTTTACGTGGCATAAAACACTTGGATAAAGGTTGGTAAAGGTTTTATTGATTTTTTGTAATTTGTCCACATTTGATTATAATTTCTGACCATATTATAGCCAAGAAATGAATAATAGAATTAAACGAATGTGTTTTATTAATTATTTAGTATTTTAAAATGACTCTTATTTATGAAATTTATGCTATCCAAGTTATTCACCTGAAAATTTGGCCGAATGATTGGATGTGTTAAACGAGCGCATTATTGGCTCACTATGGCATAACAATGCACGATGCCATGATGAGCAAATCATTACTCGAAAGGAACAAGTGGTGCGGTCAACGAGGAAATGGTATGCTATGTTTTCCGTATTATTGTTTATTTCGTGTAATAAATGCATGCGGAAAATTGATCTCTGCAGGAATTTGTTAAGTGAGAATATTTGTCGTACACCCAGTCGATTAGCAGCGTGCATTGATTGCATGCGTCAACTGACACCACGTGCATTGAATAGAGGTAAGCTTACTGCAATTTTTTTATTAGAACAAAGGAGATGCAAGGTAACATGGCGCGACCTCAGCCACAAAAAATGAATATTTTATATTCTCTCTTTTGACACTAATGATTACACCATTTCAGAGTGCAAATATGTGGCAGCGCGCGATCCGAGGGCGGTGAAAATAGGGCGACAAATCAGAAATGCCATTTCTATCTGCTTGGAGGAGAGATAAAATTAATCCAAATACTAGGATTAATCACCAGTAAATGACTGTGCTCAAATTTTGACGGTAGGTTTGTCTTTTCATCCTTTAGATCTAAACAATTGGATTTTTAAATGGAGGTTTGGAAGAAGGAAAATTCACTTTTGAAAGCTCTCCCCAAGTATTTGGCCAGGAAGGACACAGGTGATGCTTTGGAAGACGACATATCTTGGTTCATCATTAAAAGTTGTAAGTTTCTAATTTGCTTTTTGAACTTCTTCTTGGATGATTCTAAACCGCCAAGGCAAAGATGAAATGTACATTCCCTTGAAGTTGATTTGAATGGAAATTAGCGTTCCATTTTTATATTGATTCAATAATTGACTTTTAATCCTTAGTTCTACATTAATTTTCATCTAACTTGGCATCTTATATCTCTAGATTAGGGTTAAATTTCCCTTTTAATTCATCTTCTCCTAAATTATTTTAGTTTCTCTCTCGGTTAATTCATCCACTTTCTCCCTCTAGATTTAGAAATTTATTGTTTGAAAATTCAATTCAATATATCAAAAACCTAACCAAAACTTTCATCCAAAAATTTGTCGATCTTCAAGTCCAATTTAAAAAACCCCTTTCTTGCTTATTAAATCCCAAATTATAATGCAGAAAAAATATCTTCATAATTATGTCAATTCGAATATTGGTACTCCGATAAATTGACGTCAGAACAATCCTATCTATATTGTGTTGACCGAAAATATTAATATCAAAATTAAGCTTTTGCTAAATTCTGATAAATTTCAAAATAAAGTTAAATACTATTAAGGCCTATTAAATGCAAAATTAATTTATTAATGAAATAATTCATTTGAAATATGATACAAATTCTTGCTTATGACCCCCCTGCTGTTCGACCCCTTGCTTTATCTATACATATTATTTAGTAATTCAAGGTTTAATAAATTTTATTGTATTAGTCTAAAAGTGAAAATAATGACATCTTTAGACACCCAAATTTCAGCTTATCAAATGGCACCATTGCCGAAGAGGCACAGTGAGTATCAAAAATTATAAATCAATAATATTTATATCTATTATGATTAACATTTTTTTGCTATATTCTTGAATTGAATTCAGTTTTGCATTTATTTTTGAATGTTTAAAGAGAAAATAAAAAAAATGAGTTTGTAATTCTAATTCTGTTATGTTTATTTTTCTTGTTCAGTAATCTGATTTTCCTTACTATTTGTTTAATTGACATTGTATGAATGGTAGGAGATCCTTAAAACCTCAGATATAGGATCTTGAGGTGACCAGTAGAAGAAGTCCCAGTATCGATGATATTTTTCAGAGTTCCATGGAAGAAAATCAACAAACTGGTGAGAGTTGAACAATCAAAGTTGTAGAGTTGAACAAGGAAAGAGAAGAATGAGGTTGAGAGTATTCTGGTCTTGTAGAGAGTGAAACCTACACTAAAATTTCTGCTCCTCTACACAAAAATGTCAAATTTTGAATTGACCAAAATATGATCAATCAACTACCTACATTTCAAGGATGATTCAGTGTAGAACCTTATGAGATTTTAGAATAATATAACCAAATATGTTCGGCTTATAGCTATGCAGGTGTCCCTCAAGAAATTCACAAACTCAGGCTATTTCAATTTGCTTTGAAAGATAGGGCCAAAGAGTGGTACAAAGGAATAGGTCAAGAATTTAAATCATGGACTAAGACACTATCTAGTTGTTTAAAGAAATTCTGTTCTTATGGATTGACCGCTTCAATTACAATGATATAAGAGATTTCTGTCAGGGAAGTGACACCCTGGGAGAAGCATGGGAAAGGTTCATGGCACTTACTAGGAAGTGTCCACATCGCAAAATTTCATCTCATGAGTTAGTTTAATTTTGTTATGGGGGCTTGCATGATCAGGAAAAACATCTAGTAGATATATCTAGTGGAGGAATGTTCCTTGACACTAATGCAGATGAACCCATGAAACTAATGAAAAAGTTAGTGGAAGATTGGTTATATAGACAGTTTTTCTTACACTAACCAATACGCAGGCCTAAAGCGTGGAGGAATCATTGACGTCAAAGCAGTCGATCCAGAGATAAGAATTGACAAATTGGAAAGAGACATGAGGAAAATTGGTAAAACAATAGAAGATAAGAGTAATACTTTTAAATCCTTTGCAGGAAACTAAGGAGAACGCAAACACATATGATGGCAACACATCTTCTAACGTCCCTAGTTGTTTTTGTTCTAGTGAAGAACATTCTGATGAATCTTCCCCATGATTGAATAGGTAAATGCATCTGGGAGACAAGATGCAGGACACACTCAATGGAATGCAAGATCTAGTTATGCTAATCAGAATTAGAATAAAGGAGCAAACAACAACTTCACATCAAAGCAATGTCCCAGCAACAACATCCACAAAATTTTCAAAATTACTCTAGACCTTTTTACTCTCATCCAAACAACAATAATGAAAACACTAACTCAACTTAATAGATCTTATCTGGGAAAGGCAGTAAGAGACGAAGAGCATGCATGAAGAAACGAAGATGTTGATGTAAACCTTAGAAGAACACAAGAGAGAAATTAAAATGCTCAAGCAAGGACAAGGCACAAAAGCACCACAACCTACCCTCAGAGTGAAAGGTAAATTGGAAGACATCATGGTAATGTCACCACACCGATTCAGGGTCAGCGCTTCGCGCACGCGCGCTCGCTCTGCCGCTACTCAAGTGTGCCGGGGCGGGCGCCGCACGCCCGCGGTCCTAGCGATCACACATGCCACCCCTGCCTTGAAAATGACACGTCAGCAGCACCCGTGTCCACACTAGCGCTCAGCCCGCGCGACACCACCGCATTGGACACCCCCGAGCTCGGCGCTGTGGCCCAGCACTACCTGCAGGAGCGCTATGCGCCCTCTGTGTCGTCCCGGCGCTCTTAGTGCAGCACATGCCTTAGTCTCCTAGTGGTATGTCTTCCGGCCCCACGTTCCGCACACGCAATGCGCGCGCTGCCCACGCGGTTGCTGCACGAAAATGCCCACAACTCCACACGCTGCACCCACGGCATGCCGCTTGGCCTGCGTATCTCGCACTCGCGCGTAGTGCTCAGCGTTGGCGCGTAGCGCTAGCGCCCGTGCGTAACGCTTGGCGTTGGCACGGCGCTTGGCGCGTGGGCACACACTGATCTGCCTGTGCGCCTAACACGTGCAGACCATACCTGATCCATCCTGCCTTGGGCATGGACGAACACGGCACAGCCTGCCGCGCATCATCACGTATAGTGGCAATGGCCTAAAAGATCAGGTATTTCGGCATTGCTACCCATGATGACTCAGTGCTTCGAATATCGTGAGCCAAATTACATGGACACACCCTCCCAATAAGCACGCATGCCTCAAGGCAAGGAATGCCACCTAGTAAGGGGCCAAACACGCCCCCGCTGCCAGAACTTTTCGACGCCCGTTGCTCCGATTCATATGCTCGCCTCAGGTCCTCAAACTGCCATAAGTCTGAGTCGCGCTCCCAGGTGGCTGATTCCTCTGGTTTGTTCTTCCACTTAATTAGGTACTCAATCTTGTGATAGCAACCGTGACGTCCTCTCCGGTCAATTTCCCGCATCGCGAGAACAGCTTCTGCTTCCTGGTCGAAATGCGCTCGCACATTTGGTGGTGCACGATGGGGCTGGTTTCTCGCCGCTTCTTCGGGATCTGGTATATATTTCTTCATAGCCAACACATGGAAGACCAGATGAACCGCCAGCCGATGGGAAATGTTGAGTCGGTAGGCAACCCATCTAATTTTCTCTACCACCTCGAAAGGTCCATCATAGCGGGGTACTAGACCCTTGTGACGCTGCTTCACTTGCTTCGTCTTCAACATTGCGTGTTGGTCTTGAACAAGACCTTGTCACCAACTTGGAACTCTACGTCCCTCTTGTGTTGGTCGGCATACTTCTTCATTCTTTGAGCAGCACGCTCCAATGCCTTGCGGGCCTCCTCCATGCGAGCATGATAATTGCGCGCAAAGCGCAAGACCGTAGGGATATGCCCATTCCCTTTCCTCTTCATCACTTACGAATGAGTCAGTGGTTGTCTTCCCTTTGCAATCTCGAATGGCGAGTGACCCGTAGCCGAGCTCTAGTTAATGTTGTGTGCAAATTGCGCTGCATCCAGAAGCTCCACCCAATTCTCCTGATTGACCGAAACGTAACGCTGGAGGTATTCTTCAAGCATGGAATTGACATGTTCCGTCTGACCATCTGTCTAGGGGTGGAAGCTCGTAGAAAATTTGAGCTTGAACCCATGTACTTGAAAAGCGACTCCCAGAAACGACCAGCGAATCTTGTATCTCTGTCGCTAATAATGTCGGGTGGGAGACCACAGTACTTCGCCACATAGGACATGAACAGACGAGCCACGCCATCTGCGTGCACTCTCGATGTGTTGGGGATGAACGTCGCATATTTGGAGAAGTGATCCATGACAACTAGGATGGCTTCGTGCCAACCCACGCGCGGAAGGCAAGTGATGAAATCCATCAAAATAGACTCCCACGGTCTGCTCGCCCTCGGGAGAGGTTCAACCGTTCCAACTGCCTTGGCCTTCTACATCGCGTTCCATTCCCAGTCAGTGATAGCTGCTGGACAGGAGTGCAAGCGCCCAGTCATGCCCTAGGTGTCCGGCGTGGGGAGCGTCGTGCGCTTCGTAAAGGAGTTTGCGGCCCAACCCAACCGCGTGTGGCACATACGGCTTGTTCCCATTTGCATATATGATGTCATCCTCAGTCCAGAATCTCCTTGTCTCGCCCGCAACAATGCGTTTCATCAGGCGAACGGCTTCCGAATCATCTTTCAGCACCAACCTGATTTCTTTTTTTATTTATTTATAGCAAAATCATAATTTTTGAAAGAGTCTCGGGCCTTTCTTCTATCACCCCAACAAGATGAACAGGTCAAAAAGAAAACAAGGAAAACTCCTCTGTCAAGGATTGACAACTAAGAAAAAAAAACTGAACTTGAAGAACAACAAAGTTTGATAGTGGTGGTAAAAATGAAATAAAAGATCAAACCCTGAACCCTCTACTGTTCCTGCGACCTCTGGCCTTCTCGAATTTCCTTCCTTTGGAGCGCACATAGGGCTTGGTGTTGCTGTTCGGCACACCAGGAGCCTTGCCAAAGTGCTTAACCGCCTCTCTGGCGTTCTTGGGTCCTCTCAGAAGAACCATGTTCTGTCCTAGAGGAGCGCGAAGAGCGAGCTGATCAAAAGTCAGGCACTCCCCACCAGCCTTCAAGATCCTCGCTCTAGTTCTCTCAGTGAATCTCAAAGCCGTCACCTTCATTGCAGGCACATCATAAACTCTCAAATCATCGGTGACCATTCCAACGATCACTGCAGTCTTGTCTTCCTTTCCCTTCATATATTTGATGAGCTTGGACAGAGAAATCGGTTGGCCTGTTAATCTTGCTCATGAACAGCCTCTTGAGAATAACTGTATTGAAGTTGCTACCGGTCCTCCGAACAAGAAACCTGTAAAGCTTCACGAGAAGCTTGAGGTAGATATCGTTGGACTTCGGCGCAGTGTGCTTAGTCTTCTTACTTTTATCACCGGCAACGAGATCGATACCCATGGTTGCCTCCGCCTGCTCGCTCGGCTGCCTTAGGGTTTCACTCCGCTCTCTAGACCTGCACCAACCTGATTTCATTGAGAATGCTTCCTTGGACTGTTGAAAGTGCGGCCACAAACACTTCTGGCTCTTTGCAGCTTAGGGCGTCGGCCACTTGATTGGCGCGCCCCGGCTTGTATTTCAAGTCGAAGTCAAAGTCGAACTCCGCCAAAACGTTTTGCCATCTCGCTTGCTTCGGGGTCAGCTTCTTTTGTGACTCGAAGTAACTGGTGGCCACATTGTTAGTGTAGACCACAAATTTCCCTCCGACGAGATAGTGGCGCCAGACTCTCAAGCAAGGTACCACTACTGTTATCTCCTTCTCGTGTACCGAGTACCTCCTTTTCGTGTCGTTCAGCTTGCGGCTCTTGTAAGCCACGGGGTGTCCGTCCTGCATCAAGACAACTCCAAGTGCGAAGTTAGAAGCATCGGTATGTACCTCATATGGCTTGTTAAACTTGGGCAATCGAAGCACCGACTCGCTGGAGACTGCACTCTTCAACTTGTCAAATGCTCTTTGACACCGGTCTTTCCACTGCCACTTCATATCTTTCTTCAACAAGTTCGTTAGAGGGGCAGCTAGTCGGGAGAAGCCTTTGATGAACTTCCGGTAGTAATTTGCCAACCCGAAGAAAGATCTTAGTTGTGGCACTCCTTTCGGCTCCGTCCAATTTCTGATGGCCTTCACTTTCGAGAGATCCATGCGCACACTTCCCTTCCCGACTAGGTGTATGAGGAACTCAATCTCCTGCAAGGCATACTCACACTTTTTTGGGTAGAGGTAGAGCTCGTGCTCCTTTAGTTTGGCCATCACTTTCTCAGGTGCCTCACATGGTCATCCAAGCTCTGGCTGTATACGAGAATATCATCCAAGTACATAACAACAAAATCATTGATATAATCCCAAAAAATATTGTTCATCAGGCACCAAAATGTAGTAGGAGCGTTCGTGAGCCCGAAGGGCATCACACAAAATTCAAATGATCTGTAGCGAGTCACACACGCTGTCTCTGGTTCGTCCCCCTCCTTGATCCTCACTTGGTGGTACCCGCTCCTCAAGTCCATCTGCGATAAGTAGCGAGCCTCGCCGAGCCTGTCAAACAGCTCTTCAGCATTCGGTACAAGATATTTATTTTTCACTATTACCTTGTTTAACGCTCGATAGTCCACAAAGTCGGAGCGACCATCCTTCTTCTAGAAGAGAACTGGGGTGCCAAAAGGGGCCTTGGACGGCCTTATGAGCTTGCTCTCCAGCAGTTCTTAGAGCTGTTTCTAGGAGGACATGTACCGAGGAGCAATTCGATCTCGTGGTCCACATCCCGCCTGGGCCACAGCTTGGCGGGGAGTTGCGTGGGCATCACCCCGCCTAACTCCCGTAGTACGTCCACAATTGGCTCGGTAGTCCACCCGCGGCTGCACTAGGGCTGTTGTCATCGTCGTCACCCCGACTAAGTGCTTCCAAACGGGCTGATGCGCACCCCTGCCTTTCACCCTTTTTTCGGGGTGCCGTCCCTCGTATGGTGACAAGAAAGGTCTCTTCCTCCTTCCTCAATCCTTAATTGATTTGTATGGTGGACAGGAGAGCGGTGTTTCGCGGCTTCTGGACCCCTTGGTCCCTCACGAAACATGGGTGAGAGCCCTCTAGGAACAACACACCACGGTATTAGGGGAACACAACAGCGCGTGAACCCATCAGGAGATCGAGACCCAGGACAACCGTAAAGTCATCCATGGGGGACACCATGAAGTTGGTCTGGCCCTCCCACGTTCCCACCTACAGCAGCACCCCCTTGGCCATACCGACGATCTCTCTCGCTTCCGAGTTGACGGCCTTGATCTTCCCCGTGCTTGGAGAAAGTTTCAAGCCAAGCTTCTTTGCTTCTCTCTCGGCGAGGACGTTGTGCGTCGCCCCCATGTCAACCATGGCCGTGGAGAGCTTGCAGTTGATCCGTACCAGGACGTGCAAGAGGTTTAGACCCTCATACTGGACTAGGGCACCCCCCTGTAGTGGCGCTAAGCACTGGAGGGGGTTTAGGGTCACCGTACTGCTTCTTCCGGGAACATCCGGTCGGGCTGACATCACGACCATCAGATTAACGTTGGTGGCTGCTGTTGTCCCTCTTGGGCAATCCCTCCTGAAATGGGGTCCTCCGCAAGCAAAACAAGTTAGCTTGTTGCCCCCACCGCTTGGACTCTGTTTTCATAGTCTCGGACTCTTGCCCTTGTCTCGGCTCTTGCCGTGGCCTCACTTGAACTTCCTCTTCAGGCCTTGACTGCTTGGTACTGATGGTGCCTCAGCGCGCTCTTGGCGCAGCTTGTTCCCTTCCACGGGTCTGTCCTCTGTTTTGGCGGGTCTAGAGGGGCGGAGCTCCATTCCTTTCACGACCTTGTAGGGAGAGTTTAGGTCTCTCCATTGTCTGCGGATTATGGACACAAATTGGCCCACATATTCCCTCAAATTTCCCGTCATCTTGAGGTTTTCAAGTTCTCCCCTCACAATCCACACCGTGTTGTGCGGCATGAAGCTTTCCTTTATCTCCCGCACAAACTCTTTGTATGTCGGAGGTGGCCAATTTCCACACTCTTCCCTCTGTCACCACCACGACTTCGCCTCATCTGTGAGGAAGCAGCTAGCCTGTAGTACTTTTTTTTCATCTGAGAGTTGTCTTTTACCAAAATACCGGTCGTAGTCGTATAGGAAATCCGCCACTACATCTTCCCTGCGAGAACCGTCAAACTGCGGTTCCGGGAGTGAGTGCTTCTCCCCGTCGTCACTGTTGGGATGACTGCTGGTACCTTCCTTCAGCCTTTCCATCTTGAGCTTTAGTGTCAAGACCATCTCGGTCAGCTGCCAGATGGTGTCTTCGTGTTGTCTATTAGTTTCATTGAGGACGTCATGCCTCTAGCAGGTCTCCACCCCCAAGTCTTTTATATCTGACTGCAGCTTGTCCTAGTTCTAATCGACATGGGTCTTCAAACCCATCACATTCTTGGGAAGTAGGCGATTAGTCAGCCTCTACTCCTCCTTCTACCGTCTCTCATCACACAACTACGCGCGAAATGACTCCATCTCCTCAACCACGGTCACAAGCACAGGGGGAGGTGATCCAACATGGCTCTAATACCAGTAGTCACACAGTCCAATATCGAGCTAGTACTCTTGCTTGAATCTGGCGTGTGCCGGCCTCAGTGTTCAGGGCGAAACACTGAGCAGCCTTGATCTCTTGCAGTGGAAGCTTTTGCGATTGCTTAAGATCGCATAGAAGGGGTTAGAGGAGATGGTGGTGCTCAGCACCGTAAGGGAATAGGGTCATTGCATTAATACCATTCAAGGTACATCATCATTGGGGATCATTAAATAGGGGAAGACGAGGGGTGATACAACGAACGAGACGAGGCGCTTTGCGCTGAGGTAATGTAACCACACCGCCTCAGGGCCGCCTCTCCGCGCACGCGCGCCCGCTCTACCGCTACACAAGTGCGCCGGGCCGGGCGCCGCGCCCCCGCGGGCCTGGTGATCACACACGCCACCCCTGCCTTGACGATTGCACTCGCCACCAGCACCCGTGTCAACACTCTAGCGCGTAGCCCACACCACCGCATTTGGCACCCTCGAGCTGGGCCCTACGCGCCCAGCACTACCTGTAGGAGCGCAACGTTCCATCTGTGTCGTCCCGGTGCTCTCTGTGCCGTCCTGGTATCGCTACCCATGATGACTCAGTCCTTAGAATATCGTGAGCCAAATTACACAGACACACCCTCCCAGTAAGCACGCAAGCCTTTGGGCAGGGAATGCCGCCTGGTCAGGGGCCTAACATCATCTCACACGTGTTTGATGTGAATAAAGTTGATGAATGTGTATACCATACGTTCAGTGGGAGTAAATCTATATTTCTGGTTTTGTATGTAGATGACATTTTGCCTGCATGTAATGATATAGGGCTGATGTGTGAAACCAAAATTTTCTTATCAAGGAATTTTGAGATGATGGTTCTCGGTGAAGCCCCCTTTGTTCTAGGCATATGGATACACCATGTTCGTACTCATAATATCCTCCAATTGTCACAAAAAGGTCTACATTTAGAAAATCCTCAAAAGATTTGGCATGCAAAATTGCAAACCAGGAAACACCCGTGTTGCTAAGGAGATAAATTTTATCTCAATCAATGCCCTAAAAATGTGTTTGAAGCAAAAAAAAGGCAGAAATTCTTTATGCATCAGGAACTGGAATTATTATGTATGCCCAAGTTTGTAGGCGTCAGATATTGCATACATACTTGGATTGCTGCGGATATAGTTGAGCAATCCAGGAATGGATCACTGGATAACGAGAAAAAGGATCATGCGCTATTTGCAAAGAACTAAAGAGAGACAAAGACTCCCTCTGGCAGTTAGTGCCCACTGTGAACTGATTGAATTATGTAGGAAGAGAGTTGAGAGCCATATAGACAATATATTCCTCAGGCACTTCCAATTATAAAGCCTGAAGTAGGGAACAAATGTGAGATATTTTAATTATGTACTCTCTTATGTTGCCTTTACCTTTATACCTCATGGTAGTTAGGCAATTAATAAGGGTACTAATCTCAGCTCTATCACTTTTGCAATACATCTTTTCAAGTTCTTGAAAAGAAATTTTGCTTCAGTTGCCTTTTTAGCTATCGTATCCCTCAATGATTCAGGAATGGTGCACTTTATGACCATCAAACTCATGCAATTTGATCTTTCCCATTTATCATAGACATTATTTTTCTCAACCGGGGACGAGTCTTTGATGCCCTTTGGTTGATCATTCCTCATGCATAGTCGAGGTCCATTACACCGACATAAAGTGTCACAAACTCCTTCCATTTATTAAAATTGGAGCGATCGAGCATTGGAATGGAATTTACATTCATATAAATGTTGAAACTGAATTTGAACCTAAAAAAAGAATTAAACATACTCACATAAGAATAATAATAATTAGGCATAATTCAAAAAAAATTATATTCCTCGTCTCAAGCGATCTAGTACAACATCATTATTCGTCTTTGGATGATATATTGACTTGTAAGTAATCCTCTTGGCATAATAGTAAAATCTGAATGATAAAATGACATTCAAAGAAACTTCCTTTTGGCTGATTCAATGATGTCATTATAACTTAATAGTCGTCAAATTTACTATTTCTAATATGAGTATCATTTGGCCAGATACTCATTTTCCTATGGGACAGTGAGTATTTGTATAAATAACATCACATAATGTGTCTTAGTATTATAAATTGACATGCTTTCATAATCAGATATTGTCAATTCAACATCTCAATTAAAAGTCTCTTTACATGAATAAATACCAGACTAATACCACCATTTTAATTAGCCACATGTGCACTCGATTTGGCCAAACACCTATTTTCCTTTGGGCCAATAAGTGTCTGCATAGAAATAAGGCACATTATAATCTTGATTTATTCATTATGTGATGATATGTCATCTTTTGATGATATATTTATTTCTAAGTAGATTATATACACCAAAAAGGGTATCAAGCGCACAATAATTCTCATTCACCCATTCCAACATATCCAATTCATCAATCAAACAATGCAAATAGAAATTGCATATTGAATTCAGACTAAAAAATGGTTCTTTCGCATAAATAAATAATTAAAATGGCTGAGAATATCATGATTTATTCATATTGAGCTACCCATTTATAATATTTTCATATTCCTTAATGGGCCATTTGCTCGTTCAAGTTTTTGGACTTAAATGGGCAGTCATACTGGCATTTCAGAATATTGGGCTCTCAAAAGAATTACAATACAACCCATATCCCTTTGAAAAAAGTGAAACTGGCCTATTGGCCCTCTTTTTAAAATCGGATTTCGGGGGGTGACTTTAAGTGACCACTCACCCCATCCCTGAGTGAGCGGGTCGTTAAAGTGACCTCCCCCTTTTTATAATTTTGTGCCATGACCGCTCACTCCAATGGTTGGTCAATTTGACTTGGGTCAAACTTCACTTAAATTGACCGATCACCACCCCTTTTTTTAATTAATATTTATTCTTCCTCTTCTTTGGGAGATAATTTTTAAAAAATTGTCGCCCTCTCATGCCACTCGGAGGCAGACTTTCCTCGTGGTCCCGCCGTCACCAGCCTTGGGCTGTTGCTTTCACTGTAGCCATTCTGAGTGGAATGCCACCATCAAGGCATACGTCGTATTCGTAATTTGTCATTTAAAAAACCCCAATGTATCGAGAACTAGAGGAACCGAACCACTGATATTTTTTCACAATGTTCAAATGACTTATGAATACGAGTTGAACATAAGCCACCCAAAAGACAATTTCAATGTCAATGTTTGACAAAAAGCAAAGCACTAGGATTAAGGTTCGCCATTTTTTATCAAATTTCGGTAAAATCGGACCGAAACGATACAGTTGGTTTGGGTTTCATGGCTTTATCGATAGTTCGGTAAAGGTTTCAGTTCGAACCACCAACAGGACCGAAACCGAGCCAAAAGAGAAAGAAGCAAAAATATTACATATTTTTAGTTGCAACCATGGGGGCTCAAACCCAGGTCTACACCCTCCAGCGCTCATAGCCGTTAGCCAATTTAGCCACGAAACGTTTATGAAAACGAAAAATAAATATAGTATATATTTGCAGACAAATATATTTATTAAAATGTATAATCATGGAAAATTAAATTTTAAAAAAAAACTTTGTCCCTTTTGAATTTTTGAAATAGAAAACCCTTAACACTCTTACATGAATCTTCTTTGATTATGTGGTGAATCAATGGTGAAAATGTTTAAATTACATTCTAAAATTGATTGATTCACTTGTCAAGATTTTAATTGTTTAACTTTGATCATGATTTTTAGTTGGTATTCATGACCAAACTATAGGTTTTATCGAACTGAACCGATCTTTGACCGAACCGAGACCATACCGAAGTTTAGGTATAGGTTTAGGTTTTTGCAAATAAACGGTACCGAGCCCGACACTGTCATTCCCTAACTATGATTAACTTGAAGTGATTTCTATCAACGAATGCTCTGATACCAATTGATAGAAAATTCTTCAATGGAAGCATATTGGTGTCCATCTTCTTGGATAGCTTGAAGTGGATCTTCCAGATCAATGTAGGGGAGACTTAATCTTCTTTAGGAAATGAGGGGTGGAGGGTCTCACATCCTTACATAATCCAGTCACCACAACCATTCTTTTATAGGCCTTTATGGGCACATCAATTTACAAAACCACCCATTACGGTTATGTAACTGGCCTGGTTTCTACACATATGTGCAACCATCGCAACATGATCATATTATGCCTCAATCCCGACCTTATAAAACCACGCTAAATAGGATTAATATTTGTAACAATAACCATGATATACAGTACAATGTTTTGTAAGCCCACATTGAGATCCAACAGTTGTTTCTAGCTCTATCATCGGTGGCATTCTTCATCGTTGTCAATGGATAGCATTCCCATGATTGATGGTCAACAGCTGTTACTAGCTCTATCATCGGTGGCATTCTTCATCGTTGTCAATGGATAGCATTCCCATCATTGATGGTCAATACCCTTATCATCAACGATGGTCATTCAACTGTCTACGGTCGTCCCTGCCTTCATCTTTGTTGTCCTTGTTCTCATCAGCCGATGGCTGTTGTCGCCATTGTTGATGGTAGGGATTGCAAAATGGATTGATAGAACTGGAATCTCATTCATTCAAATGAGAAGATCAATGTGAATTCCATCAAATCCAATAGGTTGATCACATTAACCAATCCAATCAAAATGTCATGATCAGATAACCTGGATGGATTTAATTTGAACTGCCTGATTTGGATTAGATATGGTCAAATTGTTTGAATTTATTAGAAAATAGATATGTATAACAAATAAAATGAGGGAGACAGATAGAGACAGATATAGAGAGACATAAAGAGAGAATGAGTGACAGATAGAACATGAGAGAAGGAGCATGAGAAAATGAGAGGCATCGAGAAATAATAGGTGAGAGAGAGAGATTTAGAGAGACATAGCGAGAGAATGAGTGTAAGAGAGAATGAGAGAGTGTCGAATAGAAAACAAGAGACAGAGAAAATAATGAGAGATAGAATGAGCGAGTATGACTGAGAGAAGGAGAGAGAAAGCAATAGATAAAGAGAGAAAGAGAGAGCCATGGATTAAGAGAGAGAGAGCCAGAGGGAGAAAGATGATAAGTGAGAGAGAGTACCTAAAGGGAGAAAATAAGAGAGAGAGCACGGAAGAGAGAGAGAGAGAGAGAGAGAGAGAGAGAGAGAGAGAGAGAGAGAGAGAGAGAGAGAGAGAGAGAGAGAGAGAGAGAGAGAGAGAGAGAGAGAGAGAGAGAGAGAGAGAGAGAGAGAGAGAGAGAGAGAGAGAGAGAGAGAGAGAGAGAGAGAGAGAGAGAGAGAGAGAGAGAGAGAGAGAGAGAGAGAGAGAGAAATCTAGAGAGAATGAGAGAGTGAGAGAGACAATAGACAAAGGAGAGAAAAAGAGAGAACGAATGAGCAAGAGTGAGCTAGTAACAGGACGGGGAGACAAGGAAAGCGAGAGCAACAAGAGAGGGAGGCAGGGAGAGAGCAACAAGAGAGAAACAAATATAGGGAGATAGAGAGCAACAAGAGAGGGAAACAGGGACAGAAAGCAGAAATTGAGTGAGAGAGAAAGAGAGAGTGAAGGAACAACAAGAGAGAAAGATAAACAAGTGCGGTAGAGAAACAAAAGAGAGAGAGAGAGAGAACAAGCTAGAGAGATAGCGCAAGTGAGAGAATCAGATAGAGTTGACAAATGTCAGTGTTAAATCCCTACTCCATCGACTTAGTTTCCTTTTATAGGATTAAATTAAATTCGAATCACCCTTAGGGAGTGCCTAATTAATATTATTTTGTGTTAATTTATCAATTTCACAAATTCCATTTTTGTGTCCCACATCATCATCGCCCTCATTAATGGTGGCTATAATCCTCATTGTCCACTGTCATCATCGTCTAGATTTTAGCCATCCTCACTGAAAATGATAGTCGTGCTCCTTAATCCTTATTTCCACCCAAGGTCATCTCTTAATTTATTTTTCAAATATTTAAAAACAATTACATATGTCAAAACATCATCTGTGATCCTTAATCATGCATTCCATCATTTCCATTGTTAACCCTCAGTCATTTGTGACGGATGAGTAATGACAAATGAGTGAAATCATTTAGTTAATTTATCTTTCTCTAGCCAATGATGTGTGAGGAAATTGGATGCAGAGGATGATGGCCCATCATACGTCCAAAAAGTCTACTACCACACAGATTAAGGAGAGAGAAAATTGAATAAGGGAAAATGATTCAATTTCAAACAGTGATATCTAATGATTTGAAAAGAATTTTGGGTTGAAGTTTTCACTTTGGCTTCATCTTTGTCTCTATATACATCCATGGGCATAGACATATGAATAGGTTATCGGTTTTGAAAAAAACAGCACCATCAGAGTTTGTTTCTAATTGCAGTTAGAAAACACTGTTTTGCTCATTGAAAAATGTATTTTTGTCTATTCTCATGTTTTGAGGCTAAAGGATTGTGAAGTAACAATGTCATCAAAATGATAAGATCTGGATCACTTGGCCCACTCTATTTACTGGCATACAGACATGTGCCGCCACCTCCACCACTATTCATATTATAAAACTTATCTGCTTACTCCACTGATGTCATTGCTATCCACTCTCAACCAACAATATGGAAGTACTTGATAATTTAATTAATTCGGACCAGTTAGAGTCTCTCACAAGAAAATTCTGTAAAATTTCTGAATAATACAAAAAAAAAGATAAATTAGATTAAATAAGATAAACAAATTCTCACTATGCTAGACTTATTTTGAATTTATTCTCACTGGTTTTATTTTCTAAAAGTATATTTCAATATTTAAAAATGTATTAAAAATCCTAAGAAATAGAAGTCAATATCAATATTTACTTAATTCAATATTTGTTCCATATGGATCCTACTTTAACCCCCTATATACTAGTATGGAAAAGTATAGAGGTATGTTTTATAAACCATAAGCGTGAAACATCATAATTAACCCCGATTTTTAGTTTAACAACATATCCATGTGATCTTTAGAAAATTGGATCTTCCCATCATCCATTCAAATTATGCTGCTAAAAATCTGATTTCGAAACCATCTATCATTAGCAAAACTGAATGTTGGGAAAAACAAAAAAAGATAGGGGACGGCACTGTATAATGGTGGGTATTAAAAAAAGGCATCAACTCTATGTATATTATTTGGGAAAATTTCATAAAAGTCCCTTAGAAATTTTGGAGAATTCTCATCCCTATAATTTCTTTACAAAGTCCATAAACATAGAGTATATCCACAACATCTGAAAGTTTTGTGTGTGAACCTCTAGTCCATATATATTGCACAAGTTGATACCTCGAACAACCCAATAACCTTCATTGAAAATATCAATAGATTAATCCAAAATTAATATAATCCAACTGAAAGTGATGTAGGACAGCTAGATGATGAATGCAAAATGACCGCTGAGAGGAGAAGTGAGGACGATAGGTTTTGGATGCTGATAGGGTGTAGGATCAGAGGGATAATCCAGACCACAAATCCCCACGATCGGTTTTGTAAACTTAAATCTGATAAAATAATGGTGGTGCAGCCCCTTTCCTCGTCGAGGGCGGGAGTACTGTCTTCAACCACCACGACAATGCCTAAGCACCAAACCCAATACTTCGAATTCGCGTTAGCGGGAAAACTCACGAAAGGCCTAATCCACCATTCGTTGAAATTCAAAGAAGCTCAAAGCAAATCCGGCGATGGTGGACGAATTCGTGGAATTCTGGACGAAGAACACACGACACCAAAGATTTCAGGTGTACCTTGGCACCGGAGTGCGTGTTGAGGCTGCGGGGAATTCTAGTCGTAATGAGGCTCCGCAATCTGGGCGCTCCGTGGCCCTGGCGGTGGGGTGTCTCTGAACCGAGGGTGCGTGACGAGGATGCGGAAAATTCACGACGTGTCTTTGGCGGGACGATTGATGTGCACTTCGACAGGATGTCGCGGATCCAATAGCTTCGAGGGCATGTGGAAGCGCGGGGAGCCGAGCGCGCGACGTGCACGAGCGACCAGGCCCACGGCAAGCGTGGGCAGCCGGGCGAGCGGCGTGCGCGGGCAGTCGGGTGCATGGCGAGCGCAAGCGGCCGGGCACGCGGCGTGCGGGGGCAGCAAGGCCGTGTGCTCGCGACGTGCGCAGGCGGCTGAACGCGCGGCATGCGCAGGCACCCGAGCGTGCGACGTGCGCGTGACGTGCATGGGTGGTTGGGCTGGCGAGCAAGGCTGGTGAGCGTTGGCAAGCCGTGGGTGCGCGGGGGTGGCAGGCAAGGGTGGTGGCTACTAGCGGCCGGTACACTGCATGTGGGGGCGTTCGTTCGTGCGGCGATGCCGGAGGTAGGGCCATTGGAGGGCACGGGCGGTCGGGAGCCGGGTTGATTTTGGGGAAGGGTGAGGACTTCTTCGTCGATGGCGGCGGCTGTAGCGATATTGGTGGCGAAGGTCCAGCGGGGCTAGCGTTAGGGCAAGCTTTTCCAAGAAGAAAACTCAATTCTTGAAATAAACTTTGCCAAGTGTTTCTTACGACATTGGCCTTCATATAGGTGCTTGAGGAAAGAAAAAATACGGGAAATGATGAAAAAATAAAACGTGGGAGACGTGTAATCATGTCACGTCAAAGGGCAGTTCTGGATCTATCGTTGGCGACATGTTAGGACGCGGGACGTTTGGGGAAGCGGTGGTGGAACGTCTGAAGTTTGAGGTTATTTGGTTGATGTTGATGACGAGTCTGCATGCCCGGCATGTCGGATCACGTTGGTGGCGCGTTCGGTGTCGATGCGTTGATGTCGTCGCCACCAATTCCCTGGGGTGAGAAAAACTCGACTCCATCGAGTTAGTGTCAGAAGACTACAGTGGGATCACCAATTTGGGGCGTAGACGAGTTAGGTCCTCTTCCGTGATCCACATGTCGTGCGTCGATGATTTGCCCTGCCAACGAACAAAAAACTTCCGTGCAGTTCCACTTTTGGGGAATGTGATTACTTCGTCCGGTATAGCATCGATGTTCTCTTGCCAATCGGAAGGTCGTGAGGGAAGAATGGACAAGTCAAACTCACTCACTGGAAAGTCCATGGGTAGAAAAGGGTCCGTAGATGAAGGAGGTGGGGCTTTAAATGCGACCAAATCTGAAATATTGAAAGTAATGCTTATCCCCCACGTGGACGGTATGTCGACGGCATAGGCATTTTCCCCTACTCGTTTGAGGAGTGGGAACGGCCCAGTACTACAAGCATGAAGCTTGGTAGCCCGCTTGGAAGAGAATCTCTCCGGCCTAACCCTCACCATCACCATGTCACCTTCCTTAAATTCGCGAAAACGACGGTGTAATTCTGCGGTCTCTTTATATGTAGTGTTGCTACTCATGATGCGTTTATGAATGTCTTCATGCAGACTTCTAATATGACTTGCAAATTCATGACCATCGTCTGAGACTCTAGCATACGGTAACATGAGATCAGTAGGTTTGCGAGGTGGATGACCATGAACGACTTCAAAATGACTCATGCCACTGATACGGTTGACTGATGCGTTATAGGCAAACTCGGCACACGGAGTGATAGTGTCCCAAGATTTGAGGTTATCCCCAACCAAACATCGTAACAAATTGCCAAGGCTTCTATTAACGACTTCAGTCTGCCCGTTAGTTAGGGGATGAAAAGCTGTGTAAAACTTAAGCTTCTTCCCCAAAAAGTGCCAAGGGTCTTCCAAAAATAGCTAGTGAATCTGACATATCTGTTCGATACTAAGCTCTTGGGAAGCCCATGTAGCAGAACAACTTCATTAAAATAAAGTTGAGCGACATGCAAAGCATCAAAAGTTTTAAAACAAGGAATCAAACAAGCCATTTTCGAAAAACGATCTACCATCATCATGATAGAATCGTGACGCTTGAGAATTCTCAGAAGTCGAACAAAGTTGATGCTCACGTCATCCCAAGGCTTATGAGGTACCAGTAGAGGGGTGTAAAGGCCAATGTTCTCCTTAATCTGTTTAGTGAGAGCACATACATGACATTCGAAAATGATATTAGCTACATCTCGCTTTTGGGATGGCCAAAAGAACCTATGCTCTATAGTGGCGATCATTTTATCTCTCCCAAAATGACCACTTAGGTCTCCGGCATGTGTTTCCCAAACAAGGAAGTCCTTGAGGGAAGACTACGAGATGCATAGGCGGAGATCATAAAATAAGAATCCCCCTTCTAAGATATAATCTTGGGTCCTAGGATTTGGGTAATTTCCTATGGCCTGGATGATGGGTGCAAAGTCCGGGCAGTGGGGATAAAGGTCCTTCACTTGGTCAAAGCCGATAACTTCTACCTTCATTACACTCAAGAGGTGGATGCATCTACAATGGGCATCAGCCACTCGGTTCTCGACTCCTTTCTTATGTTTAAGGACAAAAGTATATGGCTGGATATATTTCGACCCATCTAACATGTCTTGGATTTACCTTCTATTGAGAATGGAGATACTTCAATGCCTCATGGTCGGAATAGAGAACGAACTCTTTAGAAAGTAAATAATTACGCCAGCGACTTAAGGATTGAAGGATAGCATAGAATTGTTTGTCATAGGTAGAATATTTGAGCTTGGCATCGTTCAACTTTTCACTAAAGAAGGTGATGGGATGATTTTCCCGACTTAATATTCCTCCGATTCCTAACCCCGATACATCACAAGCAATCTCAAATACTTTACTAAAATCTGGTAAACGCAAGATGGGGGCTTCTGTCATTCAAAGCTTTATTTCTTCAAAGGATTTCTGCGCCAATTCGGTCCACTCGAAATGAGTCCCCTTTAGGCACTCGGTCATCGGTGCCATAATAGTACTAAAGTTAGAAATGAAACATCTATAGAAGGTGGCTAAGCCATGGAAGCTACGAACATCATGGACATTTCTAGGGGTCGGCCATTAGGTCATGGCCTTTATCTTGGCCGGATCGACTAATACACCTTGTGCCGATAGGATAAAACCTAGGAATGAGATATGATCAACAAGGAACGAACATTTCTTTGGGTGGTCATATAATTTCTCGGTCTTTAAAACCTCACACACTAGGCGCAGGTGATGGACGTGGTCGGGTTTGGATTTGCTGTAAATGAGTATATCATCAAAGTAAACCACGATAAAGTTTCCTATGAATGGTTTAAGAATGTGGTTCATTAACCGCTGGAATTTGCTAGGTGCATTCAACAAGTCAAAGGGCATAACCTCCATTCATATAATCCATCCTTGATTTTGAAGGCAGTTTTCCACTCATCACCAGGATGGATTCGGACTTGATGATATCCACTCTTTAGATCAATTTGGAGAAAATATTCGAACCAGCCAGTATGTCAAACATATCATCAATGCGAGAAATAGGAAACCTATACTTGATAGTGATCTTATTTTATGACTATACAATTAATACACATGTGCCAACTCCCCCATCCTAACAATGCAGGTACGGCGCATGGGCTAAGGTTCTCCTGGACGAATCCCTTGTCCACGAGGTCCTGGACATGATGCTGAAGTTCCTAGTACTATGTGGGAACCATAAGATAATGGGGAAGATTCGGTAGAGATGATCCAGGACTGAAGTTGATAGCGTGCTGGATCTCACACATGGGTGGGAGGTCATTGGGTAAGTCTTTGGGAGAGACACTCTCAAATTCAGCTAGTAAATGGGAAATTTCTAGTGGCGGTGGTGTAGAATTCTCAAAGGAATGATCGGGAATCATGGCTAGATAAATGGACATTTCACTATCTATGTCCTTTTGAAATTGGCGCCCATTGAGAATGCATAGACCTAGAGGTGTAGATTTCGGAGAAGGTCTTTTAGGGTTATGGGTGTAAGGGGGCCATGTGATCTTCTTTCCTTGATGGAGGAGGGAACCTGTGTTATTTATACCGAAGATGTGTACGTCATTATCGTACAGCCAAGAGGGACCTGGGATAATGCTGCCGACTTTCATTGGCAACACATCACACAACACTTCTTTCTCGTAAGATTGTACCTTGAGAGGAAGGAGGCACTGAATCTTCACACGGATCAACGTAGCGTCGATCCATGATTCATAATAGGGATGTGGGTGATCAATCAAGGGTAATCCCAAATGAGAAGTCATAATGTCGGAGACAGCGTTGATACAAATATCACTATCAATGATAGTCTTGCACATTTTATCACTAGTCTTAAAGTACGTGTAGAATATGGACGTCCTCAATGCGGAATCATCAGTAGAAGGATGGGTGAGATTACATCGAACAATTCCTCTAACAGATGTAGATGGATCGTTCGAGGGAGGGATGGCAGGCAGTCAGTGATGCCAATAAAGCTAACTAAACCATCCTCGTGCACAAATTCATCTACTACATAACTATCTATGCGATATTCTTCTTCGTCAATAGGTTCTTCGTCTATGGCAGGCACAATGTTGAAGGGTTCTTGACCTATGTGTAGAGTTCGTGAAGGGCATTGGGAAGCTCTATGACACTTAAAGCAGGTCATGCCAGACGGACCAATTTGTGCTGAATTGGTTTGGGGTGGAGCTCTTGCGATGGAATCGAGGGAAGACGTAGTACGAGTGTTCGGAGTACTGGATGATGGTGTCGAAACTAGAGGACGGTGTTCAGTGGGAGTGCGAGTGGAAACAGGTACCGGTGCTAGGAGAGCTAACGGTGGGTTAGGCGGAGCTAATCGGTTGGAATAGGCGGGGTTGGATGAATGAGCGCGATCGGTAAAAGCAGGACAACCACTAATGATGGGAGTGTTGTATAGGGTTTGACAGAGTTCAAGGTCTTCTACAATCTGATAGGCCTGCTCAAGTGTAGCAGCCTTGCTAACAAGTAATTCTGTCTCTAAGTATAGATTAAGGCCAGTTCTAAATCGGGATATGACAACTCGGGGGTTCTCCTCAACTCGACATCTCATGTAAAATTCCTTCAATTGAGTTATGTATTTGGAGACGGGGGCCTACCCTGTTGTAATTTATGTCATTGATCTAGAAGATTATCTAAGTAAGCGATAGGACATATTTCTCATGTAGTTTGTCCCTCATTTGGGGCCAAGTATCTATGGGTGCCTCTCGTCAGTTATAGATAAAAAATTTAAGATTCTCCCAAAAGATTTTGGCTTGATTTCCTAGTCTCATCTCGGCATACTGAACTTTCTACCACTCAAGCATGTTGTACCATTTGAAATAACTATTAAGCTTAGATTCCCAATCTAGATACTCTTTAGGGTCCCTAGATCCCTCATAATACGGAACAACAACTTTGACACTTCTTTGAATTTGATGCCACTGGTTGTCATCATCCACACGGTGGTGATCGCGAGGGGGTACCCGATCCTCGTGTGGATAAGGATCATTCAGTTCTAGACGATTCCCGTTCCACCCTCGGTGTCTATCATCAGGTGGACAGGGATCATTTCATGGGGGATGATTCCTATCACGCTCTGGGATCCTCTCCTACGATAGATAGTAACGTGGTGGACGATTTCCATCATGTATCGGGTTTCTATCCACAGGTGGATAGGGATCGTTCCGCGGGGGTTGATTCTTATCTTGGACTGGGGTTCTAGGCTCAGCCCGATAGTAATCGTCTCGACGATTCCTATCGTGGACTAGAGCTCTAACCTCCGGAGGAATCAGATCCTCTCGCTCGGGACGATTCTGATTTTGACTCGCGGATCTATTCTCGGGTCGCATGGGATCATCAAAGTCAAGATGATTCCTATCACGATCTCGAGGTCTAGGTTCAGGCGGATAATGGTCTTCGCGTTCACAACGATTTCGATCACGACCTCGATTTTTGAGTTGATAAGTCCGTTCACTAAGCACATCGATCGAACTGGTTAAACGGTTGTTCATGTTGGTTATTCGTGTATTTACATCACGAAAACCATTCTGGACAATGTCAAACACGCGATCAATGTCCCCATGTGACGAGGTTGGTGGGACAGGTGGGGATGACTCGTGGACGGGGATGGACACCTCGCGACCATCTTGGGTTTGGTCAGTCATTGGAGCGGAGACGCGTTTGCCTGAATGCATATGCATGCAAATCTAATGATGATGAAATGACGTCTACGACTGCGGAAGGGGAAGGCTGACACAGGTTAGGCTCTGATACCAATTTGATGTAGTACAACTAGATGATGGATGCAAAATGACCAAGGAGACGGGAAGTGAGGACGATAGGTTTTGGATGCTAATAGGGTGTAGGATCAGAGGGATAATCCAGACCACAAATCCCCACGATCGGTTTTGTAAACTTAAATCTGATAAAATAATGGTGGTGCAGCCCCTTTCCTCGTCGAGGGCGGGAGTACTGTCTTCAACCACCACGACAATGCCTAAGCACCAAACCCAATACTTCGAATTCGCGTTAGCGGGAAAACTCACGAAAGGCCTAATCCACCATTCGTTGAAATTCAAAGAAGCTCAAAGCAAATCCGACGGCAGTGGACGAATTCTAGAGGAATACTGGATGAAGAACACACGACACCAAAGAGTTCGGGCATATCTTGGCACTAGAGGGCGGGTTGAGGCTGCAGGGAATTCGGATCGTAATGAGGCTCGGCGATTTGGGCGTTGTGTGGCCTTGGCGATGGGGTGTCTCTACACTAGGGGTGCGTGACGAGGTTGCGGGCAATTCACCACATTTTTTTTTGGGGGACGATTGATGTGCGCTTTGAGAGGATGTCGCAGATCTAGTAGCTTTGAGGGCGTTTGGAAGCGCAGGCAGCCGGGCACGCAGCGTTCCTGGGCGGCCGGACCGTGCGCGCACGGGGCTGGCGGGAAAGGGTGGTGGGTGCTGGCGGCCGGCGCGCTGCATGTGGGGGCATCCATGCGTGCGGCAGTGCAGGAGGTAGGGCGACTAGAGGGCATGTCGGCAGTGCAGGAGGTAGGGCAGTCGGGAGTCGGGCTGATTCTAGAGACGGGTGAAGACTTCTTCGTCGACGGTGGCGGCGACAGCGGTAGTGGTGGCGAAGGTCCAGCGGGGCTAGCGTTAGGGCAAGCTTTTCCAAGAAGAAAACTCAATTCTTGAAATAAACTTTGGCAAGTGTTTCTTACGACATTGGCCTTCATATAGGCCTTGGAGGAAAGAAAAAATATGGGAAATGACGAAAAAATAAAACGTGGGAGACATGTAATCATGTCACGTCAAAGGGCAGTTCTGGATCTGTCGTTGGCGACATGTCAGGACGCGGGACGTCTGGGGAGGCAGTGGTGGCACATCCGAAGTCTGGCGGTTATTTGGTTGATGTCGATGAGGAGTTTGCATGCCTAGCGTGTCGGATGACGTTCGTAGCACATCCGGTGTCAATGCATTGACGTCGTCGCCACCAAATAGATTGAATTCGCAACCCTTGTTGTGCTAAGCTACATCTTATGATCTAGAAGATACAAAGTCACTCAAAAGTGCCAAGCTACATCTTGACTCTCATGAAACCTTTACCATCATTCGTTATCATGCACACAATCCTTCATCCGAGCAACACTTTTGAGTGACTTTGGGTACAGTTACCTGTAATTAATGATGTATGTCTAAATCATTAGAGAACGCCATTGGTATCTGCACTACCCTAGCCTGGTATTTGAACGACATCATCTTTCCAGAGTTGTCCCCTGTTACACCAAGAGTGGGTGATCAGTCTTGATCACACAATCATCTTCGTTGAAGTTTTTATGCATCTAAGCTCAGACAGTTTGAAATCCCTGAGTAAACAGTCTTTATCATAGATAAAAAACAACCACCCATTTACAAGGTGTCTTTGGTGTCCCTGAATTAAGGACCACTTATATGACCATGAAATGAATCAATCTAATTGAGGCAAGCTCTAATACCATTCAAGCATTAGTAAAAAATCTTACCAAAATAACACCCACTATGTTTCCTTAGTGTATCCACACTAATTGCTAAAATATTGGCCATAGTCATCATATGAGCAGCACAATACGTGTTAATCATTCAGATATTTTTATTTCACTAGTATCATTTGAATAAAATATTGAGAATACATAATTAGTGAACTCTTACCCAAAGAGCACAACTATTTGTCCTTTATGTCTCCATGCTAATAGTTGGAGGATAAATCATAATCATCATATGAGTGAGACTATATTTCCTTCTAGTGATTATCTAATAAATCATATGTTTCAGATATTTTGATTTCCTTCTCAAGTATTCGATAAATAAAATTATGGTTATATCAAAAATTCAATCATCACTTATACTGGAATATGTATTATGAATATTATAAAAAATATTCATAATACATATTCCAGTATAAGTGATGATTGAATTTTTGATATAACCATAATTCACTTAGCCAGTGCAACTATTCATGGATAACAAACAGTATCATTTAAGAATTTGGCCATTTTCATAATATCAATGCCTCGTTTCTGCAGAAAAGATGGATAATTTGTATTTATGAAATTGCATTATAATTTCAAGAAAACAATACTAAAGCTCATAGAAACCCAAACGATGCCTTCTACTATTTGGCATTCCCCTTTGGAATATTACTTGTTTTTCATGGTATTAATGACTAGTTTCTAGTTGAAAAAATGATTCTGTTTTGAAATCACACATTATTTGAGGAAAATACCATTACAAATTAACAAGTCAGTAAGGCCAAAACAATATCCTTAAACTAAAAATGTCAATTTCATCAGCCCAAGAACACTTAAATTGAGACCAGTAACAGTCATTGGAAAGAAAAGCGGACCCTTTTCCGATCGGCCGACCCAGAACGAGCACTCATACTCGCAGAGCAATCGAAGAGAGGAGGAATTCAGTGAGGAAGGATGACGGAGGCGTCGATTAGGAAGACGCCTGGCATGGTGAGCGTCAAAGAGATGCCTTTGCTTCAAGACGGACCCCCTCCTGGTGGTTTTGCGCCCGTTAGATACGCCCGCAGGATCCCTAACAAGGGTCCCAGCGCCGCTGCCATTTTCTTCACAGCGTTTGGAGCTTTCGCATGGGGTATGTACCAAGTCGGACAGGGCAACAAGATCCGCCGGTGGGTATTTCTCTATTGAAAATTGTTCTTCCTTCATGGAAATAACTATTGATCTGGCATCTTTGTTTGGCCCCAACTTGTGTTGGTTGTATTCTTCTCACTTTTTATCGGTTTTCATAGACTCGATAATCTCTGGTTCCAAATTTGCAGTATCAAACACGGTTTTGCTTCGTGTAGCGCTGTGAATGCCTACACATGTCTAACATTACGTCAAGGAAATTACTTTGATGCCTTAAACATTACAGTTTTATGTATTTTTCAGCAAAATTTTGACTGGTAATTTCCTAGTTCTCTTTTCTAATTTTCGTTTAGAAGTAGCCATTGTCTTCGCCAAAACCACATGTATTGTTTGGGAGTCTTTTTTCTCCCTGTTGATCCGTTTTGCATTTTTATTTAATTTCTAATTTTATATGTGGCGTTGATTTTTATTATTGTTCTTGATTATTTATTGTGACATTTTTTCATTCTCTTGCTCTTTAACGACTGGTCTGCCAGTTAGAGTGGGTGTCATCAAATCTCGGGGGTACACCTTTGTATGAGGCGTGTGCTACAGAGCATGTTCGGTCATCTTTGGATTTGAAAAAAAGAAAAATGAAGAACTGGACCTGGGAATTTAGCCAGGGTAGATTGAGATGGCATGTCCAAAGAACTGATTGCTGATCTGTACAATGTACAAAGTTCAATATTATGGTTGTAGGAAAGGAAATCTAATACCACATAAAAATAGATTTCCTTTTACAATCAGATGAATATAAATATAATTCCTTTTTTGTTCTTCTATTGGTGAGGATCTTCGAGGCAGAGACAGGAAAACAGTGAAGTCAAGTAAACTGTTATTTTTGCCATCTAGCTAAAGGAAACACAGATCACTTTTCAGCCGAAATTGGATTCCAGAGAGTCATTTCAACGAATTTTGAGAGGGGAACACCAGAGATACTGTACACAGTTTAAGCCCATGACGGAAATTGGTTTTTATTTCTTGAAACTGGTATAAGTTTACGCCAATTCCTTCATTCAAAAGGGGCATGGATGCACTAGATGATCTTACGATCAATAAAGAGACGGCTGCATTTTATGATGCATGGCTTATCTGCGAGTCAAAGTTCATTTCTGTAGATGAAGTTCTTCGTTAACAATTCATCGGCATTTATTTTTGGTCCTTTAATTTGTCCAATGATCTTTTGCTAATATGACGCAAAAGTTGCACGCCCACTATTTTCAAGTTAGTCTTTTATTTCTATGAAAGCATTAGGACCAGAAAAAATCGTGGCCCCTCATTATGTGGGAATAAATACTATAGTAGAAGCGTTCAGCAATACATATATGTTGGACTGGAGAAAAATTCCCACTTTTCTGTTACCCTTTTCTTTGTAAGATGAAGTCTTCTCGTTTACTGGTTTTGTTAAATCCCTTTTTCATCTCTTATTATTTTTTTATAGAAATCTTACTTCTATATTAAGTCCAACTATAGAGAAAAGGATCTGTGGGAGTACTCCAAATGCGACCTCAAGCTTCTACCTAATTGAATGACAAGCAACCTTAACATGCTTGTGCTCTGGTCCGATATGAAATGACTTGTATCAAGGGATACAAATGCTTATGTGCTAGGTCAACAACCGTCTTATGTTTGCAAAATATCTTGCGTCGGACATGTATAGTGGGATCTTGAACTTATCAAGAGGGCCTTTCCATATTTTCTTTTAGCCATTGCTCAGAACTGCGGCATCAAAAGTGGAATGTGTGATGACTGAACGTGCCTTTCACTTGCAAGGGATTAAGTTTCCATTCAAGAATGAGTAGTAGCCAGAGGCAGACCTTGATCAAGCATAGTCGCTGCATAATCTGCGTCAGTACTAACTCTGAGATCCATATTGTAATCCCCTTTTAACAGAAAACCTTGCCAATGATACTGTTGAAGTACTAAAGTATCATCTTCACTGCTTGTCTCATGAATTTCTCAGAGGCCATGCATGAATTGGCAGAGTTGGCCTGCTGCATACACAATGTCAGGTCTGAAATGTGAGAGAGTAATAATTTTGCCTACTAATAGCTGACCTGGGTCTGATCTGTGTGCATACCCAACATCTGATCAGAGTTTTTTAGACTGGCTTTTGTTTTATTGCTTATTGATGTATATGTTGTACCAACAGGAGATGTTATTAAGTGGCCCATCATCTCATTTTTTGATCTCCGTAAGTGGGTCAACAGATAAAGCAACTTATCTCCCGCATGGGCAATACGAATAAGTCACTTAAGTTACACAGCGCACCCTCCTCCCCCCCCTCCCCCCCTTTTATTTTCTTCTTGTATGCTTTTTAAACCGACCTTTTTGGATGAATTGATGTAGGACAGAAACCCATATATTGATATCTTAATTCCCATTAGCAAGTGGTGGCTCAAGATGGACATCCTTCTAGAAGTGGACAAGATCTCTACGAAGTACCTAGAGGCCCACAAAAGTCTCTAACAACATCCTCTGAAAGATTCTTCTTCTTCCAGAATCTGCAGAATATCTCTACTACACCTTTTTAGAGGTGCAGATCTTCTCTTTTGTCTTGCCAGAATCTTCCCAAGCCTCACAATGTCTTTTGACAGATTCTATAGGCCTTAGAATCTGCTAAATATCTCTGCTCAGGCCTGTAAGGCTCCGTATCTTCTGTTTTATCTTATCAGAGTTATTTTTCCCAATGTTTTGTCTTTTTCAGGGTACCATCATTATAGACACCCTGAACTCTTGGTGTCCTATACCAGGCCCCATTGTAACATCAAAAAAAGAAAAAATTGAAGTATTTTGGTTTGTTGAGGAACCTCTTTCTCCCTGATACAGTCCTCCCCAGGACTTATCGAAGCAAACGGCATAAGAGAGTGGCCATGTCACGTGCCAGCGTGGAGTCCGAGTGCCCAACAGAATGAGTACTACCGGGAGCAGAAGAGAATAAAGTGGGAACAGCAGAGGCAGAAGGAGGCATTCGATCAGAAGTTGTTACGAGGAGATTCTCTCGAGGAGGAAGGGTTGATTCGACTTGTCCCATCGTCTTCGCAAGGAGGGAGCCGATCCGGCCTCGCCTGCAGCTATCCACTCTTCTAGTTTGATTCCTTCGTACTGGAGAGATTACTGTTTCTTTTGTTTTTCTCTACGGATTTGCATCGTCTGGTGGTTATAGTTCTTACACTACGTTCTGGTGTTCGTTGAGTCGCGCTGTCGGACTTTAAGATCCTAACTATCGCGAAGCATTTTATCGGAAGAGTTACCCCGGACCTAGCAAGGTCATTCTGCGGTAGATATCACTGCGGGTTCTATCGCTCCCCTCTGGATGTTCTCTTTGCTGGAGAGTGCTCTGGTTCTTGTGAACTCAAACGCAACCCCCTTGTAGACTCGAGGGTTGGAGAATCTAATTCTGTGGATTCAGAACTTGGCTGTTTCAAACAGAGCAAGGCATGTGGATTCAAGTAGCGTTTCTACACTGTTCCTGCGCCAAGGCTATGTCATGAGTGGAACATTATTTTCTGTTTGTCTACACCCTAGCCAACAGTTTGACATAAGCAACAATGCTCTTGAGGAACAGGATAACACCGAACTGTCTCTTCTGATCAAGGCCTAAGTTTTACATTGTGTTTGACGAAGCTGGTGAACATGTATCAGCCTTTGTCTGCTCCAGATTTAAGATTGCTTCTTGATATATTCTCGCTCTCCCTGGAGGATTTGTTGTTGCATGAAGAGGTAAAACCAAGTCCGGAATGGAAGAAAAGAGCAAGTCATCTACTACTGTGGTCACCAGATGGAGACAAGGTCACGGTTGTGCTCAGTGATATCAAGATGGAGCTTAATGGACTCAATGCATAGCAGTGGCACTAATTAATGGAGTTATCCTTGGAGGCCAGGTACCTTAGAGACCACCTCGTGGGGGATCCTGTTGCTCCATAGGATCCATAGGATAAAACATGCAAGTCAGAGGAGCCTTTGATTCACCAATGGCTTCTGGAAACTATAGGTCCAGAGATGCGGAATCCATCTAGCAGATGTGTGCTGAGAATATTTAGAGCTGCTTTAAACAACCCATGGGTTGGCAAATTTACTAGTTAAATGCACAAGCTGTTCAGACAAAGCAAGGGGAAGCTACTGTCATGATTTTTCTAACCAATTGAAGGGAAGTGGAGTGCGATAGATCATCACCGGCCAGTTGAGAATCCCCATTCAAAGGAGGGAAAGTATATTCTTTAGTAGATGCTCTTTACTTTTCTCATGGGTCTTATTCTAGAATACAAATGTTTTCTAAGCCAAATTCTCCATCGTGAGCAGCTTTCAGACCTGGATTAGTCTGTTAAGGGATTCCCTTAGATGAAAAGTGACTGAAGCTAGTCCCAGATGCAGCAGGGCAAGCATCTGGAGTTTCTCCACTATGAAAGGTGATACCAGGACAGTCCATGGAGACTCAACTGGAGCGCTTCAGCAAGGTCCCAAGTTGAAACCAAGACATACACAAAAAGGGGAATCTCGGTACATTATATTTTGTGTTTATTGCAGCAAACTCAAATCATACTTGTGATATTTGCAAGAAACTGGGCAGTATGAATCAACAGCAGCAGCCCTGGCAGTACAAGAAAGTATATGCTGCAACCTTGGAGACTCAAGAAGCTGGTGAAACTTCCTCGGGGAAGAATCGGAGAATGTGCAGGCACTGAAGGCAGAAGTGATTTGTCCCAGAGGATTAACAGGCTCTAAATCGTTCCACAGCTAGAACTTGTTCAGGTGAAACACTGGCTTTATGTTGTGTAACGCTTTTCCCAGAACCTAGTAAAAATACCTGGATCCTGGATACCGGGACAACTGCTGATATGACCCCAGATCTGAATCAGTTTGCCACTTATTTACGGGTTAATGAACCACACAATGTTGCGAGTCTTCTCTGAATCTACATGAGGTCAAACAAGTGCCGGTCAACATAAGGAAGCATGTGCTCTCATCTAATAGAGCTGGTCCAAATAAGAGGAAAGGAATATGCCAGAATCTTGAAGTGGGTTGTTGTGGCGACTGGCTAAAGTGCGGAAATGATTCCCTATCCTGATTTGGTGTCTAGGCCCATCCGGCTTGTCGATCCATTTTCCTCCATTTCTCACCTACTTTCTTTATCGTTATTCATCCTCTCGCTGTCTCCATTCTCCTTAGTTCTCTGACATCTGTTTCAATCTGTTGACCTGAATGATCCATTTGGGGCTCAATATTGAAGGTCTTTGATTACAATTCTCCAGACATTGTGTTTGATAGTCTGAGAGGTGTATCAGATCCTGGATAATGGGGCAACTGATCATACAGCCCTAGATCTGAATCAGTTTCCTACATATTTACCAGTTTGTGAACCACAATAGGTAATCATGACCAGTGGTGTAGATCTGGCTATTTCAAGAATTGAGAGTATTACACTCGCTATGTGTACCCAAGAGGGTGTTGTATGTATCCAGCCTCAGGGAAAAACTGATCTCATTGCAGAAATTAGTTGATGATGGTTGATGGCGTTTTTTTCTTTGAAAGAATGAATGTTTTCTCTGTGATAAGGTAACCAGGAAGAGGAATTCATCGTGTAGAAGAGAAGATGGCTTCATACTCCTCTAAGGATTTCCCACCACTTCTGCAAACTTTGGAACGTATTGTGCTGCTGCATATGCCCATGGGCCACCTCGCATTTGAGTTGCATAAACCAAGTTTTCATTATGCCCTATTTTGTACCCTATTTTGTGATGTTTGACGGTTGGCTTAATTCATGAGCTTCCTTTAAATGTTTGAAAAATAGAAGTTTAATTTTATTGGATTGTATCCATAGAATTGTGTGGGGCCCATACCCAGTGACCAGTCTTTCTAGGGCATAAATGGTTTCTAACATTTATGGATGTTTGTACTCAGTTGACCTGGTTGTACTTGCTGAAGTCCAAGGTAGAAGTATCATTAGTGGTTGTACAATTGTTTGAGCTAATTCATCATCAACCTGGTATGAGGATAAAATATTCTGATCTGATAACCTTATGGAGTACAACTTTACAATGGACACTTGTTTTGGCCAGAGAGGTATTGTGGATTTCTTTTATGATGTATCAACACTCCCCACAAAATATATTGGTTGAGAGGATGATCGGACTTAATTTTCTGGCACCCAGCTCCCTCCTTTTTCAGCCAAATATGTTCAAAGTCTGATTGGGAGAGGCAGAGTCAAAGAACTCTGGAAACGTAACTGAGTATAAGAGCCCAATTGATGTGATTTCTTACACATTCGCAGGCAGTATTGAAGGCTAGGCTGATGTCTAGAATATTTGGATGTACAATCTATGTTCACATGCAGACATGAAATTTTAATCCAATGGCAATCAAGTGTGCGTTCATCAAGTATTCTAATAAATAACCAGAGAGGTTACATGTGCTATCATCCAGAGTTCAATAAATTCTTTGTCACACCCTATGGGAGATTCAATGCAGTACACATGTTTTTTAACAATGCGGAGGAAAGTACTGATACAGCTCCTGAAGTGCTCCTGAAGGATTTTCAAATTTTAACTCTGCCCAGAAATAATCAAGTTACGAATGAGCCGTTTCAATTTTTCTAGGGGTGGATACTTTTGACGGTTGGAAGGTTTGGTTTCCAGCTGGGTTAGAAGGATGAAGTGGGAAGAGGGGGGGGGCAGTTTGGTCCTACTTGTAGGTCTCCTATTTATATCCCCATTTATGGTTGATCGTCCTCTTTCTTAAAATAAAGGAACTTTACTGATTTTTTGTTTACAGGTTTACCGACTTACCCTTTTTTTGCAGAAATAGTTCCGAAAATGTCCTGCAGATCATGAGACCTATTTGTTACCCTTGAATCTTATTTTACCATACCTTTCAGATCTCTCTTATTTTGGAAAAGATCCAGTTTCCTGTTATATCTTACACTTTGCTGGAAAAATGTCCTGTGTTTTTGGCGAATGGTGTCCTAAGAGGTTATGATAGTTATCTCGTTGTAGGATATCATAATGCTGTGAGAACAGCTCAAAGGCAGGTAGGAATAACCTCAGTAATGTAGATTTGTTTGTTCGCAATAAAAGTGGTCATCAGTGGTTCCCATTCTGTCATGGTTAGTTTCTTTTGGTTCCAAGGTTATTTTTCCTGTTCTTTCATCTTGTTCGGCAATTTTCAAACTTCCGAACTCCTTGCATTTCTCATCTTTGATATCCGGTATTCTTTGATTCTGGTCTAATTATTCATTGCCTGTGTATTATGAACATTGAAGAACAGGTGGTTGACTTCTATTCCATGTCTCATCACATGGGCATCTGTAATGTTCTAAAATTTTCCTGGCATGCAAGCCTGGCGGCTGGTCTTAATATACGGGTCGAAGTCCAGTATTTCTCCGAGTTAACTGAATTTCTTTCTGGAAATTCACATGTTGTGCTCGTATGTATTGGTCTTGCTAATGTTTTTAGTATATGATGCAATATGCGATATTTGTTCAGTAGACTGAAGATATCCAAAGATCATCTCTTCATTCTTGAATTGGTCTGGAGTTGACAATAAAAAAGTTTCCCATGCTTCGTGAAGGAAGAAAACGAACACTAAATTGATTAATCCAAGGACTAAAGCAAAAGCATAGGTCTCTATTTGAGGTCATTCAAACTGAAGAACCCATGACATATATACGGTGATCGGTCTGCACTATCGTTAGTAGAGGTTGAGGTATGTCTTATAATTTTACTCGAGAAATGGTCAAAGAAAGTACAACCCGAAGAACTCTGTGTGTATTGTCTTCGTTTGGTACGAAATCAATAAAATCGGAGAAATCCCCTTTCTCTCTCTTTAAATGAACAAAACAGGATCAAACATTATACTTACCTTTTTATTAATATTTAATTTTTGTTTTCATCATCTCACAGAGAGATAAAGGAGGAGAAATACGCCGCCAGGAGAGCCATTCTCCCTATCCTTCAAGCTGAAGAGGATGAAAGGTAGAAAACATGTCTTCTCTCTATCTCTCTATCTACCATTGCCTCAAACCCATATTTGCTCCAGGTTCGTTAAGGAATGGAAGAAGTATCTGGAAGAGGAGGCCCGGATCATGAAGGATGTGCCCGGGTGGAAGGTTGGGGAGAGCGTCTACAATTCGGGCCGGTGGATGCCGCCGGCGACAGGCGAACTCCGCCCCGATGTCTGGTGATGCTGCAGCCTATCCCTCCATGGCCTTCTGATCACATCCATACGGGAACATCTCTCCCTACCTCTGTCTTTCTTTCTCTCTCTAACTTCAGTACTAAGAAATGTTTCTTGCATTAAACATGGTTCATTTTCTCTTGGTGAGAACGCTGGAAATAATGCCTGCAGATGATACATTCATCGACTGTGGCCGTCTGATCATATTCAGTACTATGAAGCGTTTCATGCGTTAAGCTAAGTTCACATTCTCTCTCCAAAAATCCTGCAAATAATGTCCGTAGATGATATCTCTGTTTTTTTGTCTCACGTCGGTCCTAGGAAATATTGCATGGATTAAGGGCGATTCATTTGTCTCTCAGACAGTGCTTGAAATAATGTCTGCAAGTGATATATTCTTCCACTATGGCCGTCTGATCATATTGAAGACGAAGGGCGAAGAAAACAAGACGAAGCACAGAGTAACGAAGGAAACTCGCCAGTGGACCAATAGGGACTCTTATAACGGTTAACAAATAGTAATGATACACGTACTACCCTACACTCCTTAGAGATTAGATGAAATAAGAAACATATAAGTTCCAATATAGACTAGGATTCAATATAGATAGGGTTAAAGATAGATTAAACATAGACTAGGATTCAATATAGATAGGGTTAAAGATGGATTTAAACATAGACTAGGATTCAATATAGATTGTCAAAGACAGTTAGAACCATAGCTGTTATACTAATTTTAACAGATATGATTTAAACAGAATAACTATATATAGTATAATCATTTCTATATAAATGCGAACCAATGTTAAAGATTAAATGTGGGGGAAATAAGAGTTTTAAGCTTCATCTCGTGTTCCTCTCTCTCTCTCTCTCTCATCTCTCTCTCTCTCTCTTCCCCCTCTTTTGTCATCTTCTATTTCTACAGATCTCTCTCTCTTAGGCAAGACACGATTGACACACATATACCTGCTAGAACTTATTCTCTATCCGCACTCCCTGTAATACCAGTACTAAGAAATGTGTCATGCGTACAGCGTTGTTCATTCTCTGCCTTAACTTTTTCTTCATCCTTGTTCCATGGAAGGAAGCCTGTTTAGAGTGCCCCGTAGCAGGAAGAAATGGTTTTCCCGCACGTCACTCCCAACGTAGAGAGACGTATAGATAGATAGATAGATAGATAGAGAGAGAGAGAGAGAGAGAGAGAGAGAGAGAGAGAGAGAGAGAGAGAGAGAGAGAGAGAGAGAGAGAGAGAGAGAGAGAGAGAGAGAGAGAGAGAGAGAGAGAGAGAGAGAGAGAGAGAGAGAGAGAGAGAGAGAGAGAGAGAGAGAGAGAGAGAGAGCGGGAGATCGAGAGAGAGATAAACAGAGAGAGAGAGGGAGTGAGAGAGAAAAAGAGATATGGAGAGAAAGGGAGAGAGAGTGTGTATCAAAGAGAGCGAGTGAGAGAGAAATAGAGATATGGAGAGAAGGGGAGAAAGAGAGTGTATGAAAGAGAGGGAGAGAGAGACCGCAGGCCTGTCCTGATAATTGGGTTTCAGACGTCATTCTGTCCGTGGAGAGGTTGAGCAGGAGAAAAAAGCCCAGCCTTGTGTTCATTATTGGATATGACGACGTCATTTTCCATTTGAAGAGTGAGAGAGAAGGAGAGCGAGCGAAGGAGGCCTAATTATTGGGCCCTTTGCGTGTAGAGACTTCTCCATTGTCCGCTCGACGGGTTGCAAGTTCTCGTCATGCCCACGCCTCTTTCATGGCGCAACAGCTCCATGTGGGCATCCCCCCATGAAGTGACAGTGCATCTCCATCCATCTCTCTCTCTAAAACTGTGCCTCAACAATGCCATTTCGAGAAGGAAAGCGAACCTCAGCATCCATTCGTTGGATTTGCCCTGAAACGCGTCAAACCGACAGCGAATTATTGATAGATCCTCTGGAATGAATGACACGATCAATATTCTGGCAAACATCAACGTGACATTGAGAGATACAAAAAGAAACATCAAAGAGAGACGATGTTAAATGCATTAGGAAGACCACGATGCAGGAAATCGGGTTTCTATTCCGGAATGGACTAAACATTTCTCCGAAAAAACCATGTTGAATGCCCGAGAATTCTGCAAATTTGCCCACGAAGAAAGAACTTGAGGAATGAAAAAACTACATTTTTTCTGCAATTCTTGACTTCGGTCGACTGCATCTGTCACGTCTTTCTGATCAGTGCTTCGCCGTTGACGAAGGGATTCGATGTCGACAAATGATTGGGACCCCATATCTCTCTCTCTCTCGCTCTAGCTTTTCTTCTCTCTCACCCTGTCGGCGACTATCCGTCTTCTCTATCTCAATGGTGGGGGGGGTAGCGGAGGAGATTTGACGATTTGACCTCGACGCGTCTTCACCATCAGTCTATCTCTCTTTACAAATATTTTTCCTTCTTCCTCGCGTTACTTTTCCACGCCAAGCGTGTAATATCCGACAGGTAAAGGTGATGTAAGCGTCGGCTTTCGTGTGGCCAGAGCTTTTCCTGGGCTCTTGTTCTTCAAGCTTTTCCTTGTCATCTTCCTTCGATCAATATCCTAAGGCAGAGAAAGACAACGCTAAATAATGAGATCAAGCTTCAGGAACAAACTTTGCCCGTGTAATTCCTTCAACCCATCTCTTTCTCTCTCATTCTTTCTCTCACATTATGGCTATTTCAGTCCTATAAATATCTTTGGCGTCCAGGGCTGCCAGACAGATTGCCTACAACCACCAAACTCTGGAAGACTTTGAGCAGATTAACTTTCTTCTCGGGATTTTCTTCTTGAGTAGGTTCTGCACTCTGAGAAATCAAATGGAATTGAGAAGCATAGAGTCAAGGCTTCCTCCAGGGTTCAGGTTCCACCCAAGCGACTCGGAGCTCGTCTTCCAGTACCTCTGCAAGAAGGTTGCCAACGAGACGATCTTCGGGGCGACCCTCGTAGACGTCAATCTCCATGATGTTGAGCCGTGGGAGCTGCCCGGTGAGCTTCTCTCGCCACAACTTGTTCCATCTTCTTTCGGATGATAGACGTCAAAGTCATCTTTTTTCCTCAATGAGTCTTGCAAAGTTTCAAGCGCCTATTACGGTGCTAAAAGCTATACTTTCTTGGAAGGGCGCTACTTTCCCTTTTATCCTCAGTATGGTTTTAGCAGTACCCCCCAACCAAAGCCTGGGGCTAAGGCTTAATGTGCGGTGCCTAAGATTTGAGCCCTACACCATGCTAAGATTCAAGCACCTACCTCTGTTCTAAAAGCTATATCTAGGCGTTACTTCTCCTCTTAAGTGATTATCGTTCGTAGGTCTTCAATATTCCCCCTCTATACCTTCTCGTACGGGATAATTTGTTGTGCATGGGATTTAAACCTGATACCATGTTTAGATTCATACGCCTATCTCTGTTCTACAAGCTATAGCTGGAAGCATGGCCGCCAATTTTCCTATTAAATGATTACAAGGCTTACTTTGTTGTGTCTGGGATTTAAGCCTGATACAATGTTAAGATTCAAGCGCCTACTGTTGCTCTAAAAGCTATAGCTGATACCAAGGGCGCTACTTTTTCTCTTAAATGCTTATCGCCTGTAGGTCTTCAATATTCCCTGTCAACGACTGCTCATAAGGCTTAATATCTTGTTCTTGGATTTAAACATGATACCATGTCAAGATATAAAACCTATCCCTGGTAGCAAAGGCACCACTTTCTTGTAAGATCATTATCGCCCGTATGTCTTCAACATTCCGCCTCATCGAATGCTCATAAGGCTTAATTTGTTGTGCCTGGAATTTAAATAAACCTGAGACCATGTTAAGATTCAAGCTGCTACCTCCGTTTTAAAATCTATAACTGATAACAAGGGCATTACTTTCCCTCTTAAATGATTATGGCCCGTAAGTTTCCAACATTCCCCCTCAGTACCTGCTCATAATTCTTAATGCGTTGTTCTGGGATTAAAACCTGATACCATGTTGAATTCAAGCTCCCACCTTTTAGCTAAACGCCATAGCTGATAGCAAAACTATTATCAGCAGAGTGTTGTCTTCAGACACTCTTCCCTATTCGTTCACTCAGATTCATAGGCAGCCATCAATTGTTCTGTAGTACACACAACTCCATCTGCTAGATGTGCCTTGGGTATTGCGTTCAGTGCACCAGTGGACGAATCTTTGACGCGACTAAAACAAGTAAACTGTTCCGCATCCCCTCAAGAGGACAAACAGGAAGACCGGTACAAGACTGTGCAGATCTGCCGTTCAGTCATCTCTACTTCAGATAGACTAATGGAACCAGAGTTGGATTAGAGAAATTAAATTGAAGAAGACGCAAGGGGGTTCCATCTCGCCCCGTTCGTCATCCATTTACGAATCTGACTGAAGGACTGGTTATTTGGTGCAGAGGAGGCACGGTTGAATACGAACGAGTGGTACTTCTTCAGCTTCAGAGAACGGAGGTACACGACGGGGTCCCGCGCGAACCGAGCCACGAAGAAGGGCTACTGGAAAGCGACGGGAAAGGACCGTCCCGTTCATCAGCCGTTAACCGGGGACGTGGCAGGCATGCGGAAGACGTTAGTTTACTACGGCGGACGCGCTCCGTCCGGCTTGAAGACGTCCTGGGTCATGCACGAATTCCGACTAGACGCCTCCGGCGTTGCCCCCGGTGTAAGCAAAATCTGTTTTTCTACCAAATTATTATCAGTTTTTACCTTGATTATCTTTATTTATCCTAAGTTTAATACCTTGCGACTGATTTCTGCGTCTGTTTGTGGCGAAAAGGGGAACTGGGTACTGTGCAGGGTATTCAACAAGGACAAGGAAGAGACATCGAGAGAGTCCAGTTGTCAAGGGGTGCATGGAGATGGATTGTCTTACCTTCACTGTTTATCAGGCCACGCGGAGCGTGTAGGTTGCGCCTCTCAGCTGACGGTTTACTCTAGTCTCATGGGTTTCTCGCCGGAGATGGAGGTGACGGAGGAAGGGCCTCCTCTGCTGGGTAATAGTGGAGGAGGAGAGTTTGAATTCTTGCTGGACGTGAAGGAGTTCATCGACTTGGGCTGGGGGAGTCAGCCGTAAGTAAAAAGAAGTAAAAGGACGACAGCCCAAGACATGAAGTTCGAAAAGATGACAAAATCGGAAAAGATCTAATCATTATAAGTTAAACCACTACGGCTTCGAGAGAATTATCGACTGTGAGTTAACTTCCCTTTATCCCACGATGATTCCACGCCCATTAATCTTCTCCAAAGACTTGTGAATTCCTCTGCACTATATCAGTGTGTTTGTTATTGTTTGACAAAATTACGGGCTCTTAACGTGTCCACATATCTATTTATCGATACATCCATCTATTTATCGATACATTCATCACTATTTTTCTGTCAATCCATCCATCTACTTGTAGATCAGGGATAAGATAAACAAGCAAAGTTAAAATCACACTCTCTCACACTACGACTGAAAAAGAACAAAAATTTCCAGGGAATTTTGGAAGTCATTAATAGTGAAAAGGCAGTTCCTCTCTTGCAGAGTGACTTGTGAATTAGTATGTCCAACTGTGTGCCATTTCCACCAGTCAGGGAAAACCCCCTGGCAGGAAGGTCTTGCAAGTGAAAAGAATAACACAATGACCATAAAGAGGCGCAGTATATGAATAGTTCAAGGAAGGCTTTGTAACTCACACGTTCAACACTAACACAATGTCCATACAGATACCAAGATGAGCTAGGCTGCTCAAATTCCAGTCAAAAATCAACCAGAGATTCAAACAAATCCACAGTAGATGATATAAGGTCCAAGCACTTGATAAACAATTCCAAGAGAACAAGAGAAATAAACAATGAAACCCAATATCATTTGTAAAGCCTCTCCTATAGATTCAAGCACAAAAGCAATGCTATTCTAGATCTAATGGAGAGCACAAGAACCTGGATAAACTTTTAGCTATCCCCTCTCTCTGTCCTCTAATTGAGAAAAATCTTGCTTGATTCAATGTGCCCCTTGAGAAACACAAGCTTGCTCCCTCAACAAGCTCCCCCTGTTCCACAAGCAATAGGATGGGCTCTTGAGCCCTTTAGAGCTTAACCTAGGTCCTGGGAGCTGATGGCACCTTCCTCTTCATGATGGTGAGCTTCAGCCCTTGTTTTCCGCAGCAGCCACCGCCTAAGCACAGTCAAAGTCACACTAAAAGAGGGTTAAAATGCCCAAATAAACTATTCCTGTTCAAGATAATGGGCCATGTTTGAAAACGTGGCCTAATGGGCTGGAACATTGGCAAGTCACGTGCCTTTTAAGTGGCCACGTGTCCAACAACATGCATACAGCATAAACATCATTGGTTTTGCTATTTGGCTGTGGATCCCCACAAGCTGAACTGTATACTCCTGTGTCATGATTCACAGAGCTAGATTTTATAGAACCACCTTTTCCACACAATCCTTGAATCTTTTCCACACACTTATTGAAGAGAACCATGACAGTACATAGGAGAGTGTCCCACTCAGATAGAAACTATGGACGTCTATGCACTATTCCTTATCAAGGGATAACAAACTATATAAAGACATAAGTTCATTCGTCTCACGTCCAAACTTTAGAAGCCCAGTTCAGGCAATCTCAACATCTCTAGAAACATATTGCCTCTGCCCAATGAGAATGGGAAGTCGTATGACCTCATTGCATACTACCTTGTCATTGCCTACTGACACTTTCCAGTCACTTCTACCCATCACACCCTCAACTTTTGCCACGTTCTACTACATACTATGTCATTGCCGCCCCCCATGTCATCATCTCCTACCAAGTCTTCAAAAAATCTAATTTTACTTGAAAATATTTGAACTTGTTTCTTTTTATGAAGTGTAGAAGAACCTTTGCATAGTGATCCACAAGTCCTTTGGTGCCCTCACTCTAGATGAGTATGAGGCTTGGAAGCAATTTAAGATGACCAGACCTTTTAGAAGTTCTAAAACCATATATTGATTCACTTTGGGTATACATGTGCACATTCTTTTATTGCTTCAATGAACTCACATTCTGATCATCGCTTGGGACTGTTTTCCAATATGACAAGTATTTCTCCCTTTCTAGAATTATTTTTTTAATAATAATTTTTTTGAGCTCTATCCCTTACAATGTCATGCTAAGGCTGTCATTCCAGGTGGCCAATCTAGTACTGGGCATCTTCTTGATGGGGGACCAATGCGTCAACACCGTGACGGGACGGATCCAGCCTCACTAAGCCGCTCGCGCCGATGCTCGCGACCCGACTTCAAGTATTCGGCGTAAAACAATTGCTCGTAAGTTTCCTATATTGCTTTGGTTGTATGTCTTTCCTTTTGTTGAACAATTGGATTGGGCCATTGTTGTTGGGCCTTGTCCGTTCATCTTTGTTTTCCATTGTACTGCTTGTCTAGGGGGGACTTCGTCTTGCGATGGTTTCTTCCCCTAGGTTCGTCCGCTTGGCACTCATCCTCCCTATATAAGGGGATGTCATGACCAAGTGAGGTAGGATTTTGAAAATTGAAAATTGGAAGTTTCTTCTTGTCTTTAGATAGATTAGATAGCAGTTAGGTTCGTAGAGAAGAGTGGAGAACGTGCTCCGTCATCGTTGCCAGCGCTTCCAACGTCGAGATCACTCTGTAGATCGCTCCGTCGCCGACCGAACGTCTTTTCGTTTTGTCTTCTTGAAGCTCTGTCAAGAAGCAGGTTCTTGATCTGTTATTGCAATCTCGATCTGCAACAATCGATCAACTTGATCGCCTCTTGATGGATCTAGATTGAAGCCACGAGCGCTACCACCAAGACAACATCGGGGATTGCATCCATCGCTGACGTAGTCCCTGCTCACGGCCATGCCGCCACCACTGAGTTAGCCTGAGTTTTGTCGTACGCCCCATTTGCAAAGGTCTCCATCATCACCGGCACACTGCGCTCGCCTGACGCCCTCACGCCCGCGCCTACCTGTGCGCCGCATCCGCTAGGCCCCCATGCGCAGTGCCGCGCTCGCGCGCCGCATCCGCCAAGGGCCCCTTGTGCCGTGCCGCGCTCACGTGCCGTGCCACACCTGCGTGCCACGTCCGCTTGAGAATCCCGCACCGTGCATCACGCTCGCCGTCAGCCGTGCCTACCCCATGCTCCGCACGCAACACACTATGCCCTACCGCGCCCTTCATCCTGTGCGTCGCCCCTCTCCTTGCCGCATGCTGTGCTCCGTTGCGCTCCGCTGCCCCGATGCGCGCCGTGGTTGCCATTGCCAAGAACCCTGTCGTGGGCCGCATATAGTGCTCTGTCCTCACTTCCTTGAACTAGTTATTCCCCGGGTGATGCTTGCCAGGTTCTACATCGTTCTCCCTTCTTAAATTCAGTAACATTACATCCTGCAGTGCCGTCTCCCACTATCATTTCCTCTGCCAAATTATTTGAAGGATAATTGAATAGGATAGCCACCGCTTGTCGAGAGGTAGGATTTTCATTGTGATAGAAGATTCAATTTCCTGATATTAAAGTGTGAATAATTTCGAGTCGTCAAACGCTTCTTACGTCTTAGGTATTATAGTGGTCTTAAGGGTCATTGAGAGTCTGTCTTGATTCTTTTCCTCCTTCATGAATTTACGGGATTGTTCACTTGGTCCAATGGACTACCTGATTGCTCATTAGGGTGTTTTCTCAAGTTTCATTACGTTCTCATAATTACCCGATTTGGTTTTTAACGTCACCGTTACTGTGTTGTAATACAAGCCGACAATCCTGGCGCTCTCGTATTACATCACTTCTTATAGTATATCTTCTGTGGTTTTATTGGTTGATCTGCCTTGATGTTGGAGTAGTTCCTTGTCTCACCCCGAGGGATTTCTGCGGTCCCATTCTTTTACAGGCTGGTTTGGTGTTGATGTTAAACCTTTGACATCCTTTTGATGAGTGTTTGATGTCCTTGTTTTATTTGCATTGCAATGTCTTGCCAACCTGGTTTCTCTAAAAAAATCCCCATGTACCTTGGATGGGGATCTAGTCAAGCCTCGACTATTTGATTTTTCAAATTCAAACCTTGTCTGACCTCCACTACTTCGATCCAAAGTCTAAGAGTGTTGAGTCCTCCCCAAGCCATTCTTTCCTTATTTAGTTTTTTGTGCATCGTCCCTCCAAGGTATAGCCAGCCTACCTACTTTTGTGCACCCCAAGGTCGAATATACTATTTATATTGTATTCCAATAATCCTATTAAACATTAATGGTTATTAGCATCCAATCCCTCTAAGGTGCAAGCTAGCATACACTGCACGCTACAACGAACTTCCCAAGAGGTTACCCGACTCAGACTGCTCCATTCAGAATATACTTAACTGAGTTCCCTATACTAAATATCCACTATGGCAAGTCAAGATGGATCCTTGCCAAAGTTACTCCTACCATGCCCCATCCTGTCATAGACATCGTATATGATCATTCATGTCCCATCAAAGGATAAGGAAATAGCATTCTTATAAAATCCTATCTTTTCATAATGTCCTCTACATCCCTGACTTCCCTCCAACATCCTATCCACAATTTAAATGATCCGCATCCGTTGATGTTCCATACTTTTTTATCTTTTCATTGTTCCTTCAGAATCTACATATGGGTCAGCTGTTTTCTTAATCGTGAAACGGATATGATATTTACAAGTTGTGTTCAGAGAAATAGATCAAATCAGGTGTTTCCATACTTAAGTTCTTTTGATATCCATGTCAAAGAGCTATCCACAATGCAATAATGGTCAACATCATTAGCAATAGGTTAGTGATAGAGCCCATCTCCCACAATGGGGTTCTCTACAACCCAACCAGTTATATGGGTATGCTGGCTTATATGGCTAGGTTTACACAGAGGAGGGGAATTAAGTATTTAAAATTTATTTTTAATTTCATAACTTAATTCGTAAAGGATTGTTTGGCTATCCAGTGGAATGGAGATGAAGGATTCGCATCATGATTTTTATACAAGTTAGGATCAGTACTTTACTCCTGTCCATGGGATATTCTTGCCCAGAGTTTAATAAAGACCTATACCAAGTTCAAAGCCCCCAAAGAAAAGGCCAAAAAATAGGATTATACATGGATATCGAACTAACAAAAAGTTGGTGAATAACATGTCACTCAGCCCCGGTAGCCTTGTTAGATGAACGTCTCTTCCTCCTCGTCTTCTTCACACCACTCAGCTCATTTATCCTGGCTAATTAGCTATCTTGAATGAGATTACCACAGCCTTGAATCATACACTTAGGTGACACAAGCATCCCTCTTAGCCTAGTCCAGAAAACTCTCACAATATGCCTAGGCCTCTTAAGCTTATACATTAAAATAAAACAATACCAAGAAAAAAGAAATACTTGAACCAAGAACAATCAAGATTAAGTAAATGATATCTATATCCAGAATTTTTTATATTTTTTTCCACTGTTTTCAATCAACTTTTTTATTTATACTTTCCTTTTTGGCTTATTATTTTGACACTAGCTAATCTACCCGTTGATTAATGAATCAGGATTGCTACTAAATCACCTTCACAAGAAATCCTCTAATAATCCTTTCAACAATGATGGTGGTAATTTTGCTCAATACCATCAAGATATAAAAATCAATCTTCAGTCAGCCACCAAATGTAACTTTCAGGTTGTGCTGACTAAACCCCTCTTGATTTGGTCTCTTCAATCCGTAGTCAGTGATTCAATATTCTTGTTGTCATCAATACCAATCCACTACCTATCCTCTGATTCTAGATTAAGGTTTAACATTATTAATCCATAAACTTCCTTCTTCCTAACATCTATTTTTTTCTCAAATCAATGGTGATTTGACTAAGTTTAAAGATCAAAATATTCTAAATTTCAAGATATTTTCTATCTAGTATTTTCGTTGTCTATATGTTCCCTCAATACACAATTTTTTGCGATGAGATTTGACTCTCTATTCACCAAATATATTCAGATCAACCTCTATTCACGGATATTAGATCTCTGGATTTGAATATTCATGTTGATATTGTGCACTGCTTTTGTGTATGGTTTGAACTGTGGCATTGTTCTCATGTTCTGTCCTTCTGTCCAACGTCCTCCCAAAGATTTCTTGAAGACCAAACTCACAAAAATGATGAAATGGGTGTACCAAGGAGAAATATTATCCTCGTTTCTTCCTTCTCTTGACAACCTTGCACAATGAAAAGTAGTGAGCAGCCATCTTTGCAATTGGGGATCCTTTTCTTCACTTATTTCTCATCCTTTCAGGTTGTAATGCTTATGTCTCAAAGAATGCTTTAAGAAAAACCCTATTTTGTTCAAGTTTAGGTTGTTTTTAAAAATATACTTTTTTAGTTTTTAAAATTTAGTGCAGAATTAAAAGCAAATATTTTTGAATTGAAGTAATTGTGGCATGACATTTTTACCTTTTCTTTTTCTTACCAGGCTCCCACTTTGTAAACGTATTCCTATAACTTTGGAACCCTCGTATGTCCTCATGATGTCACATTGTCCACATAAGCATACAATTACTATAAAATAATAACATTAGCATTAAAATTTTTTATGGATGTAGATATTCTTGCAATGTAAAAGATGTACCTGCTTGAATACTTTCTAGAAAATATGAAATAAATTATATTTTAAATAAAAATAAATTATTTTTTTAGAGTGTCAGCACTAATCAGGTCTGTAGGTTCCTATGAGAAATTTTCATTGAAATTGTGTATGGTTAGCAAGAAACAACACTTCAATGTCAATAGAGACTTTAAACATCTCTACCTTTCAAATTACTGGTCGTAAAATTGAGAGATAAATTTCTTCAGATACTTAACTAAAAATATAAAAATATTTTTTATGGTCATATATTAGTTGGATATACCCTTGCTTTCTACCCATCTTATCCATATTTTTCAGCATGGAATTGATAGAATATCTGAATTTCCCAGTATGGGACTGATGGCAATATATGTGGTTGGCAAGTCAATCACACATTCCACATCTCATTTCATGTTCATTAATAAAACATGTGATGTTTATAATAAAGTTCATAAATACATGATAAAACTTAGTGAATTATGATGATATCGTAATACAAAGATCACTACTCTTTAAGCATGTGTTCTAAACATTCCTATTCAAAGGATATGCGTAAAGGACATCAACGTCTCCAGATAGAATAGCACTATATAGCCTCACTCATATGATGCGTGTGACCGTTCTCGTAGCCATTAACGTGGATACACTAGGGATAGATAGTGGGTGCTGTTTAGTGGAAAGAGTTCACTAAATTGATCCATACGAATCCCTAAATGGCATTATACCAAACAGTCAATCAAGTTGATTCACGTGATGGTTGTGTAAGTGGTCCTTAGATCTGAGACACCAAAGACGTCTTGTGGATGAGCAGTTATACTTTGACTATGACCTATGCATCCCTAATCATGAGATTCTAAATAGTCTTAGTTTGGATACATAAAGAAGTTCATCAAGACGATTGAGTGATCAAGATGTGATCGTCCACCTCGGTATAAGAGGTGACATCTCAATCAAGACAATGTGATGAAGTCCTGGCCAAGGCAGTGAAATATCGAAGAAGAGTTGTCCGATGATTTCCAAATGTATTAGTACTAAATTTAATGACCGATTAGGGTTTGACAGTTGACCATGGCCTAAGTAGTCTAATGAGCATCAAGTGGATTAGGGATTATATGCACACGATAACCGATGACAAACAGGTTCCATGAGTGAGACGATACACACTCCTTTGTATCTTCTAGAACACGAAGAGTAGCTTGGCACCCCACGTTGGAGATTCGACCTATCTATTAAGTTAAATCGGTCCAACATAAGTTAATCAATATGTTGATATAGTTTATTAATTTGAAAGGCCAATAAAGGTTATTGTGCTGCTGGAGTCATTAGCTAGGCTGATACATGGCCATAGAGGGTCACACGTAAACGGTCTTTTGGACATCAAAAGATATACTTATGTTTTGGGATTTTTATAAACAATACCCACTTAGTATAAATATGGGAAAGGCCCTGAACAAAAATCACAAAGGCCAGAACTTTTCAGGGGCTTTCCCCCTCTTCTCCATTCTCCCACACCCCCTCTCCATGCCCGATGCAATACGGATATCGTAACAATGATGATGGAAATAAAACAAGGCTCGTTCATTACAAGGAGAAGATCTAACCAGCCAAGTATTGTGTCGATACGTCTAGCAGCTGCACACTTGAGCAGGTCGACTCGTCCCGCTCCGGGATATAGGAAATCTATCTATGTATCTATGTATCCATCCATCTATCTATCTATCTAACTATCTATCTACCTATCTATCTATCTATTTATCTATCTATCTAATGTATGTATGTATGTATGTATGTATGTATGTATGTATGTATGTATGTATGTATGTATGTATGTATGTATGTATGTATGTATGTATGTATGTATGTATGTATGTATGTATGTATGTATGTATGTATGTATGTATGTATGTATGTATGTATGTATGTATGTATGTATGTATGTATGTATGTATCTAACTATGTATGTATGTATCTATCTATCTATCTATGTATCTACCTATCTATTTCATATCTACCTATCTATCTTTTGTTTTTACTGTTAAAGTTTTCATTGATATGCGCATGAAAATACATTGTTTTAGGAGACTTGCGGATAAAAACAGCGTATATAATAAATATTTCCATGGCTTCTTTGGATTGAAGGTTTCAGTTGTTGTCATTGTGTTGTTGACTGTTGAACTTGGCCACTCCTCTTTTTCTGTATTTGGGATGCTTGTGGCAATGATTATTTTTTGTAAGATTTTGAGCCTTGTTTTCTTGTTTCGACTTCTCGTTTTTCAATCGTTGTCTTGTTGGATGACAGGTTCACTGGAGCATGTCGGAAAGTCTTCTTCTGCAGGCGCTTCTTATTGTTGTGTGCAAATATTTCTTCTTTTTTGACGAAGTTGAATTGTTTCCTTGTCTGCAAGTTACTGCATTTGATGAAGAAAGTTTTAAAGCTCATTCAATTTATACGATGATACTATAGAACTCAGCCAATCACAAAATGAGTAGAGATCTTACCCAATTATTTATGTATAATTGAAATGAGAAGACTTATGAGAAAATAGTCAAGCATTATATCTAGTTAAGTTTCAATATGAAACATGATGGTGATGTCCCCCAACTATCCCTGTGATTTCCATATTGCTTGAACTTCGAACGAAGGCACAACTGTAGACTTGACATAACCACTATGGGAAAACCTGTGACTCGCAATTCATATGACATGACAAGGATTGTACCTGTTTACTGCATATAGTATACTCCTGTTCCCCCAAAGCCAGTTCCAGAGACAATTGAATTTGAGGAGGGTTATCATCAACTAACTTTAAAGGGAAAATGGATGTACTGATGATAAATGAGCTTGAGTAAATTTAGATGGCTTGAAGGTGTTGCCCTTTGTGTTTGAGAGTTGATTAGTGAAATTTTGGTGTAACAGATCTTTTTTTTCTGCTATTGTGTTTGTATTCCAATTTATGTTGTGTTGCTCTTTGGGCTTTTGATTCATTTTTGCCAATGTCTTTTTGTTTGCTCGTTGAACTTCTACTTCCATCATCCAATGACTTTTCCTTTACCCCTAAATCTGGTGTATTGGTTCCCTTGATCGCCTTCAACTGCACTGATCACAGACTCCACGGAAACATGCTTACACTATAACCAGTAGACGATACTAAACTGGTGCATCAGATTGAAAGACAAGGCAGGTTATTCCACAGTACCTATGAGAAGGCCCAATTGATCTCGATTCTTATCGTTGGGATATTTGATCAACATCGCTAGTGGGGAGACGTCACATATGTGGAGTTCCAAATCTTATTCATGAATATAAAATGATCGAATATGGATAAAGATAACTACAATAATGACATGCAGCATAGAAATAAAATTGACCCTATCATGAAACCTGTGCACCTTGGTATGCCAAGTTATCGTGGGCCACCTTTGGTTGACACGTTTCATTGCTTAGAAGGTTGGTTCATCATTATCCTTTAGCTATGCCGAGATAAAAAGAAGACTTTTTATACGCTTGACGTAGGGGATCCCCATCTTCCAGACGATAGCTATGTCTTGCTGTAAGAGGTAAGTCTGTTAACCTGCAAAAAGTCTGATTTTCCTCTTTACGAATAGCGTGATTAGCTAAGGCATCAGCAATTGAGTTTCCTTCATGATAAACATGATTGATGCAAGATAGTTTTGGTATATAAGGATGCATTTTTTTCCACCATGATTGGAGCTTCCAAGGCTTGCATACACATGTATTTATGATTTGGCATAGAGATGCAGAATATGTCTCCACAATGATGTTTTGAATTCCCATTTGATCACAACTTTTCATTCCATCTAATAGGGCCCAACATTCAGCTTCCATATTTGTTATGGATGAATACTTATGTGAGAAAACAAAAACCATAGCATGGTTGCAATCACATAAGATACCACCACTTGCACCAGCCCCTGGGTTGCCTTTGGATACCCCATCCACATTTCATTTGTGCATGGGGCTAATGGGTGGCACCCCGTAAATCAATTTTACTATACTTGTATACTCCACATGATCAATAGATAGCCTCCAATTTAATAGTCCCGTTATCTCTCTCCTAGAAGTGATCTTCGTAGGCTTAATTATATCGTCCATCATCTTAACCCATCTCTGTAAAGATTGAATAATAGACCAATATTTTCTATTACTATTCTCCCATTTTTGGCAATTCCTTTACTTCCAGATCTCCCACAGTAAAAACATACATGAATATTGTATAGGAATAACAGCTTTACTTTCTCCCGATGTGCTTTGTAAAAATATTGAATCCAATGTAGCAATGAGAAATCTGACCTGATTGGAATATCCCATGCGTTTAGCATCCATCTCCATTTCTGGGACTCCCACTCTCCTTTGAAAAATCAGTGCTCTGAATCTTCAATCTGTGGATTCCTTATACAACAAAGAGACTTTGAGGTCATATGGATTCCAAGTTTCTTAACATATGTATCAACAGGTAATGTATTTCTCAGCAATCGCCAAATAAAGAATTGAATCTTTGTGGGCATATTCATTTTCCATATCACATTAGTTAAAGCATCTTTAGGTTTCTTTTATGGAAATATTGCCAAGCTGATTTAACAGTGAAGGTTCCATGTGTTGTAATACTCCAAACAGCTCTATCCCTCTCATTTGAAAATGTAATATTCATGGCTCTGAAATATGAAATTACGGTATTTGAAAAACCACAATCCTCAAGGTATTGCTCACAATCTCGATGCAGAAAATTCTGAACCGATAAGTTAGGATCTGGACATATGATACCAGGGAAATTCTCCAAACATCCTAAACCTGTCCAGTTTGTTGACCATGCATTCATATGACCTTGCCCTATATACCATTGAATGACCTCCCCCATTTTATGCCATATAGCTTTTAGGTTTTGAATTCTTTGAGGCAATCTCTTATCTAAAGTATTCAAGTCCCAATTTCCAAATTTAACTCTTAGCAGTCTAGTCCAAAGAGTATCCTTAGTATGAAAGTCCCAAGCTCTTTTGATACGTAGACACTTCATATTCTCCTCAAGCTTCTGAATCCCTAAACCATTCTCATCTTTAGGAAAACAAATGTTTTCTCAAGATTTCCAATGATGTATTTTTTGTCCTTCAACATTAGACCATAAAAATTGTGCAAAAATCCTTTTAATTAATGTAAATTTTTTTGAGGAAAGTCATAGACAGAGAGATTATGAATGGGCATGCTTCTTAGAACAAAATTTATTAATGTTGAACGTCCTCCAGGTGACAAAGTTTTACCTTTCCATCCTTCCAGTTTTCTTCTAATCTGCATTATAAGACTGTCAAAATATATAGACTTGACTTGACCGGTAGAAATGGGACAACCCAAATATTTAAATGGAAAGAAGCCTGCTTGAGTAGAGGTATTCTATCTATCTATCTTTATATCTATCTATCTATCTATCTATCATCTATCAATGTATCTTTTTATCTGTCTATCTATCTATCTATTTTTTTATCTGTCTATTTATCTATTTATTTGCTCGGCCACCATCCGTTTGCCCCTCAGAGATCCTCTAGCCGCTGGTCTCGCGCCCCCGCTGCTGTCGGCGTTGCCGCCACTAGCAGTACCGCTGTTAGGCTGTCTTCTTGGTGGCTTTCCTTTTTGACACCCAGCCTCCTTTCTGAAACCCTATCGGCAACTGCCCTCTTGGTCATTGCTCTCCCGAGAATCGCCTTCCTAGCTATCAATTTATCAATCTCCACCCTTCCACCAGCTGCCCTGTCCACTGTGTTGCACCCTCGCTCTCGCGTCTCCCTCACTCGTGGCACTCTTGCCCTCGCAGCATGCTTACCTCCTCTGGCATCCAAATGGAATACACATGTGAGAGTGCAATGTCACAGTCTCCACTAGCAACAAAACTATCTCCTCTCGGATTGACAAATCTGCAACATTCAATAATGACACAGCTCACCTGACACACATACGTCTTCAATGGACACAATTATGCATTGTGGGCCTCCGGGTTTGAGCATTTCCTCACATCCCATAACATGCTTCAGTACTCGATGGGGTGTCATCCTGCCATCACGTCTCCTAAGTTTGCCTCGCGGACTCAGCTCGGCTCAACTATCCTAACATGGATGCTACTCTATCCTAAGAGAGCATTGCGTACATGACTACCGAGCCACCAGCACCCATACGTCGTGCTCGACAGCTCTGTATGATGCTTGAGAACATGTACGCCAACCAGAGCAATATCAATTGTGCCATGGAGATATTCGAGTCCATCCTCGCCCACAAGCAATAGGACTCCACTCTCTAGGCTCATTTTGGGAAGCTCCATGCCTTAATCAAAGAGTTACCATCGATCAGCAAACGACAACTAATCTGCGCATGTTTAAGTGTTATCATCAAGAGCTTATTACTGGTGTCTACCTAGCTGGACTTCATCAATCTATTTCCTCTCAGGTTCGGGGCACTTCTTCTCCGACGAGTGGTTACTGGACATTTCCCATATTTTATATGCTGCTCTTCGTGTAACTACATGTACATGACACTCCTCATCGGGAACTACCATGCCCCATATGCAATGGCAATCGTGGCTCCTTAGACACTCAAAGCCGACAACAGCCGTCGACCACGAGGAAAAGGAAAGAATTCTATCCCTCCCTGCATATACTACGACAAGCAGAATATTCCTTCCAACAAGTGTTGGAAGAAGTTTGGGAAACCTAACTTTATACAACCAACTTTTACGAATGCACCTCTTGTGCCTTCCGCCTCGCCTCCATCGAGCGTCCCACTACTGACATTCCAAGTGACACTATCTACTATAGAGTATGAAGTCCTTCGCTTGGATGGTCTTCTAGGATCTTCCTCTCCAACAACACCATCTGTTTCCTCCACGTTAGGTATACAGACTCTCCTTGCAACTTAACCACTGTATTGGATTGTTGACTCGAGGGGTCTCCGCACACATGACCGGCACATCCACCCTTGTCTTTGTAGAAATGAACACCTCGTTCCCCATCTGTTACCAAAGTCGATGGTCAGACTTGTCGAATCAAAGGGCACAGCAAGACCACCATCACTTCCCATATCCCCCATACACAACTTCTCCAAGTTCCTGGATTCCTTACAAACCCCCACTCACTTAGTGTCATTACTCGCTCCCTACAATGCTCCATGACATTTTTTCCCCTTATATTGCATATTCCACGATCTACATACCGGGCAGAGGATTGGTTTGGAGCGTGAGAATGGGAGGGGGGATCTACGAGCTAATATCCGATGAACCCTACTTAGGCCTTCAGGCCTTTTTTTCTTCATATTTATAAAAAACATCCTCTCGTTTAAGGCAACACCGTCTAGGCCAACCTTGTTTTTAAAAATTAGATACAACATTTCCTTGACTTTCTCGAACTCCAGTTGTGTGCAAGTCATGTTAAATAGAGAAACACCACCGTTCATCATATCCACACTGAGATGGGCTTCCTTCAAAACTTCACTATGTTTTTATCTATCTCTCTATCTTAAAGTGAGCTTAAAGATATATTTTTTTTAAAAATCAATAGCTCAATTTATAGCTTTATGGATGGATAGAGGACACAAAGATAAAGCTAACCTTAAAATTTTAGCTCAATTAGAGTTTTGGATTATCAGAAATCAGGCATGGAAGTTAAACGATTCTTCGTTACTGATTTCATGTAAATAGTATCTCTCACCATCAACATTGCTCACGCCGTGCCACGTCTAGGGTTGTTGTCATTAAATGCTTGAAATCAGAAGTGATGAATGGCCCACATTTGTACACTTTGTTTGTGATCCATGGCTGGTGTGGCGCCACATGTCTTTGAAAGAAAGAAAGAAGAGAAAATGATATAAACAAATAAATGAAAATGTGTGTGATGTGGGGGCACGTCACTGCAGACCACATCAGCAAGCTGCTTTTATCAACCAATAAAAGAGTGACACATTCACGCCATGTGTACATATGGCACCATGGGTCTCATGACACATCAGGTCGTCAACTTTGGCAAGTGAAAAAGGAGAAAAATATTTTTTAATTCTTTGCTCCTCGGTCTGTCCCTAGCATTTTTTCACAAAAAGAATATCTTTTTTTTTGACTGGGCCATGTTACCCTTGTGCTTAAAATAAGAGGAGAGAGACTCTTCAGTGTTAAATTCCATTATGGCATCCTTGTCGTCAATCATTAATCCTGTTTGTTAGTTGGCCACCACTCAACTAGTCAAACAATGACACTAGGCAGGGCAGAACTAGAAGGGGTTAGAAAATATTCCAAAGTTCTTATTAAATTTATTTTAAGCCCGATATACATAGATATATATATTGACTAAGAAAAATTATATCTTTATGAATATAATACTGAAAAATTTAGTTAAAACTATATGTTCACGTAGAAAACTATTTTTTCTCAGATTATGTTGTCAGAAAAATCCTTCTAAGTACTTAGATTTAGAAATTATAAAATTTCATTATAAAAATAAATTTAATAATTTTTAGCTCAATAAAGTGCATACATAACCAGTCTAATCCAAATAAATATGTAAAAATGGTCAAATTAACCTACTTAAAATATGTGTCATCAACATCCCACTTACCCATGATACATGGTCTAGGTTGTTGAGTGATCACATCTATCTTTGGTGCAAACTTTCTCTAAATCTAACTCATGGAGTGATCAAATATAACTAATTACTCTCTTGTGATGAATTTCTTTTGATGAATTTCTCTCTTGTGATGGCTAGATTTCAAGCTATGTGGGCAAAATATCTGAATTTCCTAGACATAGTGAGACTAAACTGGAACAAAGTAGGCAGCTCAGAAAATCTGGAAACCTTTCAGCAAAACAATATTAGTTAAAAAATGATCTGAAATCCCGGACTAAATTAATTTTTGGAAATATATATATATACATATATATGTAAGGAAAGAGAAGAACTTAAAAAAAAAAAAATGGAATTCAATATCTAGAACAATTGGGAGGAACATGAAGATCTCATGTTAAGAAAATTGAAAATGGAACTAAGGTTAAGAGAAGAAGAGTACACGATATTTTTGCAACAAAAGGGAAATATAAAATGGCTAAAAGAAGGAGATAAAAACACAAAATACTTCCACCAGTAATAAGTCATAAAGCTAAATAGGATAAATCGAAAACTGTAAGAAATTGTTTTAGTCATGATGAATGACATATGGAGGCAGAAGAGAGAGTTTTATAAAAACTTTCTAACATCCCAGGAAATGACTATTGATAGTACTTTTTTAGAAGTGATACCTAAAGAGATATCCAGTGCATACAATGAAATTCTATTCACCATACCGGTTATGAAAGCAACTGAACACCTTGCTTTTATTCCTTTTGCTGGCACATCATTTTAACAGGATGTATCTATGGCGATATGATGCCAGACGTCATCAATGACATCGTCCGGTTGGGTATGGAGACGATGCTTAGATACCTAGATGATGTCGGACGTCATCAATAATGTCGTCAGAAGGGTAAATCCCTAAGACAATGTAACTACAGGATGTGATGAATCCTAGGCGGACATACGTGACGGCCTAGACTCACCGAGCTCCAAGCTCCAAGGTGGATGACAGGGGAGAGTGACGATGACATTCTGACCCTCTTCAGAGCGATGATGATGACTACGGCGTCGAACGTAATAATTCTGTAGGCACTCGTATGTAACGGACGGGCTCCACCCGTACCTAGGAATTTGCTCACATCGTAGTTTTCTCAATATATAGATATATAGTTCTCTCACCTAAACTAAGCTGAGTGTGGTGGAGTGAAGCAGAAGATATACTGAAAATGATAATTTTAATGGGTGAGCGACGGGAACGAAGTACCTCATCGGTGATGTTGCCCGTCATCAAAATCTTCAATGATGCGGCAGCTAATACATGCAGATATGGTTGAAACATGCAGGGGTAGGGAGCTGGAGTAGCTCGACGCGCGATAACGGCAGGTTGCTAGATCGAAGAGTCAGAGAGCGAAGGTGAGGAGGAGGGTCGTATGGGGCATGTCAATAGCAGTGTGGGGTGAAGCAGCGGGCTGCAAAAAGTGGGGTGACATAGTGGCAACATTGTGGGCCATACGGCCTTGGCGCGGGCATGGGCGCAGATGCATTCGAGGCCAGCAGCCGCTCCACGAGACTTGGGTCCTACGTTGGTGCGGTCACGAGCAGTAGCTTGGAGCAGGCAGAGGCGCGTGCGGCGGCGGTGGACGCTACGGGCGCGTACACGATTGTGGCCTTGTGATTATAACAGCGTAGTCGCAGGCAGTAGTCTGACGGCTCAATCGTAACTCTGATCATGAGGCCACGATAGCCACACTACGGGTGCCGGTGGATCACGTGTTTTCATGGGGAGTCGGTGCACGCTGGGGCTGCACAGATCAGCCACCTGCGCCACTGATTCACCCTTGCGGCCCCGATAGGACCGCACAAAGCTTTGATTGGGACGAGGTCAGCTTTGACCCGCGTTCGCTGTCAGCCACTCAGGTTCACAAGTAGTGTCACCGTGGTTGATTGACGGTCATTGGGGGACTCTCATTCGCAAGAGTACTTGCGTCGGTGACTCTCCTGGGATTGTCTGGAGACTACATCTGTCAATGCATCCAACATTTCAAGGGTTGCATGGCATACCACGGGGCCCGATATGAACACATTGGCCCCGCACAATATCACATCTGGAAGCTGATAAGCCAAAAATAGGGATAAAATTTTACACGATTTTAATCCATTGTCGTCGTCATTTTTCGCTTATACAATCAAATTTATAAAACCTTAACTTAAGATGTATCATTCAAGGGAAGCTAGTAAGGAATCCAATTGGATGCTTTGCTTGAGTAATTCAACCCTAGTTAGAGTTAATTTGATCTTCAATGAAGATCAAATCAACCTGATTAGACAAGGAAGTTAGACAAAGGTGTAGAAGAGATGAGAGGAATAGAAGAAATAAGGGGCTCTACATTGGCTTCTTTGATCCAAAGAGAAGGTTCAAAATGGTCAATTAGAGAGGTTGCGAGGGAAATTTTGATTTGGTTTGGTTGGTTTACTAGGTTTGGTAATTCAGAAATAACTACACTATTAGATAATAAAAAAGGGAAATTTAATCTCCTTGAAATTGAAGTTTTTTTATAGTTCTTTTTACTGTGCACTTGGAATAGCTAGGTAAATCTCGCAATCTCTCCTCTCAATCTAAGGGTTTGTACATTTCTCTAAAGCCTAGCGATTTAGAAGTTCAGACAAAGATCAAGAAGAACATAGAAGAAATTTAACTAAAACAATGTCCAAAATACAGTAAAAATTCAAATACAAAGATGAAAAAAGATACCAAATAGGTTGGTCCAAGCTTGAGCTCCTCTCGATCTTGTATCTGTGATAGAGCACCATCCAGAATGAATTCCTCCTCTCGAAATTTGGGTTTCAAATATTACCATTTTTCCTCATTTAGAAGTTAATTTTATCTATCAATGTAGATTTGGTCTGAATATTCTAACCATACAAATAGAAGAAGGAGATCAAGACGAGAAAATCCATTAAAAAATTATCGAAATTGGACTTCAGGATCAAAAGTTATGAATAAATGAATTTAAACCAATTTTAGCCATTGGATTAAAATTCATTTATTTATTTTCTTTCACACTCAATGTCGTGTTGCTTCTTGATTGGCTGGCACAGTTCGAATTTCATTTTTTGGGTTTGATCGCTGAGCGCCACGTACCCCCTAGGGAAAAAAAGAAACAAAGAGAAAAGGTCAAAAAAATGGGCTTTGTACATTTTGCAATGCACTTAAGGTGGGTTTCTTTCACTACGCTAATTAATTGCAAAATGCCACGTCACTACCGGTGCGCGCGCATTGTACGTGCCTCACGGGTGGTAAACTTACCTCCCGGTGGCTCCCATCATCAAGCGCCATCAGATTCTCATCCGATGGCTGAGATGAGGCCATGTCGACTCCTAAAAGAATCAAGTGGACATTTTGCATAGAAGCCCTTTTTAAAAAATGCAATTACTATTGGACGCCGCCCAAAACTATTTGTGTACATACCCTTCCATACTCTCTCTCCTCCAAAGTTTTCGCGAAATCACAAAAATACCATGACCTTTTGTAAATAAATCTCTGCAACTTTTTCATAATTGCATCTATGCCCCTGCCGAAACGACCGTGAGTTGTTTTAGGGGTATAATTGCAAGTCGTAATTATGAAAAGTCTATGGAAGAGTAAAAATTGGTTTAAAACTCGTTTTCTCCTTATAAATATATCCTTTCCTCTTTGAAAATTAATTTCTCACTTAAATAAATCCCAAAAAATCTATAAAATACGTAAAAATCCTAAAAAATTCCAGAAAATTCTAGCTACCGAGGAGAGCATCCAGCGACGCGCGCGGTGGATTGTTGCTGGTGTAGAGGGCGAACTACGGTGGTTATGTCCCTTGCAGATTGCCCTTCTCCCTTATCCCTCCCCTCTCTTATTCCTCTTATCCTTGTCCTTCCTCTTCTTCCTTCTCCTTTCTCTCTTTCTGGTGAGACATGGACGACAGTAACAGCTAAACAAAAATTCCAGATTTGGCTATGTGCCATGCCCATCATGGCCTTATATAGAGACACGATGGGCCCTTTACAAAGAGTCCAACAAGAAGACCCTTTTACAAAAAAAAAAAATTATTGAAATTAAACGATGGGACGATACGGACAAATGCAAACACGATGATACACACAAACACGACGTGATGAATACATGGACTCGACATAAATGAAGACAGGACCACGATAAAACAACGAATATGATGAGCATGAGCCGGAGAGAAACTCAAAACCTGCGATGGAGCAGTCGTGCTGATCACCCGGGGTGTTAAACTTAGATGTCTTCACTGTAGCCTTGGCGTGTCAGTCGCGCTGGGTGCGAGCCGGCAGGTCGTCAGTAGAGGTGATGATGACAACACGGATGGTATATCCGATGGAGTAAGTTGGGGCACTCCACCATGGCTCGGACGAGTCAAGGTAGCTAGTAGCGGCAGCTAAAGACAACTGACCGCATATGTCGTAAGTCATCCTCCATGATCCATGCGTCATCTTCACCTTTATGTCCCTGCCAGCGCACCAAAAACCTCCACGATACCTCATCCCCTACATAGTTAATTACCTCATGCAGTATATAATTGATTGACTCGTGCCAATCGGGTGAAAATGTCGAGGAAGTAGCTTCAGCAAACTCACTCAGACTAAATAGGTCTAGAATGGCTGGGTCAGATGGGAGAGAAGGGGCTCCGTATGTAGCCAGGTCTGCCACATTAAACGTGGAGCTGATTCCTTATGAAGGAGGAATTTGGATGACGTAGGTGTGATCGCCCACTCGTTGGAGGATCGAGAATGGGCCGGCACTACGAACATGTATCGATTTAGCCGACCCAGAAGAATAACTATCCGGTCTAAGTGTCACCACCACACGGCTTCCCACGTCAAACACTCAAGGATTTGTGATGCAAGTCGGCAGCCTGCATTCAGACTTGTGGTCCTACTATGAGGATGCTGATGCAAGGGTTAAACATGATGGGCAAATGTAGGACCATGACTATCTAGAGGTGCTAGGGCGACGGGTTGACGAGCGGTGCGAGCCTGCGGGAAGTTACATGCATACTTCACGCGCGGGATGGAGTAACAACGCTTGGCCATTATCTTGTGGGTTGCACATCGGGCGCAACAGGTGCACCGCTTGTCATCCTTCTCTAGGATGAAGGGTGAGGGATCCCCACACGGAGTAAGGCTCGTTACGACGAGGCCTGTTGGGATGACACATGTTTGCTCCGTGCAAATGGCGCAGGTGGCCGAGCGGGCGGCACAAGTGGCCGGGCAAGTGGTGGGGGCGCGTGGCGCTGGTAGCTAAGCGGGCAACATGGCGTGCGGCATGGGTGACCAGGCTGATGGCACAAGCGGCCAGGTGGGCGGCGCTGTCGGCCGAGCATGACGGCATGTCATTGATATGGTGTCCCCTCTCTTGAGAAGTCAAGGGGAAACTAATGACCACTAACCTAACTGGGTTGGTCGAGGCACTCTTCTTCGTTGGCTTCGGTAAATGAACGAACATGTGTTTGTTATACTGGCAATGGTGACATTGTTGTCATATATCTAGTGATGAACTAAGATGATACTTCATTGTTTCATAGGAAGGACACCACAAAGGACGCCCTCGTCATAGGTGCTCACCTTCAATGGGATGTGCCACTAATGCTTCACAGGAGACGACAAAGTGTCAATCCATGACACATCATAAGGAGTTGGATGGGGTAAGTCCTAGTTGGGCATCATTGTGTTGGAGACAGCGTTGATACAACTTCCGCTGTACACGATCAACTTACACAGTTTGTCGTTGATATTGACACAAGTGTAGAAGATCAAGGTTTGGAGAGTTATATCAGCCATCAGGTCTGCCTTTTGAAGGACATGAGCAGGGTTAACTTGCGGTGTCTCTCGACATACGGTTGACATCCCACTAGTGCTAGTAAGGTCAACCGCTATGCTGGTGAGTCGTCGACCAGTAGGGTGTGGAGTGGGTGCCGGGATTGCACGAGCATCCACGATCAAGATGTACCCGGCTAAGGCGTTGGGTTCCTCATACTCGTTCGGGAGCTCCTCGTCTGCACAATAATCATCATCGTGTAGCTGCTCCATCTTTCCTATCTGGTCCTGCTCGATTTCTCCCATATCAATCAGGAGAGCTGAAGACAAACACTAACTAGCTTGGTGCCCTTTCCCTTGGCACTTGAAGTATGTGATTTGTGCTTGATTCACGGTCGTGCTGCGGGCCATAGTATCAGAAGTGACTGCTTGAGCTGGTGGGCCATGGCCAAGTGAAGTGGTCAAGGTGTTCCTTTGCCCACCGGCGATCTCTGAGGTTTGTTTGGTCACAGATGGGGTAGCTCGAACGTGTGTAGCTTGAGGGTCAGCTGGTAGTCTAAGCGACAACCTCCTCGCTTGGATGCTCCATGTGTTCCACTATGTGGTAGGCTTCATTGACCTTGATGGGATTGCATTTAAGCACCTTGCTGCGTAGGGTCAGTCTAGGCCCAAGGGCAAACAAGCCGATGTTTATTTGTGGGTCCTCTACAAACGGGCACCGCATTCAGCATTCATCGAAGACCTTGATGTATTGCATCACAGACGGTCAAGTGTGTCGTAGGTCGAGCCATGAAAGGAATAACGTCATCTTGTACTGCCGTGGCACCTATTTGCTCCTCAGCTTCGGAGCCATCTTGGTCCGTGATGTGATGGGCCGTCCTCATCCATCTATGGTGACTTGCTCATTCTCCCAAAAAATCTTGGCTTGTTCGACACACAAGTTGTTGTCCATGCAATACCATCGGAAATAGGAGTTCACACTTGACTCCCAGTTGATGAACTCCTTTGGCTTCCTCGACCCTTCAAAGATGGCGGCGCCTACTCATACACTCTTGTGGATCCTGACACGATGCTCCTCTCGTCTGCGCTCGTAGTCGTCCGAGCACAGCGAGGGCACCAGGTATCTAGCATATCACGTTTTGCCATGTCGTCAAGGTGGGGTCGGGTAGCGTTCGTGGTCCCCCTATTATCAGAGTTGACCATCATACGGGGCATGGATATCTGGTATCAAGCACAAAAAGTATCGAGGAACGTCGTCGAGTTCATCATATTGACGGTCATAAGGCCAGACGTTGTTATCTCGGCAGGCTGGCAGGTCAGTCTCATACCCACGATCATAGTCGACTCATAGGTATCATCTATCCTGGACACAAACGTCCTGGGGATCACGTGGGGGGTGTCGGTCAGGGTGTCGATCTCTATGCTCCTTGTCTTACCATCTATCGTCATATGGGTTTTTCAGATGCTGTAGGTGTTGTGGGACTTGAGGCGAGGCGAGGCGAGGGCTTGATCTGGAGCTACTGGCACGTGTGCGGCAACCTGTATTGGAGGTATCGCGGGGCGTGCGAGCAACTGCTCCACGCATTTGGCGACGATGGTTAGAGTGCAGAGATATGCTCCTAAGGGCCGCTGCTGCTAGTGCCGTCTCCCTCAGGGCCATCCTGCTCCTCGGCCATGTGCCTAGGGAATGCAGGGTGCAGGCTTGCCCATGGGATCTTGCTCGTACAGGCGACGACTCGTCGTTGCTCTCTTCTCGTTGCCACTAGGAGACTAGGCACCTAGTGATTGTGAGGAGCTATGGTGGGATCGTGTGTGTCCATAGCAGGTGCGGGTGTGTCCACGTGAACTGGATGATCTGTGGACACCCCTATCAGCGGGTGCAGTCTGTTCAAGCTCTGAAAGAGGCAGTAACACGCCTTCTTGGGGCGTAAGGGGACGATGCTCTAAGAGTGGTAAAGGGGTGACTCTTTCGAGTGGCGGCGAGTCTTCTCGTCACGGGGAGGTCGATCCTCGTGGACGCATCCTTCTCCTAGATGGCGTGTTGACGACTATGACCAGTTTCTCAAGAGTACCTAGATGGGTTTTTGAAAATGGATGAATGCAGATGATATGATGCTAGGGTATGGAGACATACTACGGGCGTCCACATCCTAGCTTTGATACCAAAATGATGACAGACGTTGTCGATGACATCGTCCAGTACGGTATTGAGATGATGCTCGGATACCTAGATGATGTCGGACGTTGTCAATGATGTTGTTCGACGGCTAAATCCCTGAGGTGATGTATCTATGAGATGTGATAAAACCTAGGCACACGTAAGTGTAGGCTCAGACTCGTGGGGTTTCACCGAGCTCCAACTTCAAGGTGGGTGACAAGGGACGGTGACAGTGACCTTCTGACCCTCATCGGAGTGACGATGGCGACTACGACATTGAACATAATAATTCTGTTGGCGCTTGTACGTAATAGACGGGCTTGACCCGTTCCTAGGATTTCACTTAAATCATAGTTTCCCCAATATATATATATATATATATATATATATATATATATATATATATTGATGTCACCTGAAATAACCTGAGCGCGGTGAAGTGCATCAAAAAATTTACTGAAGACGATAATTTTAATGGGTAAGCAAGGGGAACAAAATACCTCGTCGGGGATGTCGACGTCATCAGAGTCTTTGTCAAAGTGACATTCGATGTAGGCATATTCGGTGGAGACGTGTCGGGGAAGGGACCCGGAGTAGCTCGATGGGCGATGATGGCACGGTGCTGGATCGAAGAGTCAAAAAGTAAAGGCAAGGAGGAGGGTCATAAGAGGCATGACAAATGCAGCACAAGGTGAGGCTGCGGGCTGCAATAGTGTGGCAATGCAATAGTGTTGCAGGCAGTGCGGGCTTGGCACGGGTACAGGAGAGGACGAGTCTAACCACAACAGCAGCTTCGCAAGACGTGGGTGCTATGCTGGTTTAGTCAAGAGCAGCGGTGCGTTGCGGGCGAAGGTGCGTACGGCTGCGATGGACATTGTGTGCGCGAACACGACTGCAGCCTTGTGATTACAACAGCGTAGTCGCGGGCAGGAGTTCGACAGCTCGGCAGTAACTCTGATCACGAGGTGACGATAGGCCCGATGTGCATGACGGCGGATCACTAGTCTTCTCATGGGGCGTCGCCGCACGTTAGGGCTGTGCAGATCAGCAGCTCGTGCCATTGACTCAGCCTCGCGACCAGGTGTGACCACGCAAAGCTTTGACTGGGACGGGGTCAGCTTTGACCCGCGTTCGGCGTCACTGACTCAGGTTCGTAACTAGAGTAACCGTGATTGGTTGACGATCGTTGTGCGACTCTCGTTCACGGTATTACCTATGTTGGTGACTGTCATGGGATTGTCTAGATACTTCATTGGTCAATGCGTCCAACAGTTCAAGGGTTGCATGGCATACAATGTGGTACGACATGTACACAACGCCTGGTAAGTCTAAAAATAATGGTGTGTAAATACGTCGTTGATTGAGCGTTTAAACTTATACAATAAAATTTATAAATATAGAGTATAGAGAAAACAAGGGGTCGAACCACACGGAGGCAGCAAGCAAGAATTCTATCAAATTTTTATAAATTAATTCAAGAATGAATTAATTTTGCAATTAATAGACCTTAATTATACTTAATGATTTTTTTTATTAATCAAAACTAAGTAAAAACTTAATTTTGATTTAAATATTTTCAGTCAAAATACTTAAGATAAGATAATTTTAATTATAAGATCAGATTCATTTGAATTATTAATTTTCCAATTACTATAAAATTTTAAGACAATTTTTATGAATTAAAATTGGGAATTAATAATAAAAAAGGGGGTTTTAAAGTTGGACTTGAAGATGCACGAATTTTTTGATGAAATTTTATATGTAGGTTTTTTATATATTGAATTAAATTTCCAAACAATCAATTTTGAAATCTATAGAGAGAAAATATACAAATTAACCTAGAGAGAGAAAGTGATGAATTTGGGAAAAGATGAAATCTGACCCTAAATTAAAAATCTAAAAATGCAGAATTGTTCCAAATCTATTGAAAACTAAAGATTCAAAAATCAGATCTTGAATCAGACTCAAATTGCAATGCTAATTTCATTCAAAATAACTCCTAGGGCATGTACATTTTGCCCATGCTAAGGCGTTTTAGAATCTGTTAAGAAGAAGTTCAAAATACAAATCAGAAACTTACAACTTTGAATGCAAAATCAAGATCTGTCGACTTCCAAAGCAACTCCTATGTCCTTCCTGGCCAAATCCTTGGCGAGAGCTTCAAAAAGTGAATTTCGCCCTTTTCCAAACCTCTATTTAAAGGTCCAATCGTCTGGATTGTAGAGGGGGAAAAGATAAACATGCCCTCAAAATTTCAGGTCAATCTAACGCCTAGTCCTCAAGATATCAAGGTTTTACTAAGGATTAATCCATGCCATTAGATCTTTTGAAACATCTTATAAAGTACCCTTTTCTCATTGGTCGATGCTTTATTTTTGTTTCCCCCCTTCTTGGATCTCATTCTGACACGTGTTGTGTGCTTCCACAGGCAAAAAATGATTGAATAAGTGATGCTCCCTTTGAATGGTTAAAAATAAGCCACGTCGCCCTGTTCTAATAAAAAAGGTGAGCTTACTGTTTTATTAAATGTACGTGGAATCAATTGTCGTGTGCATTTAATGCACGCAGCTACTCGATTCCGCGTACAAGTAATCTATTGACTTTTTAAAAAAAGGTAAATGCGAAATAGATTATTAACGGCACGTGTATCGGTTGTCGCGTCAATTAAATGCACGCGGCTAACCGATGAGGAATAATCATATGATATAAATGCACGCGGAGATCGATTCTCGGTGTGCATTTAATACACGAAAGATTAAACGAACATACCTTTTTCTCGTCGCCTGTATCCTGCAATTCCATGCAAATTTATAATGTGCTCATGATGGCACTGCGCATCGCGACGCTATCATGAGCCAATAAAATATTTAACTTAATGCATCCAGTCATTCGCGCAAATTTTGGGCGAATGACGTGGATGCCATGTGATTAAATAAATAAATACTATTAAAATGCCAAACAAATAGAATATGTATTATATAAATATGAAAAAATCATTTCTTGGCTATAAAATGGTTGGAAAATTATATAAAAATATGGAAAAAGTTCCAGAAAAATAGGAAAACTGTTACCAACCTCTTGCCAAGAATTTAATGCCCTGTAAAAATTATTACATCAATGAAATGAGGTGAAATATCATGTAAAAATACTATAAATCTAGAAATAACAATAAAATCAAAATGTATATCATTATCTCTATTCCTATATGATGACATGCAAATATGGTCATTAAATCGCATTAATATAATGTAAAATTCATCAATTCAACATTTTAATTTGCAAGTTATCGTACTCCCCCCCCCCCCCCCCCCTTCTACTTAAATCATTGCTAGTCCCTTAGCAACGTATCATTATTAGTTAAGATTACTTCTTCATCCATCAACCCTCATTCATCTGCATGAAGTGTTAGAGATATCAATAACATGCTCAAAAGGAACTCCCCTCAACAATTTGGATTTCACCTTGTCAGGAATATGGGTGCCATCCCTCTTGGTTTGGGTAGAGCTAATGAAATGAGATAGAAAGATGTACTTGTCTTCAGCTATTACAGTATGATCTAAAAGGTTCCTCATTGCACTCTTCAAGTGGTGGACCTCCCCTCTCATATGACGGTCACTCTCTTCTGCGTAGTGGCTACTTTATGCTAAAATTCTCCACTAAGTTTTCCCTACTATATAATTAAAGCTAGACATTCTCCGACTCCCAATTAGCACATAATATCAAGTGTTGCGATGTCATGGGTAGAGAATAAGAACGAACAAAAGATAGAATGCTCAAAGGGGAAGAGATGGATTTTGAACGAAAGGTTTCATCAAGTATATATCATATCAGGTTGCCTTCTCCCAAGACTTAGACGAATGAGATAGATATAGAAAGAAAGAAATCATGTATGATGGCCTCACTAGATTCAATAAACAATAACTTGTATCAAAATTAATGTACTAACAATGCCTACCACAAAATCTTCAGTTTTTTTGTTTTTTTGGTAAGGGGTAAAGAACATACTAAAACATTGTGAAAGAGAAAAGAGAAGAGAATTATCATTGACTCTAATGAGGGCATTCTGTAAAATCATTGAAGAGAAGAAGAGGTAATAAGAGATTGAAGAGCAAAATTAGACAGAAATGGTGATAGAGATGGGATATAGGTGATCCCATGGAAAGGGACATAGAATGGCTTGGGAGATGGCTACCATCCATGAAAAGCTTTTGGTCAGAGAAAGGTTCGAGGAAGTGGATAGCTATATGGCATATGGTAGAATAAATGAATGGCAAATGGAATGGTAAGGTGGATGGAGATCAAGAAAAAGAAAATTCTGTGCGTAAAGACTTGGAGAAATGTCTATCTTCCACCCTAAAGTAAGATTGACTCAATGAAAGAATAAAAACATTCAAGTAGGATCGGCTCAGTGAATGGTGGCGCGGTGGGGGTCCTCAATTCACTCAATTCTCTACCTTTTTTAGTCATAGTGCTTCAATCCTTCGATTTTCCTATCCCCTACACGCCCACTAGATACCCTAGCCATTTGGAAATTGACTCCCAACTTATCCAAAATCAAGCTTTGTTTTATTTTTGCATTGTCATGGTCCACTATATAAAGCCAAACTTCCCTACACATGTAATTCAAATACATGGATGAAGGTCTCCTAAAGGTGGGTTTTCAATTATAAATGGATTGTATATGACAAAGATCAAATAAAGGTTTGCAATTCTAAACACATGAAATGTTGTCCCCCCATTAAATCATGCAATGTCGTCATTTCAAGGGAGTGAATCATAAATATAATTCAAAAGTTCAGAACTGCAAACCTGCTTAGGCGTGATCCTTGAATTTCTTTGAAGAACTTACTAATGATGAGCTGACATCTTGTTGTTATGTGTGTGAATTGTACTTCTTCTTCTTCTTTATTCCTGGAAAAACTACAAACTTAAAACAAAACAAAAAAAAATGAAATCTAGGGAATTAGGTTAATTCCCATTATTTGCGAAATGAAAATGCAACAAAGAGAAAAGTTCAAGAATCCAAATCCTAGGTTGGTGCTTCCTGTTCAGTGGGTGCAATCGGGTTTACCAATATTATTGTTGTAGGTTGTGGTATATTTTCTGCTTCCAAATACGGCTTTCATCGCATGCCATTTACTGTGAACTCCTTCCCTGTCTTAGGATCAAAAATCAAAATTGCTCCATTATCATATATGTCAGTAATTATAAATGGTCCGTCCCATCTTGATTTTAACTTCCCTAGAAAAAGTTTCAACCTTGAATTATAAAGCCATACCTTTTGATGTTTCTGAAAATGTTTACGGTTAATGTTATTGTCATGAAAATGCTTCATCCTGGCTTTATAAATTCATGAATTTTCATAAGCTTCATTACTCAGCTCCTGGAGTTCGTGCATCTGCAATAAACGTTGTTTTCCTGCTACGTCTAATGACAGATTAAGTTTTTTAATAGCCCAATAAGCTCTATGTTCTATTTCCACCGGAAGAGATAATCTACTCCCATCAAGATGCACTCATGCCCATCTGAATATGCGAATGGTCCCATAAAATCAATCCCCCATGGGGCAAAGATTTCCACTTCACTTATGGGTTGTAGTGGCATTCTATCTTTCGTTTTGATATTTACCATAGCTTGACACTTTAAACAACTAGAGCAGAACTTAAAAGCATCAGAGAATAATCTTGGAAAAAAAATCCACAATTTAGAACATTAAATGCAGTTATTTTTGGGGCATGATGTCCACCACATAAAGAAGAATGGCAAGCATCTAGTATACTCCATTGTTGTTCCTCAGTTACACATCTTCTAAGCACACGATCAACACCTAATTTAAAAAGTTCAGGTTCATCATAGTAATAATAATTAATATCTTTATAAAACTTATTTCTATCATTAATATCCCAATCATTATGTAATAACCCTATGACAAGAAAATTTAAAATATGAGCATACCATGGAAGCTTTTTACCTTGAATTTCTATAATATATTCATGAGGAAAATCATCATGGATAGTCATAGATAACTCTGTAGATAATCTAGAAAGATGATCTGTAACTGTATTATCTATTCCACGTTTATCCTTCATTTCTAAATCAAATTCTTGTAAAAGTAAAATCCACCATATTAATCTAGGCTTGGTTTCTTTTTTATTTAACAAAAACTTTAAAGCTGCATGATCTGAAAAAACAATTATTTTACTACCTAACAGATAAGAACAAAATTTTTCTAAAGCAAAAATAATAGCAAGAAATTCTTTTTCAGTTGTTGAGTACTTTACCTATGATCCTTCTATAGTTTTGCTTGGGTAATAGATGGCAATTGGCTTCTTGTCAATTCTTTGTCCTAAAATATCTCCCACTGCACTATTAGCGGCATCACACATAATTTCAAAAGGCTTACTCCAATCTGGAGCTTGTTGATAACATGAAAATTAACATGATTAATTGATGATTTTTACATTATATTTATGTTTTAATGATCATATTTGCATGTTGTCATACAAAAATGAAGATAAATCACTTACATTTTGATTTTACTATTATTTCTAATTTTTATCATTTGTTACATGGTATTTAACCTCATTTCATTGAAGAAATATTTTTTACAGGGCCTTAAATAATTGGCTAAAGGTTGGTAAGGGTTTTCCTATTTTTCTAGAATTTTTCCCATATTTTTATATAATTTTCCGACCATTCTATAGCCAAGAAACGATTTTTTTCGTATTTAAATAAAACATATTCTATTTATTTGGTATTTTATAATATATTTATAAATATATCAAGGGGCATCCATGTCATTCGCCTGAAATTCAGGTGAATAAGTGGATGAATAACATACAAAATAATATTAAGAGAAAGAGAAAGAGCATTATTGGGTTGTTATGGCATCGCAAATTACGATGCCATATTGAGCTAATCATGAGCTCCAAAGCAATTATGACGCAGCATGGTCGACGAGAGAGAAGTACGGTTTCTATTTTTTTACTTTTACTTTTACTTTTTGTGCAATAAACGCACGCCGAGAATGGATCTCCGCGTGCATTTATTCGACAAGAATATTCTACCGGTTAGCCGCATGCATTAAATGCACGCGTCAACCGGCACATGTGTTTATAGAATCGACGTTCTTTATTATTTATGGCTTCGATTCACGGCGTGCATTAAATGCATGCGGAAGTCGACAATGCATCATTAAAAAAATACGGTAATCTCACTTCTCTATTGATTTATTATTTTAAAGGGGGCTAACGAGGGCAACGTGGCATTTTGTGAATCGTTTAAGTGCAGGAATCATTCTCCAATGATTGCGCACTACTGATGCACACAACGAAGTGTCAGAATGTGATCCGAGAAAAGGGAAAACGAGAAAAAGGCGGCAACCAATCAGAAAAGGGCATTTTTTGAGACATTTTGAAGAGAGATAAACCATCCAACGACCATGATTAATCCTCAGTAAAACCTTGATATCTTGAGGACTAGACGTTAGATTGACCTGAAATTTTGAGGGCATGTTTATCTTTCCCCCCTCTACATTCCAGAAAATTGGACCTTTAAATAGAGGATTGGAAAAGGGCGAAATTCACTTTTTGAAGCTCTCCCCAAGGATTTGGCCAAGAAGGACATAGGAGTTGCTTTGGAAGTCGACAGATCTTGATTCTGCATTCAAAGTTGTAAGTTTCTGATTTGTATTTTGAACTTCTTCTTAAGAGATTCTAAAACGCCTTGGCATGGGCAAAATGTACATGCCCTAGAAGTTGTTTTGAATGAAATTAGCATTGCATTTTGAGTCTCATTTAAGATCTGGTTTTTAATCTTTAGTTTCAAATAGATTTGGAACAATTCTGCTTTTTTAGATTTTTAATTTAGGGTCAGATTGTACCTTTTCCCCAATTTGTTCACTTTCTCTCTCTAGGTTGATTCGTCTATTTTCTCTCTCTATATTTCAAAATTGATTGTTTTTAAATTTGATTCTATATATAAAAACCCTAAATATAAAATTTCATCAAAAACTTTGTGCATCTTGAAGTCCAATTTCAAAATCCCTTTCTTTATTATTAAATTCCCAATTTTGATTCATAAAAATTGTCTTAAAATTTTATAATAATACGGAAATTAATAATCCAAATGAATCTGATCTTATCATTAAAATTATCCTATCTTGAACTTTTTGACGGAAATATTTAAAATCAAAATTAGGTTTTTACTTAATTTTGATTAATTAAAAAAATCATTAAGCATAATTAAGGTTTATTAATTGAAAAATTAATTCATATTTGAATTAGTTCATTAAAAATTGGATAAAACTTCTTGCTTTCTGCCTCCCTTTGGTTCGACCTCTTGCTTGCTCCATACACTGTATTTAGTGATTAAGGGTATTTATAAATTTTATTGTATAAGTCTACACGCCAAACCAACGACGTATTTACACATCATTTTTAGGCTTATCACTTGTAAGATTGGTGCTTGAATCAAAACCTCTTTAAACTGCAAGAAGGATGCTTTTGCATTTTCATTAAAAACAAACAATGTATCTTTAGAAAGTAAATTAGTTAAAAGTTTAGAGATTTTAGCAAAATCTTTAATAAATCTTCTGTAGAAGCCAGCATGCCCTAAAAATCCCCTCAGTTATTTTAGTGTTGTGGGCAGGGGAAGGTTCTTGATGACCTCGACCTTGGCCCTGTCCACCCTTAGTCCATCATTGCTGATATGGTACCCTAAGATAATTCCCTCCACCATGAAGTGAGACTTCTCCCAACTTAACACCAGATTGTTCTGTACACATATGTGCAACAACTTGGTCAAATTAGATAAACAACTATCAAATGATGGACCAAAGACTGAAAAATCAACCATAATAAATTCTAGACAATCCCCTACTAAATCAGAAAACATAGCAGTCATACATCTTGGAAAAGTAGCTTGTGCATTGCATCACCCAAAAGGCATCCTTTTAAATGCAAAAGTACCAACTGGACATGTAAAATGTTGTTTTTCCTGATCATTTTTTTTAATTTCAATTTGGTTATACCCTCAATATCCATCTAGAAAACAGTAGAAGTTTTGGCCTGAAAGTTTTTCAAGAATCTGATCAATGAATGGTAATAGATAATGATGTTTCTTTGTTACCATGTTAAGCTTCCTGTAATCTATGCATACTCTCCAACTAGAAGCCACTCTAGTTTGAACTTCATTTTCATTTTCATCCTTCGTTTATTCCTGTTTGCTTAGGCACTACATGTATAGGACTTACCCATGGGCTATGTGAAATGGCATAAATGAAATCAGCTTTTAGCCATTTCATGATTTCTTTCTTAACAACCTCTAACATGTGCGGGTTGAGTCGCTAGTGAGGTTGTCCTGTTGCTTTAGAATTTTCTTCTTAGAAAATTCTATGCTCACAAATGTTTGGACTAGTGCCCTTAATATCATCTATTGTCCATCCTATAACAGATTTGTAAGTAGATAAAACATCTAATAACTCTAACTCTTGTTCAGAGGATAACAATGATGATATAATTAGGGGAAAAGAATTACATGGTCCTAAATAAGCATACTTCAATGACGAAGGTAAAGGTTTAAGCTAAATTTCAAAATGCAATGAAATATTTGCTGGCATAGATGATTTTTGATTCAAGTACTCATTAGATTCACAAGAAAACAAATCATAAGAGCACGGATCAAAAATAAATTTGTCATCTTCTACCAACCCTAGAAAACAAACATCCTCACTATTGTCTTTTGGATAGTTCATTAATTTTGAGATGGATAGTTAAATCTTTTTATCTCCTACTTTGAGTTCCACTGTACCCTTATCCCAATCCGTTGTGGCTTTCGCCATAACTAGAAATGGTCTACCTAAAATAATAGGTGCATGGCTAATATTTCCTGTTATTTTCATATCTGCAACTATGAAATCAAAGGGAAATTTACAGTTCTCTACTTTCACAGTAACATGTTCTAATTTTCCATAAGGTTGCCTAATTGATCCATTGGCCAATTATAATTCAAGAAAGGTGACTTCAAGTTCACCAAATTTAAATTTGTCATATAAAGCTTTAGGCATTATGTTAAAACTACCACCTGAATCAAGAAGTGATTTGCTAAAAACCATTCCTCCTATTTTACATTTAATTAGTGGAGCCCTGGATCTCTTCTTTTTCTAGGAATATCATTCAATAAAATTGAACTGACATTTTCAGAAAGTTGTACTATTTTCTGTTTCCTAGAAAGGGTACATAATTCCTTTACATATTTTGGGGGACCATCCATTTTGAAGCCTTCATTCATCCACTTCGTCACGTGAAGGTTCACGCATATGATCCAGTCTTCGGAGTACGCGGCCTCGTCAACGGCCCCACAAGGTTTGACGTAATCTTTACTTGCATTTTCTCGTTTAGTCGGCCATGTACGTCAGCCAATTGTTTGCTTGTTTTGTTTATTTGCGCGTGTCTGAACCATTGTAAAACCTGCACGTTGCGTGTGTGTTAGCGCACCTGTAGGTATAGTTGTGTGACGCTCTCCCTCTCTCCTAATAGGGGGCCCTATTCTTTAATTGGGCCTTTCTCTCCTTTATTTTTAAGGGGACAAGGCCCATACTTGCCCCTATAAAAGGTGGGGGCCACCCATGGGAAAAGAAAAAGGAAAAGAATTCAAGAAAATGTGATTTTTAGATATTTTTTCTGATTTTTAGTGTTTTTTTAGTTTTTGACATATTGACCAAAATGCCACTACAAAGTTAGGAGAGAGAGAGGAAACCCTAGAGTTCGCCGGAAACCGCCGTCTTTGCCACCATCGCCGGAATTCCGACGACCGTTCGTGAGGCTGCTCAGCGCTGCCCCTAGTCCCCTCTAGGCCACCAGCGGCCGCCGAGGGCCGCTAGCAGCCACTAAGGGCCGCCAGCGGCCACCCTCGGCCACCCGCGACCGCCCACAGCTGCCAGCGACCGCCCGCGATCACCCGTAGCCGCCCACAGCCGCCAGTGACCGCCCGCGACTGCTAGCGACCTCCCGCGACCGCCAGCAGATGACCGCGGCCGCGAGGGCCGCCCACGGCCGCCATCAGCTACCGAGGGCCGCCAGCGACCACCCACGGCTGCCAGCGGCCACCCTCGGCCGCCAGTGACCGCCACGGCCGCCAGCGCGCAGCGCCCACGGCTGCCAGCGATCGCAGCGCCGCCACGGCCGATAGTGACCGCGCCGCTAGGGCGCCACACCGCCGCCACCACGCCGCCACGGCCGCCACGCGCCGCCGCGATCGCCAACGACGCATCGCTGCCGCTAGGGCGCCACGCGCCAGCGCCACCGCCGCCGCAGTACACACGGCCGCCAGCAGCCGCCCGCGACAGCGACCGCTAGGGCCGCCAGAACTGACTGCGGCCACCAAGCCGACCGCGGCTACCCAAGCCGCCCGTGCCTGCCAAGGCCAACCGGGGATGCCGTCCTTAGAACGCCGGGCCCGCAACCATCCTTAGAACGAACGTTTTCTCCACCGCCGAGGTTAGATTAGTGATAGATAGGATTCACGCTCTGAGGGTTAGGATTTCCTCTGAGACGTCCTTGGTTGGGACCGACGAGGGTGTGTGCAAAAGCGGTAGTAGCCGAGCTTGCACCGTCGGCCTTCAACCCGATATCCAGATCATCAGGACCCTAGTGGCATTCCCAGGTCCTGCTTGCCGTGGCCTAGTGGGTGTTGGCGCTTGTCGACACTGAATTCATACTTCTCATCGATTTCATTGACATATTATCATTAACATGACATCATCTTTATTCGTCTGTGCTCTATGATATGACCGCGTTAGCCCCTCCTTTGGTGTAACACAAATCGTTCGATCCGAGAACCCGATCGTGTTACATCAGATTTGCTAAAAACCATTCCTCCTATTTTACATTTAATTAGTGGAGCCCCTGGATCTCTTCTTTTTCTAGGAATATCATTCAATAAAATTGAACTGACATTTTCAGAAAGTTGTACTATTTTCTGTTTCCTAGAAAGGGTACACAATTCCTTTACATATTTTGCATATGAAGGAATGTTTTGTATTGCCTCAGCAAGGGGAATAGTTATGATTGCATTTTTAAATATTTCATGCAAATGAAGATTTTCTGGTTTTTGCTTGATCAAATTTAATGCACTAGCAAATGGAATGGGTGGTCTATAATCAATTGGATTAGGGTCTATCATTTTTGGATGCCTTTCTTAATCATGGGAACCCTCATTTTGTTGATCATTTTCCATTTTTCCATTTTCTTTCTCTTTAGCTTCATGCATTTCTACACCTTTTTCATGAGGATTTAGTAGAAGTTTTCCACTTCTAAGTTTTGAAATTGCATGCGCTTGCTCATCATTATTTTGTTTATTCATTCTTCTTTATAATTATACAAAACATTATTCATAAAACTAGTGCATGATGCAACATTATTATCTTCACTAATGCAAGATTCATTTATATTCTAAGAAGAGAGATTGATATTCTTCGGATTAATATTAGGCTGAGTAGGGATTTGACCTGGATGGCTTTCTCTTAGAAAGATTTCATCCAATTTACCTTTCATTCTGAGGGCAGGTTTTTGTGCTTATGTGCCTTGTATTCGCTCGAGCATTTCAATCTCTCTTGTGTTGTTCTAAAGTTTGCATCAACATCTTCCTTTCTTCATGGATGCTCTTTCTTTCTTCCTGCATTTCCCTGATAAATCCATTAAAGTTGAGTTAGTGTTTTCATTATTTTTGTTAGGATGAGAGTAAAAAGGCTTAGAGAAATTTTGAAAATTTTGTAGATATTGCCGCGGTGCAAATTGCTTTGAGGCGAAGTTGTTGCTTCCTCCTTTGCTCCAATTCTGATTGGCAAAATTAGGTCTTGCACTCCATTGAGCATGTCCTGCATCTTGTCTCCCAAATGCATTTACCTATTCAACCATGGGACAAGATTCTTCAGAATGTTCTTCACTAGAACAAAAACAACAAGGGATGTTAGAAGATTTGTTGCCATTATATGCATTCGCCTTTCCCTTAGGTTCCTGCAAAAAAGATTTAAAATTATTATTCATATCTTCCATTGTTTTACCAATCTTGCTCATGTCTCTTTCCAATTTATCCATTCTGATTTCTGGTTCAACTACTTTGACGTTAATGATTCATCCATGCTTTGGACCTATATTTCAGTTAGTGTACGAAAAACTTTGTCAATATTTCCAATCTTCCACTAAATTTTCCATAAGTTTCATGGATTCATCTGCATGAGTGTCAAGGAACATTCCTCCACTACATATATCTACTAGGTGTCGTTCCTGATCATTTAATCCCCCATAAAAATTTTGAACTAACTCATGAGATGGAGTTCCATGACGTGGCCACTTCCTAGTAAGTTCCATGAATCTTTCCCATGGTTTTCCAAGGGTGTCAGTTCCTTGATAGAGATCTCTTATGGCCTTCCTAATTGAATTGGCCTTTCCATAAGAATAGAATTTCTTTAAAAAACTAGATTGCATCTCACCCCATGATTGAAGAAATTCTTGACCTACTCCTTGGAGCCACTCTTTGGCCTTGTCTTTCAAAGCAAATTGGAATAGCCTAAGTTTGAGAATTTCTTGAGGAACATCTGCATAACTATAAGCAGAACATCTCTGATTATAATCTTCTAAAAACTCATAAGGCTTCTCATTGAATTGTCCATAAAATGTAGGTTGTTGATTGATCATATTTGGATCAATTCTAAAGTTAACATTTTCAGGTAAAGGAGCAAAAATTTTAGTGTAAGTTTCACTCTTTGCAGGATCAGAATACTCTATCAATCTCGTTCTTCTCATTCCTTGTTCATCTCTACAATTTTGTTTATCCTCCATTCTCTCACTGATTTGTTGATTCTCCCCTTCTGACCTTTCAAAAATATTATCAAGGCTAGGACTTCTACTGATCGTCTCAATATTCACTAAATAGGAATTAAAGGATCTCCTACCGTTCATACAATGTCAATCTAAAAAATAGTAAAGACAATCAGCTTAGATGAACAAGAAAAATCAAATATAAGATAGAGAGAAACGAAAATTTTGCAATTTCCTCTGTGATTTTAAAAGTACTAAAATAAATGCAAAATTTAATTCAATTTAAAAAATGTATCAACACATGTTATCACTCTCGAACAGAATATTACTGATGAATAATTTAATATACTAACCGTACGTCCCCGGCAACGGAGCCAAATGATAAGCCTAAAAATTGATGTGTAACTATGTTGTTGATTGGGCATTTAGACTTATAAAATAAAATTTATAAACACCCTTATAAATTATTATCCAATTTTTAATACAAATCAGAAACTTACAATTTTGAATGCAGAATTAAGATCTGTTGACTTCAAAAGCAACTCCTATGTCCCTCTTAGCCAAATCCTAGGGGAGAGCTTCAAAAAGTAAATTTTGCCCTATTCAAGACTCTATTTAAAGATCCAACCATCTGGATTTTAGAGGGGGAAAAGCCAAACATGCCCTCAAAATTTCAGCTCAATTGGACGTCTAGATCTCAAGATATCAAGGTTTTACTGATGATTAATCCAGGTCGCTATATATTTGATTTCTCTTCAAAATATCTCTTAAAATGGCCTTTTGGTTGACACTTTTTTTTTGTTTTCCCCCCTTCTCGGATCGCGTTCTGACACATGTTGTGCGCTTTCGCAGGCAAAGATTATTGAATAATTGATGGTCCCTTTGAATGGTTAAAAATAAGCCACGTCGCCCTCATCAACGCCCCTTTAAAATAAAATAATTGAGAGGTGAGCTTAGCGTCGTTTTATTTAATATACACAGTGTTGATTTCCACGTGCATTTAATGCCCGTGGCGAATCGACGCCGCATATATTAAATAAAATGACCTTTCTTTAATGGCTATAAATGCGTGTGTGTCGGTTGTCGCGTGCAATTAATGCACGTGGCAAATCAACAGGATACAAATCATTGGAGCCAATGATTTGTTCGTTATGGCACTTCCAATGATTTACTCGAATTTTTGGGTGAATGACGTGGACGCCACGAATAAAAAAACAAAATTTAAATACTGGATAAATAAAATATATTCTGTAAAATTGTCAAAATCATTTCTTTGCAATAGAATGGTCAAAAAATTATATAAAAATATGAAAAAATTCGAGAAAAATAAAGAGAACATTTACCAACCTTTAGCCAAGTATTTTAAGCCATTTAGAAAATATTATCCAATGATATGTGGTTAAATACCTTGTAAAAATACTATAAATTTAGAAATAACAATAAAATTAAAATTTGTATCATTTATCTTCATTTGTATATGATAACATGGAAATGTGGTCATTAATACATATAAATATATGGTAAAATTTATCAATTAAACATGTTAATTTGCATGTTATCAATGCTATGTCTCTATTACTTTTGAAACTACTTAACATCTCTCGCGTGCGTGCATGGACCTTTGTATGGGTGTAGATGCAGCCCTCCATGTGGGCTATCGTATGGCCCTTATTGTGCCAGCCATCATGTCTCCTCGTGCAGTAATGCTCACCGGCTGCTTGTTATCTTGAGTGATGTGCATTTGCGAGGTCGTGGCCGCCTAGAGTTCAACCAGCTTCTCCTTCATTTGACCACTTAAGACCCCGTTTTTGTTGATCTTCTTTTCTTCTCTTTTTATCTACTAAATGCGCTTAACACTTAATCCCATAAAAATTACAAAATATTTTCTAAATGAGATAAAAAATGGCCCTAAAGTAATACATAGAATTTTAGTGAGATGAAATAGTCTTGTTGAAAATTTTCAAGAATTAATGCATGGAAGGGGACTTCATGGTTCAATAAATATAAAATTAATAAAATGATGCATATGTAGATTCTAACATGTACACATTTTTTCACAGCTGCATATTCAAACCAATAAGTATATGAATAATTAATGTAAAATAAATACTAAGTCATAAAAATACGAGATATATGTATTTTGACTTAAAATGTTAATTATTCTCTAAATGGAAGTTTGAAAAATTCATTAGAATTATATTATGAATTAGCAAATTAAGTTCCTGAAGAATATGATGTTGGGAAAACAGAATATCACTTTTGAAATAGTCATAATATTTTAATGGTTGAAAACAAGCATTTATAAATATTTAATAGTGTAAATTTCTGAGAAACAGCCCTAAAATTTGCATTTTATCACCACGCTACATTCTCCTTTTTTATAACACTTATTTTGATCTTTATCTAGACCATGTGATGTTAATTTATCTATTTCATATGTTTTCTCAAATTCCCAAGAATGTCACGCATGAAGTTGTAGTAAAAATTTAAAAAGGGAAAGAAAGTTAAGTCTTCTCACTCTAATTCAATAGTTGTGTACATTCAATGCTGCCATATACTCTTTCTTCAGGGGAAGAATGTTACATTCTTTTTAGTCCTAGTTTTTTAGGCTGAAGGGTCTCTCCTTAATCACTTTCTCTCTCCAAGCAGTATCTCCCAAGAAAGATAGGGAGGCCTTCAAGCCTTCACTCCAGTTGTGATCATATCTCACACGACAACCAAAGGAAGAGGAAGAATAAAGGATTCATTCTCCATTCCTGATAGAAACATTCAAGGGAAAATAGAAGAGGCAAATATATGAGGTTTGAATCATCAAAATGTGCACATTTCCATTATTATATATGATAGGTCTTAGAGAGAAGGGAAATTTATTGGATATAAATTGATAAAAGATAGAAGAGACTGAAAAGAAAAGAGGTGAGAGACATTTGAAAGAAAATGAGATAAGTTGAACATTGCTGATAATTAAAATAAAGGGTATTGAATAAGAGAGAGATATACAAACCTAAAATCCAGTGACCTGTGTTTCATATCATACACATCTTGTTCAATACACTTTTTACTGAACATATATTGTCTTGCATACATATTGTCTTGAAAACAAGTAATTTGTGAAATACTTGAAAATCATTGATATATGTGTGTGTTTGCTTGGCTGTTACTTGAGTTCATAACAGAGTTTAGAAGATTGTTAAAAAAGTGATAATTTTTTTTAATAATCATTAATATTTCTATTGAATTCTTAACAAAGATGACATGATATAGATAAGGCTAAGTGGGCAAGGAAAGAGAAACATGTGAGAAGCTGGATGATTCACACATCTGACAAAACTAATGGGTTAAGAACATTGATATTTATTATCTTCTTCATGGAATTTTTACTGAACATATATTTTCTTGCATACATATTGTCTTGAAAACAAGTAATTTGTGAAATACTTCAAAATCATTGATTCATGTGTGTGTTTGCTTGACTGTTACTTGAGTTCATAAGAGAGTTTAGAAGATTGTTAAAAAAGTGATAAAAAAATTTAATAATCATTAATATTTCTATTGAATTCTTAACAAAGATGACATGATATAGATAAGGCTAAGTGGGCAAGGAAGGAGAAACATGTGAGAAGCTGGATAATTCACACATCTGACAAAACTAATGGGCTAAGAACATTGATATTTATTATTTTCTTCGTGGATTTTTTTTTGATATAGAATGTACTCCTCACCAAGTGTTTTTGCCTATGGGGCCTTAAACTTTGTTTATGGATTTCGAACATTCAGGGCTTGATATCCCTACGACAGGGTAAGCAACTTACCATTATCTGTATAAAAATATTTGTCTTGATCTCCCTCAACTATCCTACTCTAGATAGGTTTTAAATTTTAGGTAGAGCAATTTTTAAGAATAAATTTTAAAAATATCTAATTCACCCCGCCTCTTAGGCATAACCTAGCAATTATAAAATAATATATGCCAGATTAATAATGTTTGTTAACTTTATAATAATAAATCTGTCAGTGGATACCAGGCTCCTAAGCTTGGAATATTCACTCAGCTCTTTGTATTGGTGCATATGTAGAAAGTGATTAAATTTCGGTTCAGATACTGTTTTGTTGATATATCCTGAAATCATTTTAATTCAAATACCAGATTATCATCCTTCTAGAAAAAATGTATCTTGATGTGTTATAAATTTGTGATGTCTTCTTTTACTAATACTCCCTATGTGGATAGAACTACAAATTGGAAATCATATTCCAATAATACATTTTTATAGTCTAAATGTTGTTATATTATTTTAATATAATCTACTTGAAAATTTTCTCCAGATAGAATAATGCACTTCTATTGAAATAATATATTGGATATTTTTAATTCAGCACAAATTTTTGGCTTTTATGATACTTTTAGATTCCATCAAGAGATTATTCTTCTTACTAGACTATTTAATCATTCCTTACCATGTTTTATTTTACCTAAAATCACTCATCATTGATATATTCACTGATAACTCCGCGAAACCTAGACGAAAAAATGAAATCATTAAAATTATGTTGCGAGGAACTATAGTGATAAAGGTTTAGGAAGAACTTATTGTAGTTTTATGTGAATACTACAAAGACATATATGTAGTATATGTTTTGATTTGAAATGCTTCATTATATTTTATGTTTCTGGGGTGGTCTAGCTCATGGAGTTCAAAGTATCTGCATATGATTTGTTCAAGAACTATTATTTTTTAGATGGTAACTCTCTAGCCCATTATAAAAAATGGACTTTGGAGGTAAAAATAAAATAATTAAATGTGTTTGTGATCTTGTGCTGACAAATTAGTCTCAATATTTTAAATGTTTGGAATGTAAATCATCAGCATCACCATTTGACAAAATATGGTGTCTGTGAAGTAATCCGTTTATATGAAGAATAATTATATATTTTACATTTCGCTGAATAAACTTTGGTACAACTTTTATGATAAAAGCATTAATGTTAATGTTTTCAGCGACTAGGCTTAACTGAACCACAAGGAGACACTAAGCAATAAATTTTATCCAATTTCAAATCAATTAACTCAAGAATGAATTGATTTTGAATTTCATACACAATGATTATGTTTCATGACGTTTATAATTAATCAAAATTAAGTAGAAACTTAATTTTGATTTTAATATTATCGGTCAAAACACTTTGGATAGGATATTATAGATTATTTTATCAGCTCAATTGGGATTACCAATTTCCCAATCAAAATATTTTTTACAAGACAATTTTTATATATTTAAAATTTTGAATTAATCAGCACAAAAGGGGGTTTTCAAATTGGGCTTGAAGATGGATGATTTTTTTGAATGAAATTTTAGATTTAGGTATTTTAGATGTTTAATTAAATTTCTAAATAATCCATTTTGAAATCCAGAGAGAGAAAAATGGGATATCTAACCTATAAAGAGAAACTAGAAGAATTTGGGGAAAAAGTAAAAATCGACCCTAATCTAAAGATCTAAAAATGCAGAATGGACTCAAGTCAATGTAGAACTAAATATTAAAAATCAGATCTTGAATCAAAATCGAAATGCAATGCTAATTTCATTTCAAATCAACTAGAAACATTTCAAGAAGAAAATCAAAATACAAATTAGAAACTTACAACTTTCAATGATGAATTAGGATGTGTCGACTTCCAAAGCAACTCCTGTGTGATTCCTTGCTAGATCCTTGGGGAGAGCTTCAAAAAGTAAATTTTACCTTCTTTCAAACTTCTATTTTAAAATCCAACGTATGAATCGTAGAGGGGTAAAAGACAAACATGCCCCCCAAATTTCAGCTCAATCGGACGGCTAGATCTGAAGATATCGCCATTTTACTGGCCTTTAATCTCAATCGTTTGATCATTTTATTAATTTAGAAAAACGGATTTTTCTTATTGGATGATGCCTTTTTTAGTTGTTTTGCCACCCTGGATCTCGTTCTCACACGTGTTTGAGTGCTTCCACAGGCCACAATCATTGGAAAGATGATGCTTCATTTACGCGGAGGAGAATGCGTCAGGTCGCCCTATTTTTTTTAAAAAAATTGCGAAAGACAAAAGTTACTTTTTTGTTAGAAATTATTACATGCATAGCCGTTCCCCGTGTGCATTTAATTCACCCAACGAATCAATTTTTGTGTGTAATAAATACAACGTGGATTCCCTTTTTGCTTTTTTTTAAGCACACGTGGGTCGGTTGCCGCGTGCAATAAATGCACCCGGCTACCCAACTACGGATTTGATGAATAATCATACGTCATAACTGCATGAGGAGATCAATTCTCCGCATGCAGTTATTACACAAAAAATATCAAATAAATAATAAAATATATTATTTTAATTCTTAAAATCATTTCTTGGCTAAATACTGGTCAGAAAATTATACAAAGAATATGGAAATTTTGAAAAATTAGTAAAACCCTTGCCAACGTTTAACCAAGTATTTTAAGCGCTTTTAAAAAAATATTTATTCAATGCAATGAGGTAAAATATCATGCAAAAAATATTTTAGAAATTAGAAACAATAATAAAATCAAAGTGTAAGTCATTTAAATCCATTTCTATATGATAACATGCAAATATGGCTATTAAAACACATAAATGTAATGTAATATACATCAATTTAACATTATAATTTGAAAGTTATCATACCCCCCCCCCCACTTAAATCATTGCTAGTCTCTTAGCAATATACCATTGTTACTTTAGATGGCTTCTTCATCCATCAATCTTGATTCATCTGCATGACGTGTTAGAGATATCAATAACATGCTCAAAAGGAACTCCCCTCGACAATTTGTATTCCACCTTATCAGGAATATGGGTGACATCCCTATTGATTCAGGTAGAGCTAATGAAATGAGATAGAAAGATGTACTTCTCTCTAGATTTTACACTATGATCTAAAGGTTCCTCACTGCACTCTTCAAGTGGTGGACCTCTTGCGTCTCATATCAATGTCACTCTCTTCCGGGTAGCAGGTACTTTATGTTAAATTTCTCCACTAAGTTTCCTCCTACTTAATGATAAAAGCTAGTCATTATCCACGTCCTATTTAGCACAGAATATCAAATGTTATGATGGCATGGGTAAGAAAATAAGAACGAACGAAAGATGGAATCCTCAAAGGGGAAGAGATGGATTGAATGTATGGTTTCATAATGGATATATCATTTCAGGTTTCCTTCTATCAAGACTTAGATGAATGAGATGGATATATAAAGAAAGAAATCATGTGTGATCCCTAGCTGGTTTCAATAAATAATAACTTTTATCAAAATTAATGTACTAAAAATTCCTACAAGAAAACAATCCCACAAATATTTATTTATTTATTTCTCAGATTTTTCTTGAAGTTGAGGGCTTCTTTTTTTGTAAGGGGTAAAGAACATACTACTACATGTTGTAAAAGTAGAGAGAAGAAAATAATCATTGACTCTAGTAAGGGCATTATGTAAAATCACTGAAGAGAAGAAGATGTATTAAGAAGTTGAAGAGCGAAATTAGACAGAAATGGTGATTGAGATGGGATGTAGATGATTCTATGGAAAGGGAGATAGAATGGCTTGGGAGATGGCTACCGTCCATGAAAGGCTGTTGGTTAGAGAAAGTTTCAAGGAAATGGAAAGGAATATGGCATAAGGAATAGAAAATGAAATGGCAAAATGGATGGAGAATCAAGAAAAGGAAAATTCTGTGCATTAAGACGTAGAGAAATGCGTATCTTCCATCCTAAAGTAAGATTGACTCAATGAAAGAATAAAACATTCAAGTAGGATCGGCTCAGTGAATGGTGGCGTGATGGGGGTCCTCAGTTCACTCAAATCTCTACCTTTGAGTCATAGTGCTTCAATCCTTCGATTTTCCTATCCCCTACACACCCACTAGATACCCCAGCCATTTGGAAATTTACTCTCACATTATCCAAAATCAAGGTTTGTTTGATCTTTGCATGATCATGATGCGCTATAAAGCCAAATTTCCCTACACATGTAATTCAAATTAATGGATGAAGAATATCTCCCTAAGGTGGGTTTTAATTTATAAATGGGATTTATGACATAATGATACAAATAAAGGTTTGCAATTTTAAGTGCATGAAATGTTCACCCCCCCCAAACTAAAATATGCAATGTCCTCGATGCATAGGAATGAACATAAATATGACTCAGAAGTTCAGAATTGCAAACCTGCTTAGGCATGATCCTTGATTTTTGAAGAACTTACTAATGTTGAGCAGACATCTCGTTCCCATGTGTAAGAATTGTGCTTCTTCTTCTTCTCATTCATGAAAAACTAAAAACTAAAAGCAAAACAAAAATAAAAGCTGGGAAACTTAGGTTAGTTCCCATTATTTCTGAAAGTACAGTGCAATCAAAGAAAAATACAATTAAAGAAAGAAATAAAAAATGGCAAGCTAAATGAATGTTAATATTTAGGGTCATACAAATGGCTCTATAATGAACTTTGGAATCCATAATTCCTTATGCGATATTGTTTTAAATGGGTCTAAATGGATTTGGGAGTCCACACTCTTTGTTCTTTATTTTAGGTTGAAATACCTTTTGTCCTCATGGACATATATCGCATAGGAATCCATCTTTTATTCTCAAACGTCTCATGATCCCCTAAATACTCACTCCTATGATCCTCGTACCTCCTTATCATGTTGAAATATTTACTCTTCCTTCCATTTATAGATCTATTTTCCTTATTTATTAGGGAAGCTAACTTTTTAGTCAAGGATTCATTCTCCATATTTAACTTTTCTATCCTTTCATGCATCTTACTCTTTTGATCATTTAATTTCTTCATATCATTTCTCAAGTGGAGATTGACTATTTTTAAAGCTAAAAGCCCCACTTGAGATGATATGCATGATGGTTTACAGAAGTTTTGCGAAGCTGGACTAATGGATGGTAATGATGAGTCAACTGTTTTAGGGATATAACTAAGTTAAGATGACAAATCTTCTACCACAGTTTCTTCCTTAGGATTTTTTTTAATGTAATCCTCAAAGTGTACACTTTGCTATCATAAATATCTAAACTAAGGGACACAATATTATCTTCTTTTCTAAGGATTACCTCTCCTTCCTCAATATCAATCATAGCTCTAGCTTTTTTCAAGAAAGATCTACCAAAAACTAAGGGTGTTTTCTTTGATTTTCCTCCAAGGATAAAAAAATCAGATCTGAATCAATGCAAATATTGGAGATTTTGTCTCTAGAAGCTATCTGGACTCCATCATCAAAACAAACAACATCAGAAGATGGCATTACCTTTCCTATAGGGTATCTCTAAAACATAGAAGAAGGTATGATATTCATATTGGAACCAAGGTATATAACTACATTCTTGAATTTTGTTCCTCCAATTTCACTTGTAGATTTAAACTCTCTTTGTTCCAATGGCTTCTTAAATAAGTTCCTCCTCCTAGGAGGTTTCCCTACAGGATTTTATATTGTGATTTTAGGGTTGTGGAGTGTTGGCTCCTCTACTTCATCGCCTAATTTTACTAATCCTCCACTATTTTCTTTGTTTATTATGTCACCTATAGGTCCTTCACATCTATCATTCTCTATTATTGTAATTCTTTATTGTGATTTGAGGGTTGTGGGGTGTTGGCTCCTCTACTTCATCGCCTAATTTTACTAATCCTTCACTATTTTCTTTGCTTATGATGTCACCTATAGGTCCTTCACATCTATCATTCTCTATTATTGTAATTCTTTATTGTGATTTGAGGGTTGTGGAGTGTTGGCTCCTCTAATTCATCGCCTAATTTTACTAATCCTCCACTATTTTCTTTGTTTATCATGTCACCTATAGGTCCTTCACATCTATCATTCTCTATTATTGTAATTCTTTATTGTGATTTGAGGGTTGTGGGGTGTTGGGTCCTCTACTTCATCGCCTCATTTTACTAATCCTTCACTATTTTCTTTGCTTATGATGTCACCTATAGGTCCTTCACATCTATCATTCTCTATTATTGTAATTCCTTATTGTGATTTGAGGGTTGTGGAGTGTTGGCTCTTCTACTTCATCGCCTAATTTTACTAATCCTCCACTATTTTCTTTGCTTATCATGTCACCTATAGGTCCTTCACATCTATCATTCTCTATTATTGTAATTCTTTATTGTGATTTGAGGGTTGTAGGGTGTTGGCTCCTCTACTTCATCGCCTAATTTTACTAATCCTTCACTATTTTCTTTGCGTATGATGTCACCTATAGGTCCTTCACATCTATCATTCTCTATTATTGTAATTCTTTATTGTGATTTGAGGGTTGTGGAGTGTTGGCTCCTCTACTTCATCGCCTAATTTTACTAATCCTCCACTATTTTCTTTGCTTATCATGTCACCTATAGGTCCTTCACATCTATCATTCTCTATTATTGAACTCCATCACATGATCCTGTACTTGAGATGTCATGGATATCATAGTTTGGACAGCCAAAACTATTTGAGAATGATCAGGATAGGAGCAGTAATAGGTGAGTCATTGGTTGTTGGAGAATTTGATCTAGTAGGGATATTCGTATTGGTGGTATTAATTTGGGAGCTACCACTTTCATCTATAATATTAGTAGAATAACTTATACCTGTACTTATTGCTTCAGGAGATGGTGGCTTCTGATATTTATGATAATTTAGAGAATTCTCAATCTCAAAATTAGGGTTTTGAAAAGATTCAATTTTTCTTTCTTCAAAATCCTTCAAGTTTTCCCTAAGATCATCTCTGTGATTTATATACAAATTTTCCTTAAGTGCAACGTATTTTTCAAAACATGGTCACTCATAAAATTCTCCAATTTTCCTACGTGTAGTATTTTCATGCGAATCTGAAGGATATGTAGGAAATTCCATCATTTCCCTAATCATTTTATGATGCGTACCTTGTCCAGTGATTGTATTGCTTGTCAGACTTCTATTATGTTCCATTTTTTCCTTTGAGAGGATCTTCCCTCTCTGTAATATCAGAGTGTGAGAATAAAAAATAAAAGTAAAAAATTACCTCAATGGATGTCTAGAAGTCCTGGTTGTGATGACCAGCTTCTTTTTCAACTCAAGCACTCAAAAAATAGATTAGTACACGTTAGGTCAATCAAAAAAAAAATAAACAAACCTCCGATAGTTTCTTTTAAAAATTCAATCTCTGATAGTTTGTTTTGAGAAAAAGTCAGATTATATTAACAAAAAAATCAAAACAAAGAAAAAACAAATTGACAAATTTTGGATTTCCACGATGTATTTTTATAAAATCAAAATTCTGAATGTAAAACAAGATTTGATTACAAATTCAGAATGTGGCAAGACAATTGTGCTCAATAAATTTGTGTCTCTTAATGTGTAATTTCAGATACTCACCATGCCTCCCCGGTAACGGCACTAATTGATAAGCCAAAAATTGATGTGTAATTACGTCGTTGTTTGGGCTTTTAAACTTATGTAATAAATTTATACTAACCCGTTATCACTAAATAATATATATATAGAGCAAGCAAGGGATCCAACCACAAGGAGGTACTAAGAAATAATTTCCTTTGCATGTGTATTATGGTTTTATTATGGCTACCATACATATAGTTTATTTTTATTCTCTTTGTATGAGATCATAAAGTTATCTTCGAAAGTTTTTAGAAATTTAGTCATAATATCTCAGGTTCTAATTGTACACCTGTTAAATAGAGAGTGTATATAATATAGTCATCAAAGATGGTTAATACAATTTTGGGAAAATGTGCGTTTTAATTTTAATATTGAAGCCATATGATAGGATACTTATCATATTCACTGATATGATAAACCATCTGACAATGTTCACTAAGTTGTTTTGTAATAGTATCATTATTGATATAGCATGAATTTTGATACTGAACATTAGGGTTTATTTTATATTCATTTGGATCTCGACGTTATCTGACGGAGCACGCCAGCTTGCTCCCTCGGAGATGACTTCAGCACCGCCCTTCTCGTCATCGATGACCTACCAGTTAGCATTCTGCCCGGTTGGCACGCTAAGGCGCCAACGGAGACACCTGGATTCGAACATCGCGGGTGGAAATATCGCTCGTATCTTTTCGTGTTTTGATTTCTTTTGTCCTATTTGTTAGTCGCTTTCGTTGAGTCGCGTCAATCATTTTGTCCATTGCTTTGTGTGTCTTTGTCTTTATTTTGGGAGGGGTCCTTAGTTATTTTGGACCCCCTCCGTTCCCCTTTTATGTCTTTGTTTTCTATTATTTTGTTGTAATGCGTGCCCATTATATAAGGGCCCTACTTAATGGACCAGTCCCCTTCCCCCTTATGGATCCTCCTAGGGCCCATTAATTCCCCCTTTATAATTGAAGAGTGGCGCCCTAGGATAACGCAGACCAGGTTTATTTTTCAATAGAGAATTTCTCCTTCGGACTTGGTCTCACAGTGAGAGATAGAAAGAGGGAAGAAGAAGGAAGAAGAAAGGGAAAATGGAAGGAAAAGGTCACCCATGCTGCTAGTCCAAGCTGAGCCCGTCTGATAACTTGCAAATATATTACATTACATTTATGAGTTTTAATGGCCATATTTGCATGTTATCATATATAAATGGAAATAAATGACTTACACTTTGATTTTATTATTTTTTCTATTCTATAATATTTTTTACATGGTATTTAACCTCATTCCATTGAAGAAATATTTTTTTACAAGGCATAAAATACTTGGCTAAAGGTTGGTAAGGGTTTTACTAATCTTTTGGAAGTTTTTCATATTTTTTTATAACTTTCTAACCAGTATTTAGCCAAGAAATGATTTAAAGAATTTAAAGAATATATTTTACTATTTATTTAATATTTTTCTTGTAGTAAATGCACATGGAGAATCGATCTCCTCACGTAGATGGGTAGCCACGTGCATTTATTGCACGCGGCAACCAACACACGTGTTTTTTTAAAAAAGAAAAAACAGAGAAACGACTTTATATTTTTTCTATGCAGAAATCAATTTGTTGTGTGCATTAAATGCACCGGGTAAACGACTATGCGGGTAAAAATTTCTAACAAAAAAATATATCTTTTGTCTTTTGCGGCTTTAAGAAAAAATAGGGCGACATGGCACTTCTCCGCGTAAATGAAGCATCATTTTTCCACTAATTGTGGCCTGTGGAAGCGCTCAAACCTGTGTCAGAACGAAATCCAAGGCGGCAAAAACAACGAAAAAGAGGTGTCATCCAATGAGAAAAATCTACTTTTCTAACATAATAAAATGATCCATCGGTTGAGAATATATAATAGTAAAATGGGGATATCTTGAGATCTAGCAGACCGATTGAGCTGAAATTTTGAAATGATGTTGTTCTTTTTCCCCTCTATGATCCGTACGATTGGATTTTGAAATAGAGGCTGGGAATGAGGCAAGTTTACTTTTTAAAGCTCTCCCCAAGGATTTTGCCAGGAAGGACACAAGAGTTGCTTTGGAAGTTGACAGATCCTGCTTTATCATTGAAAGTTGTAAGTTTCTAATTTGTCTTTTGAACTTCTTCTTGAAAGATTCTAAAACGCCATGGCATTGGGAAATGTACATGCCCTTGAAGTTGATTTGAAATGAAATTAGCATTGGATTTTGATTTTGATTCAAGATCTGATTTTTAATCTTTAGTTCTACATTGATTTGGACCCATTCTGCATTTTTAGATCTTTCGATTAGGGTCGAATTTCACTTTTTCCCCAAATTCTTCTAGTTTCTCTCTATAGGTTAGATATCCCATTTTTCTCTCACTGGATTTCAAAATGGATTGTTTAGAAATTAAGTTAAGCATCTAAAATACCTAAATCTAAAATTTCATTAAAAAAAATCGTCCATCTTCAAGTCCAATTTGAAAATCCCCTTTTGTGCTTATTAATTCAAAATTTTAAATATATAAAAATTTTCTTGTAAAAAATATTTTGATTGGGAAATTGGTAATCCCAATTGAGCTGATAAAATAATCAATAATACCCTATCCAAAGTGTTTTGACCAATAATATTAAAATCAAAATTAAGTTTCGTCTTAATTTTGATTAATTATAAACATAATGAAACATAACCATGGTCTAATTCTTCCACACATATAGCATTCATTAATTGTTCATAAGATGTCAATTGAGATATTTCGAGTAGGAGGTGTGTGATGAGTTGCAAGAGGCTCAAGTCAATGGTAAGCATTTGGACTGCTTGTTAGCTCCTTCAAAATTTAATATACCAGACTTTCCCACTCTCCAAGCATGGTGAAAAAACCCAATCATTTAATACCTTGTAAGCCATACGCGTCATTCTAGAGTGTGATTTTGGGTTCATTAGGCAGTTCATTTCTAGAAATTTATCCAGAGAACACAACGTCACAAATTTAACAAGAATTTAGTGAGAGACATATGTTGGACTAATTTTTTTTTGATGCAACAAAATTTGACCATTATTTGATTCCTAACTGATTTGAGACCAATTTTGAAATATGTATTTATCAAGGAAACCTATTTGCATTGTGGAAATATTTAAGTATTATGATTTTACATTAGTTTGATATATTTGACTTTTGTGTGATAAAAAAGGCGTTCATCCAATTATTCCATCAAATATATGCTTTTTTAGGCCAAAATCCCAGCGGATCTAGTTTGACTAAAAGTTACAAATATTGATATTCTGAGTAAAAAAAATACTAAAAAAGTGTAGTACCAATTGTTGAATCTACTAATTTAAACTATCACCATTTTTTCAATATATATATATATATCACATAGGTTGTAACAATCTTTTGCAACACCAAGACATATGTGTGAAAGGCTTTTCTCAGTTGTATTACAAAAACAATAACATATTCCCTGAGTTATTATTTAAGTCATCCACTTTTACAGCCGACATATTCATGAACAAATAGACATTTCATTAATTAAAGAACAATTCCATCTCATGTTAATCTTCATTATAAAATTTGGTCGTCAAAGGTATGTTGCTGGTTGATATGATCCACCACCGTGTCTACCGTAGGAGGAAGGTATGACAACGGCACAGCCCAGTAATGTCGGCCCAGCATAGTAATATCAGCCTAAGCCATCTGATGGCCACCACGACAATGCACCAGTACCGGATGTGCCTCCACCTTCTCACGAGATGTCTCGCATCATGCCACATCACCAACATCAACTTTAGGACCGCCCTTTGACGTGATATGTTGATACGTCGCCAACGTCAATTAATATTAGGTTTTTTAATTTATAGTTATCTTATTTTCTCTTTCCTCCAAGGCCTATTGCCACGTGGTCAAATCCTGAGTTGTCTCTTGCTCCAACCTGACGCGTACTGGCCTCATTGCTTGGCACAGAACAAAGAGCAGCCTTAATCTCTTACAGCGGAAGTCTTTACAATTGCTTAAGATTGAATAGAAGGGGTTAGCAGAGAGTGTGGGGATGCAGCCCCGTCAAGGAATAGGGTCATTGCACTGATATCATAGAAAGTGTACATTGTCGTTGAGACAATTACATGGGTGAAGACGAGGGGTGATACAAACAAACGAGACTAGGTGCATCGCACCTGGGTAGTGTCGCCTCTCGCCTACGGTCGTCGCTCCGCACGTGCATGCTCGCTTTGCCACTACACATGTGCCCCCCGGCTAAGCGCCATGCATCTACGGGCGTGCCGATTACTCATGCCACCCCTGCCTTGACGATCACACATGCCACTAGCACTCGAACTGACACATGTCGCGTGTAGTCTACATGACGCCGTTGCATTCGGCACCTCAAGCTGGGCGTAGCGCATCCAGCACTACCCACGGGGATGCTGCACGCCCCCATGCCGCCTTGGCGCTCTCAGTGTGCCGCTTGCCTTAGTCTCCTAGTGGGATATCTCCCAACCCCGTGCCCCGCACATGCAATGCGCGTGACGCCCGCACGGCAGCTACGCGTCACCTTGCACAACTCCGTGCGCTGCACCCGCAGCACGCCGCTTGGCTTGCGTGTCTTGCGCCCACGCGCAGCACTTCCTGCTCGCGCGAAGCGTAGGCGCCTACGCGTGGTGCTTTGCACTGGCGCGCGGTGCTTGGTGCGCGTGCACTCACGCCTGTCAGCCCATGCACCCAGCATGTGCAGACTTCACCTGATCCATTGTGCCTAGGCACGATCGAGCATGATCGAGCACGTGCACCCTCCGTAGTGTATCATCACATACGGGGCAATGGCCTGAAAGATCAGGTTGGGCACCGCTACCCTTAGTTAATGTAGCACTGAAAATGACTCAGTCCTAAAATGTCGTGAGTCTCACGCAAAAACATCCTCCAAATAAACACGCAGACCTTTGAGCAGGGAATGCCACCTAGTTAGGGGCGTAACACGCCCCCACCGCCTAAACTTGTCGGCGCCCTCATCAACGCCAGCTGCTCCGCTTCATATGCTCGCAGTAGGTCCTCAAACTGCCATAAGTCTGAGTCACGCTCCCAAGTTGTTGATTCGGTTGGTCTGTTCTTCCACTTGATGAGATACTCAATCTTGTGATAGCAACGTGACGTCCTTCCCGGTCAATTTCCCCCTTCGCCAGGACCATGTCGGCCTCTTGGTTGAAATGTGCCCGCACATTCGACGGCGCACGTCATGGCTGGTTCCTCGTTGTGTCTCTGGGATCTGGTATATATTTCTTCACAACCGACACATGAAAGACTGGATGGACTGCCAGCCGACGGGGACTGTTGAGCCGGTAGGCCACTCGTCTGATATTAGCTACCACCTAGAAAGGACCATCGTAGCGAGGTACTAGACCCTTGTGCCATTTCTTTGCTTACTTTGTCTTCAGCATCTACGCGCTAGTCTTCAACAAGACCAGGTCGCGAACTTGGAACTCCACGTCCTGTGATTGGTGTATTTCTTCATCCTCTTAGTAGCACGCTCAAGTGCCTCGGGGGCTTTCTCAATGCGAGCGTGATAATTGCGCGCAAAGTAGAAGGCCGCGGGAAAATGTCCATTCCCCTTTCTCTTCACCACTTCCGGAGGAGTTAGCGGATGTCTTCCTATTGCAATCTCAAACGGCAAGTGACCCGTAGCAGAACTTCGCTTGATGTTGTGTGCAAATTGCGTTGCATCCAACAGCTCCAGCCAATTCTCTTGATTGACCAAAACGTAGTGCCGCAGACACTCTTCAAGCATGGAGTTTACACGTTCCATCTGACCATGTGTCTAGGGGTGGGAGCTTGTTGAAAATTTGAGCTTGGAGCCCATGTACTTGAACAGGAACTTCCAAAAATGACCCGTAATCTTGTATCATAGTGGCTAATGATATCCAGTAGAAGACCCCAGTACTTCTCCACATGGGACATGAACAGACGAGCCACACCAACTACATGCACCTCTGACGTGGCAGGGATGAACGTCCCATACATAAAGAAATAATCCACGACCACCAAGATGGCATCGTGCCCACCCACGCGCAAAAGGCAAGTGATGAAATCCATTGAAATAGACTCCCATTGTCTGCTCGCCCTCGGGAGAGGTTCCACCATACCTACAGCCTTTGCCTTCTCTGTAATGTCTTGTTGACACACCAGGGATGTAAGAACATAAACCTCCACATCACGTTCCATTCTCGACCATTGATAGCTATTGGACAGTAGTGAAAGCGTTCGCGCCTGCCCTAGGTGTCTGGTGTGGGGTGCGTCATGTGCTTCATAGAGGAGCTTCCAGCACAGCCCACCTACATGCGGCACACACGGCCTGTTCCCATTTGCACGAATAATGCAATCCTCAGTCTTGAACACCCTCGTCTTGCCCACGGCAATGCACTTCATCAAGCGAATGGCTTCTGGATCAAATTTCAACGCCAACGTGATTTCGTCAACAATGCTTCCTTGGACTGCTGAAACTGCAGCCACAAAAACTTCTAGTTCCTTCTAGCTTAAGGCGTCGGCTACTTGGTTGGCCGACCTTGGCTTGTGTTTAAAGACGAAGTCAAATTCCATCAAGAAATCTTGCCATCTTGTTTGCTTTCGGGTCAGCTTCTTTTGGGACTCGAATTACCTCGTGGCAACATTGTCGGTATAGTTCACAAATTTCCCTACAAGGAGATAGTGGTGCCAGACTCTCAAGCAATGTATCAATGATATCGTCTCCTTCTCTTACACCGAATATCTACTCTCCGCATCATTCAGCTTGCGGCTCTCGTAAGCCACAGGGTGTCCATCCTGCATCAAGACACCTCCAAGTGTGAAGTCAGAAGCATTAGTGTGTACCTCATATGGCTTGTCAAATTTGGGAAATCGAAGCACCAATTCATTGGAGATTGCGCTCTTCAACTTGTAAACTACTCTTTGACACAGTCTGTCCACTGCCACTTTACATCTTTCTTCAACAAGTCCGTCAATGGGGCAGCCAATCAGGAGAAGCCTTTGATAAAATTTTGGTAATAATTAGCTAGACCAAGGAAAGATCTAAAGTGTGGTATTCCCTTTGGCTTTGTCCAATTTTTTATGGCCTTCACCTTTGAGGGATCCATGGGCACATTTCCCTTCCCAACTAGGTGTCCTAGAAACTCAATCTCTAGCAAGGCAAACTCACACTTCTTCGGGTTGAGGTAGAGCTCATGGTCCTTCAGCTTGGCAATCACCTTCCTCAGGTGCCTCACATGGTCATCCAAGCTTCGGCTGTATACGAGAATATCATCCAAGTACACAACAATGAAATCATCAATATATTCCCAAAAGATAGAGTTCATGAGACAACAAAAGGTAGCAGGAGCATTTGTGAGCCCAAAAGGCATCATGCAAAATTCAAATGATCCATAGAGTCTCACGCACGCCGTGTTCGGTTCGTCCCCTCCTTGATCCGCACTTGGTGGTACCCACTCTTCAAGTCCATCTGTGAGCATTACCGAGCCTCGCCGAGCCTATCAAACAACTCTTCAATGTTGGGTACAGGATATTTATTTTTCACAGTTACCTTATTCAGCGTTCGGTAGTCCACACAAAGTCGGAGCAACCTGTCCCTCGTCTTTTGGAACAAGACTAGGGCGCAAAAGGGAGCCTTGGACAGCCATATTAGCTTGCTTTCCAATAATTCTTGGAGCTGCTTCATCAGCTCCTCCAGGTAAGCAGGCGGCATCTTATAAGGTGCCCACGCAATGGGATGGGTACCAAGTAGTAGTTCAATCTCATGGTCCACGTCATGCCTGGGTGGCAGATTCGCAGGGAGTTGCGCAAGCATCACCCCAACAAACTCCCGTAGTACCTCCGTAATTGGCCCTGACAGCCCACCTGCGGTTGCACCAGGGTTGTTGTTGTTGTCGTCACCCCAACTAAGTGCCGCAAAATGGGCTGCTGCACACCCCTGCTTTCCATCCTTTTTTCGGGGTACCGGCCCTCATATGGTGACGAGGAAGGTCTCTTCCCCTTTCCTCAATCTGTCATTCATTTGAAAATGATGGATAGGACAGCGGTGTTCCTCGGGTTTTGGCCCCTTGGTCCCTCACAAAACATGGGTGAGATCCCTCACAGAACAGTACATCGCGGTACTAGAGAAACAGGATCGCGCGTGATCCCATTAAGAGGTCGAGGACCTAGGACAACTGTGAAGTCATCCATGGGGAACACCATGAAGTTGGTTTGGCCCTCCCACGATCCCACTTGCAGTAACACTCCCTTGGCCATGACGATGATGTCTCGCGCCTCTGAGTTGATGGCCTTGATCTTTCTAGTATTGGGGAAAGTTTCAAGCTGAGCTTCTTAGCTTCTTTCTCCACAAGGATGTTGTGTGTAGCCCTCGTGGAAGGTTTGTCGTTTATCAGTACCAAGACATGCAAGAGGTTCAAACCTCATACTGGAGTGGGGCGCCCCCTTGTAGTGCCATCCACGCCGTGTTGTAGGGAATAAAATTGTCCTTTATCTCCTGTACAAACTCTTCATAAGTGGGTGGCAGCCAACTTCCATACCTTGACCGTTGGCGCCACCATATCCTGGCGTTGTCCACCAGGAAGTAGCTGGCCTAGAGGATCTTCTTCTCCTCCGAAAACTCATAGGCCTCAAAATATCTGTGACAATCGTACATAAAATGGCCACTTCCGCCACATTGCGGACTCCACTAAATCTCGAGGCTGGCATTGTTACTTTCTCCAATCTACCATAGTTGGGGCCGCTCTTGGGACTCTCATCCCATCATTCCAATGATTGAAGCTTCAAGGACATGATGGGGGACCATCTCGTCATCAGCACGGGTCAACTTCAACAGCCTCACCGAGCCGCTAGAGCCGACGCCAGCGACGTGTCGTTCAAGTACTCTGCTTGAAGATGCACCCGCATGTGTTATGTTTTATGGTTATTTTTTCTGTTGTAATTACCTCTGAAAATTGTGGACTAGGCCTAACGTGTTTAGGGCCTCATCCTTTCTTTTTTGAACGGTTTATTTTTGTCTTTTTGAAAGAACCGCTCGTCATGAGACGGTTCCCTCTAGTTAGGGCCAATTGGGCATACCTTTGACCCTATATAAAGGCCGTCATGCCCAAGAGGACAAGGAGGATTGAATTTGGAATCAAGTGAAGTTTGTTTTTAGTTTTCTTGTTCTTCTTGTTTTCTCCTAGCCGTAGATAGACATAGATAGCCACTATAGCTAGACTGTGGAAGAACGTGGCCACCCTCCATGATGCCTTTCCATAGATCCTCGCCATTCCCACCTCTGCAAGTTGGAATTCTTCCTTGCTATTAAGAGTTTCCAGTTCTTGAACCTCCTGTCCAAGAATTGTTCAAGAAACTCCATCCCGAATACTCTTGGAGCATTGATCATCTCTTGATATCGCCGCCGACCCCGCTGTTTGAATGTCATCCCTCCGCCGCCATCGTCGACTTGTTGTCCTATGGTCATCCTTGCTCGCAGCCGTATCATTTAATGAAAGTTCTCCGTGCCAAAAAGAATAAGGAACGTCCCTCCTTGGAGATCATTGGAAGAAGTCCAAGAACTCTGCTCAGTCACGAATCTCCAATTCTCCATTGGCACCTACCGCGCTGAGTCCGTTGTGTAGATTCAGCGACAGGCCCATGCGAGTGTCTGCCGGTCAGTTGCGCACCCACGCTTGATTTTAGTCAGCACGCACGCGCCACTGAAGTGTGCATGCTCACCCCTTGCCGAACCTCGCGCACGCTGATTGCTCTACATCTCGCACGCCCGCGCGCTCGCGATCGTCGCCAACCCGTGCCTGTGCACTGCTACGCTTGCAAGCAGCCCAGCGCCTGCACCGCACCGTCTACCTCGACATCATACTACGCGTCGGCCAACTTGCCTCGCGCCCCGACCTGATTGCCACCTGCCATGGCCACACCCTACTGGTGTGTTGCCATGCCCGAGTTTGATCTCTCGTTCTGCCACAACGTCAACAAGAATCACTCCCATCAGGTTCTATTGTCCCCTCACTCATCGTAGTTCTTTATTTCCTACGGTGCTGTCGAATTTCTTCCCGTGCCTCGAGAGATAGGATCCACTTCATTAATTTTAACTTACCCACTTTAGTGAGAGATAAGATTTATATACGTGGTAAACATTATTTGTTTACTTAAAGAATTAGACACCGGTGGGTAACTAAATTTTCCCCTCATCTTATGTGTCTAATTGGTCCAAAGGGACACCAAGAAGTAGATTGAGCTCCACTTGAACTTCGTCGATTTAACCCACATTTGGACTATGTTAGTTATTTCTTCGTACTCTGTCATTACTTTTCAAACTTGCATCATGTCATTTATATAATTCATTGTATTCGTCGACTCTTGTGTGTAATACGTGCCGTTCGATCCCGGCCGACAACATATTACATCAGGACATCACCATCTCTATAAGCTGTCGTATTGTACTTTCGAGGACCTCATGGATCTGCAGGGTCTATGCCTTTAGCTCTTCCATGTTTGCTTTATTTTCATCGTAGTTCTTGTCGACTTAGGTCTTCAAAACCAAGAGGTTATTTTGCAGGAGGCGAGTGTTCTGCCTCTGTTGTTTCTCTTTCTAACGTTGCTCTTTGCGTAGCTGCTAGCAAAGTGATTCCATCTCCTCTAATAGGTTTAGTAGCACAGCGGGAGGTAATCCAACCTAGCTCTGATACCAATTGTCACACGGTCAAATCCCAAGCTATGTCTCTTGCTAAAATCTGATGCGTGCCGGCCTCTATGCTTGGAGCACAACACTCAGCAGCCTTGATCTCTTGCAGAGAAAGTTTCTACAATGGCTTAAGATCGCGTAGAAGGGGTTAGAGGAGAGTGTAGCGATGCAGCCCCGTCAAGGAATAGGGTCATTGCATTGATATCACAGAAATGTTACATCGTAATTGACACAATTATATGGGGGAAGACGAGGGGTGATACAAACAAACCAGATGAGGCGCATCGCACTAGGGTAGTGTCACCTCTCTGGCTGAGGCCGTCGCTTCGCGCGCACGCGCTCGCTTTGCCGCTACACATGTGCCCCCCAGCCAGGCGCCATACGCCCGCGGGCGTGCCAATCACACACGCCACCTGATGGAGGACCATCTCGAGGACGACGCCACGATGACGAAGAACCATCTCGAGGATGACGTGACGGGACGTCGTCAGCCACGCCGAGCAGCTCGCACCGACGCTCGCTACCCGGGGTTTAAGTACCCCGCGTAAGAACTTTTATCTTTTTACTTATGCTCATTTTCATGTGTGTTTGTATTTTCGGATTCGTGGACTGGGCCAATGTTGTTGGGCCCCGTCCTCGTCGTTTTTACTTTTTATGTTTGTATTTTGAATTTGTAAGGAGAGGCCGAACCACGTCTCGCGACGGTTCGTCCTCTCCCACGTTCACTTGGCACCCATCCTCATTATATAAGGGGATGGCATGCCCAAGGAACACCTTGGAGTCATTGTTAAAAAGTTTATTCACAATTCGTCTCCCCCCTATCGTAGAGAGTAGTGTAGGGGGTTTGGCTAGCCCCACCCCACGTCGAGATCATCCGTGGGTAGAGCCCACGTCTCTCCCGTCGAGATCACTCCGAGGGAGACGTGTTAAAGTGCACCGTCGAGATCACTCCAGTGCGAGGAAAGAGTTTCAAGAAGCCGCCGCCATCAAGAATCGAAAGAGGCCTTCGTCGAGATTACTCCGGGGGTCTTGGGAGATTCAAGAAGCGTCGCTGACACATCATCAACCGGGGAAATCTGCTCCGCTAAGGGAGCACACCCAGATCCATCAAGAGCTCCTCTTTCTTGGAGGGTTCTTGGTTGTTACAGTTCAAAAAAGCCATTTCTTGGTACCTTTTTCCACCCTTCCACCATTCCTGATCCATACCCCCCCCTTCTCTTCGTTCTTGATCCACCCCACCACCGTTCTTGAACATCCTCCCACATTTCTTGAATTTCCCCTCTTTCCCCTCCCCCACGTTTTCTTGATTCCTTCCCCTCGCCCCGTTTCTTGATTCTACCACGCCCCCCCCATTTTCTTGAACTTCTTGATCCGTCCCTTCACGTTCTTGAACCACCCCTATCTCGTTCTTGATCTGCCCCTCCACGTTCTTGAACCCTCCCCATCTCGTTCTTGATCCTTCCCATCACGTTCTTGAACCTTCCCATCTCATTCTTGATCCGTCCCTTCACGTTCTTGAACCCCCCCATCTCGTTCTTGATCCTTCCCATCTCGTTCTTGACCCTTCCCATCTCATTCTTGATCCTTCCCATCTCGTTCTTGATCCGTCCCCTCTCGTTCTTGGTCCTTTCCCCATCTCGTTCTTGACCCTTCCCCATTACCATTCTTGAACCCTCAATTCTCCCACACTTCTTTCCTCTCGATTCTTGGCCCCTCGCCCTCGCCTCCCGCTCGATCACCCTTCCACCGTTCATCGCCCGCCGCTGTAGGCATCCGCGCGCCCTCGCCTACGACCACCCTGCGGTGCGTCCGCTCGCCATTGCGCACGTCGTGCTCCTCCACCGGCCCGTGCGCTCGCGCACCAAACACCTCCGCGCATGCCCGTCTGCTGCCACATCCTTTGCCGTGGTCCCAAGTTGGTTGACTTGATCACCTCCTGCGCTCATCAGTCCGACGTCCGAGCGATCTCGCCAGAGTCATCGACCGACACGTTACCATCTACACCACATCTTACCATCTACACCACATCACCTGCCAGAACGAGATTTGACGCCGTGGATTAGCGGGACTTAAGGTTAGTCTCGTCTCCCCTCCATTTACCAGTATTATTATGTTTTCCACTCTCGTCTTCCGCTATCCCGTCCTCTGCCATTATTTTCATTACAATTCACGGATAGGATAGCCACCATCGTCGAGTGTAGGAATTCTTGAGGTTGACGGATATTCTTTGGCCTAGACGCCGAACACTCCAGGGCCGCCATACACCCCTCATTGTCTAGACGTCTAGTTGATTTCGCGGGTCATTGGGAGTTTGATCTAGGGATCATTCTTCTCTCGTTGACCGGCACGGCCGACACTGTTATCCGCCGATTCCCTCTACTGCTCATCCGCTATTTTCCCGTGCATTGAATTACATCTCACGTCCTCGCATCATAATTCCTGTGACGTAATACGAGCCGATCGATCCCCGCTGACGTCGTATTACATCACCACCCCTGCCTCCACAATCACACATGCCACTAGCACCCACGGTGACACATATCGCACGTAGTATGCGCGACGCCGCCGCATTCAGCGCCTCAAGCTGGGCATTGTGCACCCAACACTACACACGCGAGGCCCGCACGCCCCCATGTTGCCTCGGCGCTCTTTGTGTGCCAGTTACCTTAGTCTCATAGCGAAATGTCTCCCAACACTGCGCCACACACGCAATGTGCGCACTGCCTGTGTGGTCGCTGCACGACACCTCGCATAACTCCGCGCGCTGCACCTGTGGCACATCGCCGAGCTTGTGTATCGCGCGCCCGCGTGCAGCACTTTCTACTACCGTGCGGCACTTGGCGCTTGGGTGAAACATTGGCGCCCGCGCGTGGCGCTTGGCGTTGGCGCACGACGCTTAGTGCATACGCTCATGCCTGACGGCCTATGCGCCCAGCATGCGCAGACTTCACCAGATCCGTTCTGCCTAGGCGCGAACGGGCATGCGCATCGCCGGTAGTGTATTACCACGTACAGGTGTAATGGCCTGAAAGATCAGGTTGGGCATCACTACCCTTAGTGCATGTATCACTAAATATGACTTAGTCCTTAAATGTCGTGAGTCTCATGCGAACACACCCTCCTAATAAGCACACAGGCTTCTGGGCAGGGAATGCCGCTTAGTTAGGGACCTAACACCTATACATATGCCAATGTTGTAAGAAAGAGTTGTGGATTTTCATTTGAAATTGAAGTTTCCTTCTTTTAAGAGAATTTTGCCCTAGCCTCCGATCGTCGTTGCTGCCGCCGCATTTTGCCACAGCCGCACCATTGAGAGGAAGCCTCCAAACCTGTTTTTTTGCCTGCACGCCATCGTCTCCAACCGCCCGCCGCAACTGCACACCGCGCACAAGGCTGCTCGCGCCTACTGTGCGCACGACCACCCGTTTCCCACGCATGGCTGCGCAGACCCACCGCGCCGGCTGCGGGCAGGGCCACATGGGCCCATCAAGTGCATGGCCACTCGCTCCTGTCGCGTGCATGGCCGCTTGCACCCGCTGCATGCAAGGCTGCCCACACACGCCGCGTGCACGGTCGCCTGCACAGCCGCACGCCCACTGCGCACACGGCCGCCCATCGCTGCCACACACACACTCACAAGCAGCTGCCCATGCACACAACCGCCGCGTGCTTTAGATCCTACGTCCTGCAATAGTTGGACCCGCGACACCCTGTCAAAGCGCATGTCACTCGCTCACGCCAACGACACGCCGAAAATTTTGTGCATCGCCTCTTCGCACTACTCTTGTGCCAAAGGTACATTCTTCCCTCTTTGGTGTCCATGTTCTTCATCTAGTGTTCCTCGATTGTTTTTCCACTGTCGTCGGATTAGCTGATTTGGCTTTTGAATCTTTTTGTGCTTAGTTGATTAGGCCTTTTAATCTTCTGGTGATCTACCATTTGTATTATTGAGAGTCGCTTGTTTTAACCATGGTGGTTGAAAGGCAGTACTCCCGCCCTTGATTGAGGAAAGGGGCTGCACTATTAGTAGTTACACCAGATTTAATCTCCGAATTTGATTGTGTGGATTGTGGTCTGATTTATCCTACCCTAGTAAAGCTAGCCTGCCCTACCAAGTCAGTCTTATCATCCTGCATCTCTTATCATCCTACATCCCTCCCTTGATCAAGGAAAGGGGCTACATCATCAGTATTTACACCAGATTTTATCTCCGAATTTGATTGTGTAGATTGTGGTCTGATTTATCCTACCCTAGTAAGCTAGCCTGCCCTACCAAGTCCTATCATCCTGCATCACCATCCCAGTTAAGGGCTCACTCGTGAAGAGTAGAAGTCAAGAAGATACTCATGTGAGCCTTTCCTTCCCTACCTCCGTATAGCCCTCTTCCCTTCTCTATTCCTATCCCTCTTCGTGACACCCTCTTGTTCTCGTAGGTGGACGTCACCAGTCTACTCACTAGACATTTTCCTCCTCCGGCAATCATTCGCTTCCCTCCTTACCATTCCTGTTCTTCTCCTACCCCCGGGAACCTCTCATCGTCTCTACTCTCTTTGGACATCGATCTGTTGAATCAATTGCATTACAATTTGGACAAATTACATTGTGCAAGATACGGTCACGAATCGAGATCATATCATTGGTATCAAAGTCCCCCGCTCTGCCTTCTGTCGCCACTGCCATGGACGCCAAATCTGAACCCACATCTTCTGTCGGTGGAGACGACACGGCCGCAAAGGCTGTGGCTGACGGTTACGATCATCATATTGCGCAGCTAGCCGCCTAGATGCAGCAACTCTTTGCGGCACAATACCAGATCTGTCGATGTTTGGCTCCTTACGTGACGTCCCCGCTGTCCACTCTCAAGTGGCAAGAAGCAGCTTGAACGCAGCTCTGACAGGCGCGGTGGAGGACTTGGTGGTGCCCGACTCCATCTCCGATGAGGAGGGCGAAGGGGATGGCCTTTTGCCTCCCCCCTGCTACCGCTAGGTTGCTGCCGTCGCCTCCTCCTAGCTCGCCCACCCCACTTATTCGCCAGCCCAACAAGGGTGGCTCTGGCTGCACCACCTCCGACCTGGGCAGCACCACCGACCAACACCAACGCCTCCTCTTCCTGGCAGGTCTAGCCTGGCAACGGTCGCCCACCTCCTTCGCCTATAGGAAACCCAAATAGACAACAGCTGAAAGGGAAGCAGGTGATGCGAGCCCATGAGAAAGGCTCCCCGCCTCCCCTTCACCAGCCCGACCCATTAAGTGACGGGCCCAACCTGCGTTGAGGCGGGCCCGACACAGATCTGGGTGGCCTGTTTTGACCGGGCCGGACACGGCCTAGGCCCACTCAGAAAGACGATCTAGCTAAAGACAGAAATGTGCCTCGGGTGTGTGTCACCCATGTAGGTATGTGGCTGCACCCGTAGGAACACTCGGTGCGGCGAACGAGACTCACTAGCAATGGTGCCCCGGCTGCGAACAACTATGGTGCGCGCATGGCTCACGCAAGGGAAGACTTCCGCCCATTGGGGGACAGCCCTGACTAACTGCCGTTAGTGCTTCCCCACCATGAATATGTGGGGAACCCCAGTGTGGAGAAGACGAGGATGATTTCCATGCAGCATCCGAAGCATCTTGGCATCCTCAGTTGTGACAACACGACAAGCTTGCACCGTATTCTTGGAGGGTCCATCAAATAGAGGACGATCCCATCTTCGCATGGCAGAACCTCCAATATTCTCTGACGGGGACCCGCACCGCTGGCTATGCCGCCTGGGGCAATACTTTCACTTCGCACTAGTAGACGACGGGGAGGCTTGCACATAGCCGTCATCTTACCTAGACGGGAAGGTCTCAGTGTGGTTCTGTTATGTTGACGACCGCACGAGGTTCCAAGATTGGCAGGCTTTGAAACAACAACTCAACAGCTACTTTGGCATCAAGCCACCAGAGGCATACCACCATCTCATGCGTCTTCAACATACTAGAAGCATCGACAAACTTGTGGCCTCGTTCATGGAGTTTATGTGGTACTTACCCACCCTCCTTGACAACACGATGATGCACGCGCTCCACGCCTCTCTCTGCCCCTCCCTTTGGGCTGAGGTGAATCATCTCCGACCCGGGAACACGGAGGAAATGATTAATTATGCGTTCAAAGTGGACGCAACCTTGAAGGAACTACAAGACCAAGGGGACTGTTGGGTCGTGCGGCCACCTCAGTGGCAAGGAGTACCTCCTTGCATTGAAGCTGCCGTACCAGAGGGGCCTAATGGTGGGAACTAGAGGCCTCTCCCAGCCCGTCGCCTCAACCTCATGGAAGATGAGTTCCTCCGCTGACGAGCACAAGGATTGTGCTACCAGTGCAATGAGAGATTGACGACAGGTCACCGTTTCAAGAAGGATATGCACATACATATCGCCACTTATCAACCTGAGGAGCCGGGTGGTGAACATGAAGCCGAACCCAAAGAGGCCTCCATGGATGAAGACAAGGCTAACGAAGCCAACCTCAATGCAGTCCATTTGAAGTCGTTGGCCGCTATGGTTCGCAAGTCACCACATGCTCTCCACATTTAGGGAAATATCCAAGGGAGGCTTCTCACTGTGCTGATTCATACAGGGGTGTCAGCCAACTTCATTTGTCATCGCCTCGCGGTGGAATTGGGCCGTCTATTCAGCCGTTGCCACCCTCATCAAATCCGGTACGATAACAACACTGAAGCTAAAGGCAATGAACAGGCAAGGTCATTCCCATGGGTTTGCAAGGGTACACGGTGGTGGTCACCCTACTTCTAGTGTCCGACCTCAGCATGGATGTTATCCTTGGTTACGCTTGGCTCCGCACCCTCGGTTGGACGCAAGCTCATTGGGACCTCTTCCTCAAGTTCCAAGTTGACGGGGTATGGCACATCTAGGCAGGAAACCTTGATACTAGCCACACCAGCGCGACTCATCATCGATCCGGCAAGGCACCGGGAACGCTCTACATTATGTACATACCACCCTCCAGCCCCAACGGAGTCCCCCCGGCTTCATCTGAAGTGCAAGCACTCCTAGAGCAATGCTTCCCATGGGTCTTCCAGCATCCAGGCGGCCTACCTCCTCGTTGCACCTTTGACCACCTGATCATGCTCCTGCCAGGTACGGGTCCTATCAACTCTCAACCCTGTCGATATTCTCATCTTCAGAAAAACGAGTTGGAGCGACTAGTGCACGAGCAGCACAAAGCGGGCATTATTTGTGCTTCCTCCCACCCATACTCCAGTTCGGCCCTCCTCGTCTATGAGAATCACAATGGGTGGTGGTTTTGTGTTGACTACCATACACTCAATAGGATTACGTCCAAATTGTTTTTCATTTACCGTGGCTGATGAGCCCCTCGAACAACTCCACGGCATGGTATTCTTCTCCAAGCTTGACCTCAAGTCGGGGTATCACCTGATTTGTATACATTCCAATGACATTGCCAACACTGAGTTTCCTACTCACTAGGGGCACTATGAGTACCTCATCATGCCCTTCGGATTGTCGAATGCACCAGCAACGATCTAGGCTTTGATGAACACGCCTTCATGCCCATCTTCTAGGGGTTCATTTTGGTCTTCTTTGATGATATCCTTATCTACAGCCATTGTAGGGACAAGCACGTTGAGCATCTCCAACAAGTTCTTTCGCTCCTTGATGCCCACTCACTCTTTGTCAACAGTAGAAAGTGCTTCTTCCTCCAAGACCAGCTTGAATACTTGTGCCTTTGGGTATCTTTTGCAGGTGTTGCCACGGAGGCTGAAAAGGTGAGTGTCTTATACGAAATGGCCACCACCTCTCACCCTCTGGCAACTCCATGGATTTCTCGGCCTGGCGGTATACTATCGTTGGTTTGTCACCAGCTACGATGCTATTGCATGGCCTCTCATGTGACTCCTCAAGAAGGGCATGTTTCCATGGTCGCCCAAGGCCCAAGCCACCTTCGAGAAATTGAAGCATGCTCTCTCCACCTCTCCAGTACTTATCCTCCTTGATTTTACTCGCGAGTTTGTGTTGGAGACAGATGCATCCAATGTGGGCGTCGGCGTAGAGCTCATGCAACATGACCGGCCCATGGCATATTTCAGCCAAACCCTTCCGACGACATCCTGGGCTTGTTTGACGTACGAGCAGGAGCTCATGGCCATCATCTTGGTGGTGCGCAAATGGCATCATTACCTGCTCTTCTAGCCTTTCATCATCTGCATCGACGAACAAAATCTCAAGCACTTATTGGAGTAACATGAGGTCCAAGGCGATTACAGTCGGTGGCTCTCCAAACTCTTGGGCTATCGCTTCACCATATAGTATAAGAGGGGACGCATGAATGTTGCTGTGGACGCCTTATCCCGTGTCCATCCCTTCCACAGAGTTCACCCTCTAGGCCATTTCATGGTCCCATTTGGGACAACTTAAGTGCTATCCGCCAAGCCATATCTGAGGATCCAAAGCTTACCTTTATCGTTGAAGCCATCACCGCATCTTACCCTCTCTAATGAGACCCTCCTCTATGATGGCAGGATGGTGTTACCCAAGCACTCCTGCTTCATTGACATGGTGCTCAACAAGTTCCACAAGCGCATCTCCTCACAGTTTTTTGAGACAGGCATGAAGTGCAACATCAAGACATTCATCAATGCCTGGCATGTCTGCCAACAAAACAAGGCATTAGCGCTTCCCCAACGAGTTTCCTTCATCCTCTTCCAACGCCGACACGCATCTGGGAAGATATCTCCATGGACTTCATTGAAGGCCTCCCCATGTCGAATAGCCTTGACTCCATCTTGGTGGTGGTGGATTGCCTCGACAAGTATGCCCACTTCCTTGGCCTCACCCACCCCTTTTCGGCTTAGGACATCGCGGAACATTTCACCAGCGAGGTCATGTGACTACATGGCACCCCGAGCACCATTGTCTCTGATCGGGGCAACATATTCAGGAGCACTTTCTGGCTAGAGCTGCACATCCTTCAAGGCATCCAACTCCATCACATCTCTGCCTACCACCCAAAGTCAGTCGCCCAAACCAAGGTGCTCAACCAAAGTCTAGAAGCTTACCTTTCTTGTTTTGCAGGTGACCAACCCAAGCACTAGAGTCCTTGGATGCACTAAGCTGAGCTGAGTTGCAACACATCCTTCAAAACACATTACAAACATATCCATTTGTAGTGGTGTATGGTCGCCCACCCCCCACTCTCCTTTGCTATGGCTCGTCCTCCTTTGTTGTTGACAACGTTGAAAAGCTCCTCCACGACTGGGATGCCCACCTCGACATTCTACGGAAACACCTCAATCGCACCAAAGCACTCATGAAGACCCATGCAGACAAGCACCGGCAGCAGGTGGAATTCACCGTGGGTGACCAGGTCTACCTCAAGCTCCAACCTTATCGCATGCAGTCCTTGGCACTCAGGCCCTTCGAGAAGCTCACTCCTCGTTACTTTGGTCTGTATGCCATAACCCAGCGCATGGGTGTCATCACCTACTGGCTCGCGCTGCCCCGGATGCCCACATCCACCCACTCTTTTGTGTGTCACAACTCAAGCAGGCCGCGTGTGTCAACATCACCCCCTAGTCCCTCCCCAGCCATCTCAATGCCGATTGATGTTGGCAAGTCATACCTAATAAGCTCAAAAATGTGTTGGTAATGTCGTTATCTAAGGGCTTTTTAGCTTAACCAATAAAATGTATTTATCCCTTAGTGCTCAACTAAGGGGTCAAACCCTAGGGAGGCGATGGTGAAATTCAATTTTTGATCGAATTAGGGTGGACAAAACAAAATTTAGATGGTAAGATTTTTATCTACTTGGGAGATAGTAAAGTCTCGTAAATTACATGTAAAATGTCAACCCTTGCAATTTCAATTGCAACCAAATTATATAGGTGATTTATCAACAGAGACTTGAAATCACCTAATTGCTAAATTTTAAGCAATCACTAGAATCTCAGTTATCATTAATTAGCAATTCTTGGTAAGCTTTGCCAGGTAACCCCCAACTTTAATTGACTATATTTCAATTTATTTTCCTTCAGGCTTTTGAAAATTGAATTACTTCTGTTCATTTACTTGTGTTTCCTTTTTTTAGCATGAAATCTACAATAGCAGTAGAAAATCAATTCTAAATCTTATTTGAGTGAAAAAAACTTAGTTGGATTCAATAACTTTTTTCCTTTTGATTTCGGAATGAATTGGAATGGTTAGTTATATGATGATTACATTCCACTGATTTACTCTGGTTTGTTTATCACAGGTTTAACTTGGTTATTTATTAATCAGAGCTTTTTATATGTTTATATGTATATATATTTAAATCCGAGTTACTCAAAAAATTGTTGGTAAGCACCTTGCATAGCAAATCTTGATTAAGATTTGCTAATTAAGGTTGTCATGGTCTTAATTTGGGTTGATAATGGTTTTAACTCACGGAGGGATGCTTAATCATCCATTGATGAGCCTATGACAATCGAGTAATCCAAAGAAATTGGAAAATTAAAAGAATTAAAATCAGAAATTCAGAATAAAATTTGAAGTCAGGTGAATCTATAAAAATTGACTGAATTGAAAAGCAAAATGACTGTAACTTGAATTCTAACTATAGGAATACTGGGAGTGGTATTGGAGTCGAATTGGGAGGATTCCGCACAACGAACAACGAGCTATTCCAATAATCTTCACGTCAAATTGTGGAAGAACTTCAGATTGGATCAACGAAATTACCGTCCAAAACGGGCTCTAGTTTGCTCTAGTGTGTTCTTGAGTTAGAGAGGGAGCTGGGCGACTTATCCTCTTGCTTCATGATCAAGAATACCTCCAAATATTTGGGTTTCCAATTCTGTTACGAACGCATCTTCTTTGCTTTGTACGCAGGTGACACGGAGGACCATGATAGGTCCACGTAACATGTTGGAACACCGAGCATCGTCCACGTGAACTACATATGTATGCTTAATATATTTCACGGAGAGTCTAAAGATCTGCGCCGTGAGTGGTCCACGCATGCCAGATATCAGTTTAACTCGATGCGTCGCACATAGTGAGTTAAATCATTTCTGATTGGTCCGTACAAGGTACATGTGAGGTACATCGTTGCGCACGTACATGACACACATCAGCATTCTTTGTTGGCTTCTGATTGGCCAACTTTAGGTACATGCCATGAACACCGTTGTGCATGTGCATGTCATGCACCGGCGCTCTCGACATGCTTCTGATTGGCCAGCACGCCTATTGTGTGTGTTTGTGTACTTAGCATATGATTAGAACTAAAACTGGCCCAACAAGGGCCAATTTTAAAAATGACCAATTTTTCTTTAGAAACAACTGAAATAAAGTGTACAAACACTTATAAATGCATAAAAAATGCTTTATTAATTTCTCAAATATGTTTTACTATTGATTTCTTTTTGTTTGTTGAAATAGGTCATTTAAAGACATTTAATTTCTTATAAAATTTAATTTTAAAATGTTTAAGTATGTCAATTGCCCTAATTATTTATCAAAAGTATTGTTTCTCTTGAAAATTAATAAAAGGTTTTGTTTTAACATAAAATCATGATAACAAGCACTAAAATTTAATGTTTTTAAATGTTAAAATCCCACAACTATGATGAAATTAGCATTTTATTAGCTCTTATTTGCATGTTATCAATACCCGACAAGATCTCTGCTTTCCTTCCTTCCACCGATGGTCGTCAGGTTCTCACCCAATGGAAGGGTCTTCCACCCTTAGAAGTGACTTGGGAACAGGCTGCCACACTTCACGATCAATCCCCTGACTTCTATATTGAGAACAAGCTGGTCAAATTAGGGGAGAGCACTGATATGATCCACCACCGCGTCTATGTTCAAAGGAATGTACGCCAATGGCCCAGCCCAGTAACGTCGGCCCAGCCCACGGTCGATCCCATTTAAGGCCTCACTCATGAAGAGTAGAGGACAAGAAGGTACTCATGTGAGTCTTTCCTTCCCTACCTCCCTTTAGCCCTCTTCCTTCTATCCTCATGTCCCTCTCTGTGACACCCTCTTGTTCTCGCAGGTGGACGTCCCCAGTCTGCTCGAGGGTCATTCTCCTCCTCTGGCAATCCTTCGTGTCCCTCCTTAACATTCTCGTTCTTCTCTTACCCCCGGGAACATCTCATCGTCTCTACTCTCATTGGACATCGATTTGTTGAATTTGAATCAATTGCATACCAATTTGGACCAATTACATTGTGCTATATATGGTCTTTAAGGTCAAGGATTTCTCGAATCCCTTAACTTGGAATTTTATTGTTGCAGTACAATTTTTCAAACATTCCTGAGACCTCGTCATTATTTCTTCTTTTTCTCAGATGTATCTGCTTATACATGCACAGACTGATGGAGGACCATCCCGTCGATCGAGCCACGACCCGTCGCCAGCCACGTCGCAGAGCCCGAGCCGACGTGAAAAAACTACAGTTCCATTATCTGGTCTAAGAAACGGCATCGTCGTCTTGCTTCATGTCATGTGTCTTTATGTTCTTTTCTTTTCTTCTCATCTTCAGATTGTCGGGAGGCCCCTCCTGCACGAGTACAGGCCTCCCCCTTGTGTTGTGTTCATTTTTTAAGTATTTTAATTGTATCTTTTAGGGAAAAAGGGAAGAGTCTATATTGACTCCTCTTTTTTCCTAAAAGACACCTTTTTGAGGGAAGCCCAGTAAGCTTCCCTTAAAAAGGGCCCAGTAGTCCCCTAACTGACACAACCCCACTATAAGTAAATAGGAAGGGGGGACGTTGGAGGGCACATCATCGTGAATTTCAGAGTTGCATGTTTCCTTTCTGTGGGTGTTCCTTCTTCTCTGTCCAGTAGCTCTATGGTTTCCTTGGAACTATCTTGACGGTAAAGTGATTGCTGGCTAGACCAACGCTACTTTTGAAGCTTGCTGATCTCTCCTTTCCCTTCGACCATTCATTGTGGTCGTGATCGTTCTCGCCGACCAGACATTCCCGTCAATGTCTTGCCTGGTCGTTCTGCATGGTCCAAGCCTTCTAGTCTGACTCCTCTCGATATCTCACGACCACCTAGTGTTGGAATTCCTCCCATTAAAGTGGGCTACAACCGTTGTTTTTCAATGGTTGCAACCTTTTGGTATACCGGCGGTTGCAAGCTCTTGATGGAGGGGCTTGCAACTACCACCCTTTTGAATCCAATTGAGATTCTTTTTAAGGGGTTTCGGGTCCCCTTAATCCACCATCGAGAGGAGTCCCCAAGGTGCCATCGTCCTCGAGGAAGAAGCTCCTCGGTGAAGGATCAAGAAGGAACCTCCACCCTCAAGATAAAGAAAAGGAAATCCAAATGGAAGGTATGTTTTGTTTGTTCTTGATCTATCAAGTGGTATCAGAGCATGATAGATTGACGAAAATCGATCACAAGAGTGCTGATTTTCGTCATTTGGATCTCCAAAATCCGTTTCCGCATTCAGTTTTCGGAGATTTTTTTTTATTTGAGGAAGATGAAGGCTATTATGATTTATATTAAATAAAAATATCAACGGCATTGGGTTTTATATGCCCATTAAGGTAGGCCCATTGGGTTAATGCACATTAGGCTTCATAAAAGGGCATAAGGTCATCATCAAGGGCATCCCAAAATTAAAATTTTTTTTTTCTGGGAAATATATAGGACATTTTTAATGCTCATATGGGCCTTATAATAGTGGCCGACTAGAATTTACATGGGCATATAAAAGGTTGAGTGCAAAATTTTATTTTATTTCATTACATTGAAATAAATGATAAAATTCAGTATAGAATTCTTTTTTTAAATTCAATTATGTTACAATAACATCCTTGTTATTTTATTTATGGATGATTTAAAGTCTTTTTTTTTAATTCATGCAAATATTTCCTAACCCAAAGGAGAGGAAATATTTGGCAGAATTTATTGCACACTAGGTCACTAAAATTTGAAATGGATCTAGTATTTTCATGTGCAATGTGATGGCTGTATCAACCTTAGTTATTTCTTGAAATACTAAGATAAGGAAATGATAATGTTCATGCAAGTACTTATTGGCCCAAAGGAAACTAAGTGCTTGGCCGAATGTAAGCCATGTTCATGATAAAAAAAAATAAAAAATTAACAATCATTAGGTATAAATGATCATGATAAGTCATCCCAAAGGAGGTCTTACCGATGATTATTTGAGATTGTCTAAATTTAACTATCTTACAAAGTGGATTGCTCGCAAGTTGATTATCATCAAAAGATGAAATTAATGTTGCATTTGATCGCTTGTGCCAAATTTCACTATTTGGTGTTGACGTAAATTTCGATTACGTTCTTATGTGAGTTATTTTCTTCTTTGTATTTAGGCTCGAAAACTTCTGATATTTGCACGAATTTGAATTCCATTCCTATGTTAAGTGGTGCAAATTTTAAGAAATGGAAGGAATTCTTATCATTGTACTTGGGTGCTTCGGATCTTGATTATGCCCTCCAGAATGCACAACCACTAGCCATAAAGGAATCTTCTTCTCCTGAAGAAAAGAAGGCCCATGAAACATGGGAAAGATCCAATAGGATGTGCTTAATGGTAATCAAGTGCACCATTCCTGAATCCCTAAGGGACACCTTAGCGGAAGAGGCAACTAATGCCAAAATTCTCATTCAGAAAATTGAGAAACGGTATCATAAAGAAGATAGAGCTGAGATTAGTACTCTCATGAATCGCCTTACAAATATGAAGTATACAGGAAAAGGCAATATAAGAGAGTACATTATGGAAATGTCTCATATGCGTTCCAAATTAAAGGGATTAAACTTGGAACTTCCGGAGGAATCCATTGTTTACATGGCTTTAAACTCTCTTCCACCGCAATTCACTCAATTCAAGGTGAGCTATAATTGTCAAAAGGATCCATGGTCCTTGAATGAGCTCATCTCGCATCCATGGTCCTAAAGTCAGAACAATGCGAAAGTGCTTATCTTACCGTTGCTTCTTCTGACAAGTCTAAGGATAAAGAAAAAAGGAAGGGCAAACAAATTGCTGGCGTTCCACCTAAAAAGAAGCTGCATAAGGAGGTGTGTTGCTTCTTTTGCAAGAAAGGTGGACACATGAAGAAAGACTGTGCCAAATGCATTGAATGGTTCAAGAAGAAAGGTATTTTTCTTTCTTATGTTTGTTTGGAAGTTAACTTAGCTTCTGTACCAAGGTACACGTGGTGGGTAGATTCTGGAGCCACTACTCATGTGAGTGTATCCTTGCAGGGCTGCCTCAGCCATCACAAACCGAATGAAGGTGAAAAGTTCATCTATCAAGGGGACGAGAAAGCGAAGGAGGTTGAAGCCGTTGGAGTCTTTAAAGTCATTTTTAGAACTGGTTATCATTTGCTTTTGAGTCAGACCTTTGTTGTGCCATCTTTTGGACGTAACTTAATATCCGTTTCGGCATTGGACAAATCTGGTTATAATTGTTCATTTGGGGATGGAAAATTTGGTCTTTATAAGGATTCTGTACTTGTAGGTACAAGAAATTTAGGTGCTTATGATAACTTGTATTTGTTTGACACAAAAGTCTCTTCGGAATATTCCTTCCAATTAAGTACGGTAGGTACAAAGTGAAAGTTAGGTAATTAGATTTCATCGTTCTTGTGGCACAAAAGGTTAGGCCACATTTCTCAAAAGAGAATTAAAAGGCTTGTGTCAGATGGAATTCTTGATTATCTAGATTTTAAGGACTTTGACACCTATGTCAAATGCATTAAAGGAAAACGGACAAACATTAGAAAATATGGCTCATATCAAGCTTCTGACGTCTTGGAATTGATTCATACTGATATTTGTGGTCCATTTCCTATACCATCTTGGAATGGCCAACAGTATTTTATCACTTTCATTGATGATTATTCTCGATATGGTTACTTGTATCTCATTCATGAGAAATCTCAAGCCATTGACGTGTTCAAAAACTTTAAGGTTGAAGTTGAAAATCAACTCAACAAAAGGATTAAGGCCATTAGATCTGACCGTGGTGGAGAATATTGCGGCAGAAATGATGGATCGGGCGAACAACGTCTAGGACCTTTCGCTAAATTTTTAGAGGAGTGTGGAATAGTCCCTCAATACACTATGCTAGGATCTCCTAGCATGAATGGTGTTGCCGAGAGACGAAATCGTACACTCAAGGATATGGTAAGAAGCATGATGAGTCAGGCTTCTTTACCTGAACCGTTATGGGGTGAAGCACTAAAGTCAGCAGTTTATTTGACTCATAGAGTGCCAACAAAGGCAACAGAAAAAACCCCTTATGAGCTTTGGACAGGCAAAAGACCTAGTCTAAGGCATTTATGTGTCTGGGGTTGTCCTGCAGAGGCAAGACCTTATAAGCCTAATGAAAGGAAACTTGACTCTAGGAAATTAAGCTGCCATTTCGTTGGATACTCTGAACGATCCAGGGGATACAAATTTTATGATCCTACAACTCGAACTATTTTTGAGACGGGTAATGCTATATTCTTTGAGGATGATGAGTTTGTGGGGGGAGATAAGGTTAGAACTATTGTCTTTGAAGAGGATTGTTTAACAATGCCTCCTATTGTTCACAACAATGCTCAAGATAAAGAAAAACAACTTGACATTGTTGACACAATAATTCAAGTACAAGATGATAATCAAGAATCCTCTAACCCTGAAATTCAAACTCAACAACCTCAAGAATCAATACCACTAAGGAGATCCAACAGAGAGAAAAAGAGAGCTATTCCTGATGATTACTTTGTGTATCTTCAAGAGCATGAAGTAGACATGAGCATCAAGGAAGATGACCCAATCACCTTCCGTCAAGCCATGGAAAGCTCAGATTCTCAAAAGTGGATTGATGCCATGAAGGAAGAGATCAAATCCATGCATGATAATGGCGTTTGAGAACTTGTTCCATTACCTGAAGGTGCAAAATTCATAGATTGTAAATGGATATTCAAGACCAAGAGGGATTCAAGGGGTAACAAGGAGAGACATAAAGCACGTCTCGTAGCCAAAGGATTTACTCAAAGGGAAGGTATTGATTACAAAGAGTCTTTTGCTCCAGTTTCTTCAAAAGACTCTTTTAGAATAATAATGGCACTAGTTGCACATTATAATCTTGAGCTTCATCAAATGGATTTAAAGACTGCTTTTCTCAATGGAGACATTGAGGAAACGATATACATGAAGCAACCAGGGTATTTTGAATCCAAAGATTCAAATAATTTGGTTTGCAAATTAAGGAAATCCATTTATGGACTCAAGTAAGCTTCTCGTCAATGGTATCACAAATTTCATAAGGTTATCATTTCGTATGGCTTTGAGATGAATAAAGTCGATAATTGTGTATATCATAAGTTCAGTGGGAGTAGGTACATATTTTTAGTTTTGTATGTGGATGATATTTTGCTTGCATGTAACGATATGGGATTATTGAGTGAAACCAAATCATTCCTATCAAGGAATTTTGAGATGAAAGATCTCGGTGAAGCCTCGTTTGTCTTAGGCATAGAGATATACCGAGATCGGACTCAAAATATTATGGGGTTATCACAAAAGGCCTATATTGATAAAATCCTTAAGAGGTTTAACATGCAAAATTGCAAACCAGGAAATACCCCTATATCAAGAGGAGACAAATTTTGTCTCGGTCAATGCCCTAAAAATAATCAGCAGCTAAAAGCAATGCATACTATTCCTTATGCATCAGCTAATGGAAGTATGATGTATGCCCAAGTTTGTATGCGTCCGGATATTGCGTATATACTTGGAGTGCTTGGAAGATATTTGAGCAATCCAGGAATGGATCACTGGATAGTGGCCAAGAGAGTCATGCGCTATTTACAGAGAACTAAGGATTTCATGCTCACATATAAAAGGTCAGATCATTGGATATTCTGATTCTGACTTTGTTGGATGCCAAGATTCAAGAAGATCCACATCAGGTTATATATTTCTGTTGGCTGGAGGAGCCATTTCATGGAGGAGCGCAAAGCAACCATTTGTAACTTCATCCACTATGGCCGCGGAATATATTGCTATGTATGAGGCATCTAATCATGGAGTATGGTTGAAGAATTTTGTCACGGGGCTTCGAATTTTAGATCGTGTCGAAAGACCATTGAAGATATATTGTGACAATAAGTCAGCCGTTCTGTTCTCCAACAACAATAGGAGCTTGACAAAGTCTAAGCATATAGACATCAAGTACTTAATTGTCAAGGAAAGGATACAAAATGGAGAATTGTCCACACAGCATATTGGAACAAACTCAATGATTGCGGATCCGCTTACGAAAGGTGTATTGCCTAAAGTATTTATGGAACATACCACTCACATGGGCATTCTTCATTGGGAAGAATAGTGAGTTTAAGTGGGAGTTTGTATGAAGTGTTCTTAATGTGGACATGTATATATTTTCTGCAGAACTAAAGTTTCTTTTATCCATTTTGTCTATAAGATCTCCCTAAAGTGGGACTCGTATAAAATTTAATCTATGTCATTCTACATTATAGCATTAGTGATCGTGGTGGCTTAATTGCGCAATAATGTGATGAAAGCTGTTCAGTCCTATGCTAAATATGTTGATGGACGAGATGAATATTTGTACCTTGAGAAATAGTAACCGTTTGAGCTCATTAAATGTGGAAAGTCAAGGTGTGTAGCCCAAGTGGGAGATTGTTGGAATTCCTCCCATTAAAGTGGGCAACAACCATTGTTTTTCAATGGTTGCAACCTTTTGGTATACCGGCGGTTGCAAGCTCTTGATGGAGGGGCTTGCAACTACCACCCTTTTGAATCCAATTGAGATTCTTTTTAAGGGGTTTCGGGTCCCCTTAATCCACCATCGAGAGGAGTCCCCAAGGTGCCATCGTCCTCGAGGAAGAAGCTCCTCGGTGAAGGATCAAGAAGGACCCTCCACCCTCAAGATAAAGAAAAGGAAATCCAAATGGAAGGTATGTTTTGTTTGTTCTTGATCTATCACCCAGTGCCCGTTTACTCTTTCCATCGTGGATCTGCCGCCGTCGATAAAGCTTCTACGATTGTCTCTTCTCAGTGTCACGTTTGACTGGATCATATTTGTTTTCACCGAACGTGAACGGTGATCGCCTACGACCACTCGGGTGCACTGTGTGCTACCGTGGAGTATCGTCCTCACTCACAGGCACACAGGAGATCCTCTTGTATATTTGCCCCTCTGATCAATTCACCTGAACGGTTACTTGGTGCCTGCGATTGCCCGTACCACGACTGTTCATTTTCTTAATGATCGAACACCAACCTGATAGCGGAGTTGAGAAACTCGTCGACAGCGGCCAGCATCAGGATGGCCCGACGACAGTCAACGATACGTCAGCGACATAGGTTTAAATAAGATTAGTTTAGTAAGAAACTGGAACTATATAATACCCGATATGGGATAGTAGCTAGGATTCAATGTAGGAAAATCTAGCGCTAGGATTAAACATAGATAGGTCAATCTAGCGGACAGGATTAAATCTAAATAGACACATCTAGCGGCTAGGATCAAACTAAACATAGCCGTTACGTTGAGTTATAACGGCTAGGATCAAAGTTCGACTAGCGAGATCCAACGGCTAGGACTTAACAGAATATAGCCGTTGGACCTTCTGTTACAACGGCTGGATTAGTTAAGGAAATTTATATATAATTAGTTATTATTATCATATAAATATAACAACAGACTGTGTTTAATGTGATTGAGGATAATATGATCGAACTTCCACCTCTTGCGTTCTTCTCTCTCTCTGTCTCTCTTCACCTTCTTTCTGTTCGACTCTCTCTCAATTCTCGAGCTCGCTATGTAAAGGATATCGCATTCTTACACAACCGTCACCGAATGGTGTCGCTCTCAGCACCAACTTCCAAATGATTCCAGCCGTTGAGATCTTAATCAACCATCTGGACATTATCGACGAACCTCAGCCGGTCTGAGCTTCGGACTTTGCCTTTTTCCCTTGGTCAAAGTGACCTTGGTTTCCTTGATCGACCTGTTGATCACTTCTTCGGAACTATTCCTCGATATCAATCGGCGCCTACCCCATCAGCCGATCTGATCTGCAAACTCCGCCTATTTCCCCTTGGTCAAAGCGACCTTGGTTTCCTCGATCGATTGGGTCGATCTTTTGATCATTCCTACGGGACATCTCCTCAGGTGGGTTCTATCGAACGGGATTCTCCTTAACCGTCGACGGTTGATAGATATCATACATATTGTGCGAACTGTATCAATGTCGGCAGCGATCTGATCTGCTTCACGGAAGTTTTGCTGTGAGGAATTGGGTGAAAAATCTTCTACAATCATACGGGTATTCTAGCTTGGTGACGACGACAGGGAAATTGTGATAACACTGCTCGTTTGGATTGTACACTTGAGAAGTTGAGTTCTCATCAGTGTCGCTAAAGAGGCCCCCTTCATTGACCACCATTGTTGATCATGTATCAACCGTACTCGTGCTCGGACTTTGGACTCGGACGGCTCTCCTCCTCACCAGATCCTGAGCCTGAACCCATGTTCAATTCTTCCCCTCCCTCTTCTAGTATCATTACCACTGTCTTTACCGGTCTCTGAATTGCTCATCACCTTCGAGTGAGTTTTAAATGTGAATTTTAGGATTACCCACCATATTTGTGTTAGAGACTTTATTGACGATGTGGGATTTGATTGATTACATTGTCAGTGTAGACGCTTTTGGATGATACCTTTGCCCACTCGTCGTATTTCGATCTGACCACACGGGTTATTGGGAGCTTGCTTGTGACAAAACCCCGTCACCTGTCGTCCAATTGAGCTGTGTCTCACATCATCCGACCATTGACGTACTTCTCGTTAATTCTCTTAAATATACACATCACTTCATTGCATTTCGCATAATATTATGTGGTAGAACATGAACTGGCCGAACCCGGTCGACGCATTACATCAAAGACAACACATGACAGAATACTTCGGGAAGAGAAAATGCATTTGGAACTTTCCCCTATATTACTTCAATGTCTTTTCACAAGATTAAAGTCAACGCTTTTTGGGCGAAAAAATATCTACTCAACGTTCTGTATCGGCAGCATCGGTCATTTTTCATCATTTAAAACATGGTCGACCTACTTAGACTCACTCTCTCTCTCTCTCTCCACGTATCTCTCTTTCTCTCTATCACTCTCTCTCTCTCCCTGTATCTCTCTTTCTCTCTGTCACTCTCTCTCTCTCTCCCTGTATCTCTCTCTCTCTCTGTCACTCTCTCTCTCTCTCTCTCTCTCCCCCTGTATCTCTCTTTCTCTGTGTCACGCTCTCTATCTCTCTCTCTCTCTCCCTGTATCTCTCTTTCTCTCTGTCACATACACACACTCTCTCTCTCCTTGTATCTCTCTTTCTCTCTGTCACACACACACACTCTCTCTCTCTCTCCTGGTATCTCTCTTTCTCTCTGTCTCTCTCTCTCTCTCTCTCTGTCTCTCTCTCTCCTTGTATCTCTCTTCCTCTCTGTCTCTCTCTCTCTCTCTCTTTGTCTCTCTCTCTCCCTGTATATCTCTTTCTCTCTGTCACACTCTCTCTCTCTTTGTCTCTCTCTCTCTCTCCCTATATCTCTCCTTCTCTCTGTCACTCTCTCTCCCCGTATCTCTCTTTCTCTCTGTCACTCTCTCTCTCTCTTTGTCTCTCTCTCTCTCTCCCTGTATCTCTCTTTCTCTCTGTCACTATCTCTCTCTCTCTCTTTGTCTCTCTCTCTATTTATCTCTCTCTCTATATCTCTCCCTCTGTATCTCTCTGTATCTCTCTGTCTCTCTGTCACTCTCTCTCTGTATCTCTCTGTCTCTCTGTCACTCTCTCTCTGTATCTCTCTGTCTCTTTGTCACTCTCTCTCTGTATCTCTCTGTCTCTACGTCACTCTCTCTCTCTGTATCTCTCTGTCTCTATGTCACTCTCTCTCTATGTATCTCTCTGTCTCTCTATCACTCTCTTTTTGTATCTCTCTCTGTATCTATCTGTCTCTCTGTCATTCTCTCTCTATATCTCTCTGTATCTCTCTGTCTCTCTGTCACTCTCTCTCTGTATCTCTCTGTCTCTCCGTCACTCTCTCTCTATATCTCTCTCTCTCTGTATCTCTCTGTCTCTCTGTCACTCTCTCTCTATATCTTTCTGTCTCTCTTTCACTCTCTTTCTGTATCTCTCTCTCTGTATCTCTTTGTCTCTCTGTCACTCTCTCTCTGTATCTCTCTCTTTCACTCCCTCTCTTTGTATCTATCTTTCTATCTGTCGCTCTCTCTCTCTCTCTGTCTCTTTGTATGTCTCTTTCTGTCTTCCTCAGTCCCCCTCTGTGTGTCTCTTTCTCTAACTCCATTTCTCTCTGTCTCTTTGTCTCTATGTCTCTCTCTCTCTATGTCTCCCTCTCTCTCTCTATATATATATATATAATTGTTCTGGCGCATTAGTCGCTTTTTTATGATTTAACACAAGGTAGACCTTGTGTGACTTTGTTTCATATATATATACATAAATATAAATATAGAGAGAGAGGAAAGAGGGAAAGATGGGAAGAAATTGTCCAACCTTGTTTTAAATGATGAAAAATGACTAATGCTGCCGATATAGAGCGTGGAGACGATAATTATGTGCAAAGACCTAGCACTAATATGGTGGGAGTATATATCTATCTATATATCGATATATCCATCTATCCATATATCTATATCTCGTATTCATTAAACTCTTATTCATATCTCTTTGAATATACATTCCAAAAATTCATTAAAAATATAACGTGAATCATAAAACAAAGTTCAGTAAGGATAATATGTTGAAAAAATCCTCAAAATTTTGATTAAATCCACAAAAATCAGAATATGAATCTTAAATTGGATTTAATCCTCTTATGCTTGATGAGACACATATTTAATTATTTTAAGGCATAAAAACATGTAAATTTCATAGACTTAAATTGATAGTTTGTGTGTTATCAACCTGCAAAGGAAAGCAAATCAAACATTTTGTCCTCCATTTAACAACTCTTTCATGGAGCAATATGCTTGACAGTATGTACCTTGGAGTCGAGGCCGAATTTTTCACGCACATCGATAATAATTTCTGTCATAGACTCCCTGTCCTACTTCCCACAGATTTCGCGAAACAGGGATGACACGTTCACAATACACCCAAAAAGCACTGATCCAATGACCTGTTACGCCTAAAAGTTTACAACCATTTTCTGTGACCAATACACAGTCGACATCTGATAACATGTGTACGATCTCCATCTTCATCCTCTTAAACAACTTCATCGTCCATGCCTTGATTACTCGTGCACTAGGAGAGGGCACTCTAGTCTGTGTCGTATGTCATCACATTTCTTTCCACGCATCTCTATCAACCCAATGCCATAGCAAGTCAGTGCCACATACTAGCTGGCTGAAATTGACAGACCTTTTTTTAAATGATGAAAAATGACCGATTCTACTGATAAAACAAGTGGAGTAGATATTTATTGAGCAGAGAAGCGTTTGCTTTAATTCTGTGAAAAGACATATCAGTAATATGGTGGAGTAGATTTTTATAGAGCCCAGAAGTATTGACTTTAATTCTGTGAAAAAACATAGCAGTAATATGGTGGGAGTAGATATCTATCTATGTATCTATATATCTATATATCTATATATCTATATATCTATATATCTATATATCTATATATCTATATATCTATATATCTATATATCTATATATCTATATATCTATATATCTATATATCTATATATCTATATATCGATATATCTATATATCTATATATCAATATATCTATATATCTATCTATATATACTCCATCCATCTATCTAGCTCTCGTATGCGTCAATTTCTTATCTATGGAGTAGCGTGCTCTGAGGTTCGGGCGAAATTTTGCTATCTATTTTTGGAGTATCCAATGTCGACGAAGAAATACATTAAACTGATGACCTTACCTGGATGTAATAACGTTGATAGTAAAGTTAAATCGGTAACATTGTATCAAGTTAAATCGATAAGAAAGACTTACCTGTCCTGAAGGAGACATGGAGCGACTTTATTGAGTCGCATTTAGTAAGTGACAGGGAACGGTTGGGATCAAATGTGCATCTACACCTACTTAATCTTTCGGTCCTCTTCCTCTTCCGCAACCTGTGGAGAAATGCACGGTGTAGGGAAGAAGATAGAGCGCAACCCAACCATGGAAGGGCGCAGGTGGCCTGGCGAAGGCTCTCCTCGCGGCTTTTCCAAGGCGCAGATGACGGTATTAACTTCGCTGTGCGAAGCTCTAATACCAGCCATAGAGGTGGACGCACGAAGCCTTCCAGATATCAAGAAACCCGTTACGACGAGTGTCCAGGCCTTTTTTCAGGCCTCCGGCGCTGAGCCACGTATCGCAGACGAAGTACCAGGCGGAATACATCTATTTCTTTCTTCTGAGGTTTGTAAAGCATGTTTCTTAACTTCTCTCGCTGGCCCTTCGTTGACGCGCAGGTGGCGCAGCGTATACGGAAACTGCCGGCGGAGGCGACTTACTTGATGAGAGCTGTTCTCTGGGCTCTCTCAACTCGCTACGGAACGCTTCTCTTGTGCGGATCAGCGTGCATATCGTCGAAATTCCCGTTTGTGCGCCCACTTTCTGAGCTATCTCTCCGGAAGAGAGAGATGACTCTCCAGAAGTGGAGCCGGGAGAGCTTCTTCTGGCCGCTCAGGATGGTCTTCGTCCTCGTCAAGCTCCTCACCTTCTTTAACTTCTTCACCAGGGTAAAAATCTCCTTTACAAGGGGATCTACTCTTCTCCTGCTCTTTCTCTGCTACCTTTCGTCTCTCGTGCTGAGTCTCTTTCTTTCGTTCCAGTGCGACGAGAACGGGGAGAATCCATCCTGGGAAGCTATAGGGTACAGCCTTCCTCTGCGAGAACGGCACGGCAGCTCGCCGCGCCGAGAGCGGCCGCTGGATAAGGGCCTGGTGGAGATGAGCAAGGAGACAGACGACTCGTTCATCGAGTCTCTGAACTTGAAGGGCTTCACCGCGTTCAAGGACCGGAGAGAGGGAACAATTAACGTGGAGTGCGACGTGGTGATCGTGGGCTCGGGCTGCGGCGGCGGGGTCTCCGCCGCCGTCCTCGCCGCCGCCGGCCACAAGGTTATCGTCCTCGAAAAGGGGAACTACTTCGTCGCGGAAGACTACACCGGAAACGAGGGCCCCTCCATTGAGAAACTCTACGAGACGGAAGGCATCCTCAGCACCGTCGACGGGAGCACGATGGTCCTGGCGGGATCCACCGTCGGCGGCGGCTCCGCCATCAACTGGGGCGCCTGTATCAAGACTCCGGCCCATGTCATGGCGGAGTGGGCGGAGGAGCGCCGCCTCCCTCTCTTCGGATCGCCGGAGTATCTCTCCGCCATGGATGCCGTCTGCGAAAGGATAGGCGTGACAGACCACTGCCCAGAGGAGAGCTTGCAGAACAAAATCTTGCGCAGGGGCTGCCTGAAGCTCGGTCTCAACGTCGAGTCCGTGCCTAGAAACTCTCCGGAGGATCACTTCTGCGGCTCCTGCAGCTACGGCTGCCCCACCGGCAAGAAGGGCAGCACCGACACCACCTGGCTCGTCGACGCCGTCGAGCGCGGGGCCGTCATCCTCACCGGCTGCCAGGCGGAGAAGTTCCTTCTCGAGAAGAGTACGATTAAGAAGAAGAAGTGCGTGGGAGTGGCTGCTCGAGCGGTGTGGGGAGAAACCAAAAAACAGTTGAAAATTCGCGCCAAGGCGAGCGTCTCCGCGGGTGGGGCTCTTCGGACGCCGCCCTTGCTCGCCGCCAGCGGCCTCAAGAACCGTCACGTCGGGAAGAACTTGCACATTCACCCGGGATTAATGGCGTGGGGCTACTTCCCGGACGAGGACGGGAAGATGTTTGAGGGGGGAGTCATCACTGCGGTGCACAAGGTGGACGTGGATGACGGGCGGGGCACGGCCATTATCGAGGCGCTGATGCTGGGGCCAGGGGCGTTCTCCGTCTCCATGCCATGGGTCGACGGCAGGGACATGAAGGACAGGATGAGCAGGTATAGCCGGACGGCCCACCTCGCTGTTCTCGCTAGAGACCAAAGCGCTGGTTCAGTGAACGGGGGGATCAGATACAGATTAGAGGAGTCCGACAAGGAGGTTCTACGCCGGGGGTTGAGGCGGGCTCTTCAGATTCTCGTCGCCGCTGGAGCATCCGAAGTGGGCACTCACCGGAGCGATGGGCAGAGAATCAAGTGTAAGGGGATCAAAGACGAGGAGTTGGAGGAGTTTCTCAACGGGGTTGGGATACCGGCAGGGCCCAAGTCGGGTAGCCCTACGTGGGTTCTCTTCGGCACGGGTCATCAGATGGGCAGCTGCAGAATGGGGGCTACAGAGGACGAAGGCGCTGTTGACGAAGAGGGGGAGAGCTGGGAAGCGGAGGGGCTGTTCGTCTGCGATGCCAGCCTCTTCCCCTCGGCGCTTGGAGTGAACCCCATGATCACCATCCAGTCCATCTCACTTTGCCTGTCCCAGCGCCTCGCCAGGTCCATGGCCGCGAGGAAGGACGATGCTTGAAGAACAGTTTATCCGTAAAAGTCAACAGGGCAATCAGTCAGTGTGTTAATCCATGATAATTGCGGGTCATAGACATTAGACAATATGATACGAGTTGTTGCTAAGAGGTCGCACTCTCTCCACCGTCCTGACAATCGACGGACGATTAAATGCGTCGATGCCCTCAAGTATCGGTCGCCAAAGTCCATTGATTGTCCATAACTCAAGTTGGTGGTGAGTTGTTCAGTGGTACTGTTCACTGACCTCTCGCTGAATAAGTGAATATATTATGAACGAGATTATGTTCCTGCGTCTTGTTTATACTTCTGGGAATAACTCGTTTCAAAATACAAGAAAATTAATGATGGGGTTGGCTCGTTCGGTCCTGGAGACGTGGATTAAAGCTCTACGTGGTGAATAAAAACTGGTATATCTTTGAAATGCGCAGCTGAATCTTCCGGGATCCATGATATAAAGATATTGAGAGAGCATGGAAGGTGACCTGGCACCAGATATGAGACAGATGTAGGGTAGCCTCTTCGTCTCTTATTCATCATAAAATTGGACAACATGGAGTTTGGTTTTTTACGGACATCAAGAAGAGAACTGACTTGAGTTTTCAAATAGATGAAAAAGAATCAAATATTTTCAACCAATTGCAAGTTGTGTAGTTTTATTCGATGCTTACTTACATCTTTTTCAGCTCCCAATACAATACCCTAATAGGCGGTTCTTGACACGTAGTGCTTGAAATTTTGCATGGATTAAGTGCAGATTCAAATGGGAAAATGGTCATTGTCTGGATACAAATGTTTTAAAATATTTATAAGAGTTTTGTTTCAACAACTGAGTTTTGATCTGAGATGAAGCATAAGTGCAGATCTTCATTAATAAGATTATGATAGTTCAACAATGTGATTATGATAAAAGAGTTTAATCATGATAATTTTAATTTCTAACTACTAATTGTAAGAAAATCACTTTTATGTAGAACGAGATATCCAAATATTGTTGTTATCAGTATAAATTGGTAAGCAGTATAGGTCTTTGTTTAGTAGGTTGAAGCTACTAGAGTCACATGTGGTGAAGAGAATGATAGACCCAGTAGCATACCTGTGAGGGCCATGACACTGGAATATTGTCATCTCGCTCCTTAGATCGTCTCTGGTGATGGGAAAATCGGTCCAAGAATCCAGTGGTTCCTATGAGTCAAGTATATGGACGACCAAGCAAGCAGCTTAAAAATTGATGATGGGATCCCTAATATGTTTCATCTTTATATGTGGTGAACCAAAACACACCTCAACACCTAAACCTTAATGTGCACTCATGTATCATAAAAAGAAAATATTACCTTTACTCCTAGCTAGTCGACACGGTCAGCATCATATGATCTCCTACTTGACCTGACACACATTCCTTGTCATGTATATTATAATTACAGTTCAGGGATCATTAGGGCGCACATCATATGATGATAAATATCTCTTATAAATATTATTTTTAGTGGTAATACACCGTTAAGCAGTAAGTCCTAGATATGCACTAAAATAATCGCATATGCCATTAAAAATCTTTGTACAGTATATTAAATTAACTCAAATTGTCATCATAATGATTTTATTTTCATTCCAATAGTGCGTTAAAAAAAATTCATGATTCATATAGAATTGATCAGAAATACAAATTGATATCATCTGAATGCATTTTTATCTCATAACAATCATGGCTCATATATGATTTGTGTCTAGACCTATGATTAAGAGAAACCTATTCAAATGATATTTGATACGGACACAAATATCAATATATAATAAGACTATTGGGTCCTCTCATGTAAAGCTCATGGTTTTTCTGTTAACTATTTTCACGGAGATCTTACTGAAAGAAACTAGGTGACTTTATGAAAATATTTCAAAACATATGAATTCTTCGATGGGTTTATACCTAGTTCATAATCAGATTGATCCATTTCACAGTAGTTTAAACCATTTTTATACCAATGAAATCAATGATATCAACTGGATAGGTAGTTTTTTACTATGATTTGTGTTGGGTGCTAGGGCCTTGAATGAGATGAAGCTAATTTATTCATGCATTAGAAGATGAGTAATAAAATCATAACAATATTCAATACATATTTATCCAATCACATATGCACATATTGTATCAGCGATTTTTAGTTCTCTGAGTAAGGCGAGTTGTGATGTTCATGTGTCCAACCTCTAGGTGTATCCATAGGAACCTAATCATGATGGATTACCTTCATTGCTGACAGCCACGTTTGTGGTCCTCGACCATCGGTATGATCAGAGAGGAGCCAACAGGACAGTGGATAATAATGCCAGGTCCCCAAATAATTCAGAGCTGGCTGAATAATTCCCAGTAATTTCCTTCATATCTCATGGAGACAAGTTGTAGTTTCATTCCCCACTAGCTGGAAAATAGATCTACCAATTGGGTTAAATTGATCTATGATTAATTAATCTACATGCTGATATGTTGATTATTTTGGAAATTCAGCAATGGTAATTGGGTCATTTGAGGCATTAACTATAATATGATATGGGTCAAGATGGGCATACTAGTGAAATGGTATTTTGAACGTTGGGCAAAAACTTAAATGTTTGGGAATTTTCTGAGTAATTCCCAATAAGTAAAAACAGGGCAACGTTCTAAAAACTCAGTCATGGCTATTTTTTTTCATGGCCTTCTCCTATTTATACTATATGGGATTGTTTTCATAAAACCCCCAATAACTCTATGGCCGAATAATTCTTGTTGGCATTCAATATAAATTAACTGTATCATTCTATAGAATAATCAGTCACCGATCACTATAACCCACTCGATAGATAGAGCTTCCACCCTATGGGGTGCCAAGCTACAGACCATGCTTTAAAAGATATAACGGAGTGTATAAATTCACACATGAATTCTTTCTGTAATCAGTTACTATGTACGTAAAGTCCCTTATATGCTTGATATTAATTTCATTGCTTAGAGTAGAGTCAACAACCAAACCATAATTAGTCATCTGAGTTACTTATAATTGATTCAAAAATCATTCTAGAACACTTCTTAGGATATTTTGATATCCTTCTCAAATATTCTTTAATTATAAATATTTAAATGATATGATTAAAGACTAGTTATCTCAGCTTCACGATCTCATAATAATTCACTTAATCACATCATGTATTCATAGACATCATGATAAACATACAAAATTCACCCCAATGAATACCCTGTATAATGAACATGGAACAAGATATTGGATGTGTGATTTTCTTTCTGGCCACATATATTTGCATTAACCTATTTATCCCTCATCATCAGTTTCCAAGTGATGCCTTTTCGGATATAGCATCAAGATAATTAAGTGTCAAGGAGTAATTATCTACCCTTAGTAGAATAGGAAACAAACTTTTGGAAGATGATATATATAAATGTCTTTGACCCAGGTAGCCCAAGTTAAAGGAAAAAAGCTATTTGACTATTTCCTTATGCATCAGTCCTATATTGAAAAACTAGGGTTTAGTAGTTGACCATGCACTAAAGTATCTTAGGATTATCACATGGATAAACCACCATAAGTCATTGGAAGTGATAATAATTGTGTTGCATGAAAGAGTAACTAAACTCATGTGTACCTCCTAAAGCATGTCGTGTCGCCTTCACCTCACTTGTTGATGGCTAACTATTGATTAAAAAACTATTGATTGGGTTAAATCAGTCGATGGTTAAAAAGGTATATGAGCTATATAGTTATTTATATAGAATTTCCTGTAGAGAGGTATTTAAAGTATGAAGATGTTAATCAGAATTTAACATGTCCGTACACAGTAAGGAGCAAACAATTTGATGGGCATTAGAATTTACACTTCAAATTTTACAGTTTGAATAAATATTATCATTTAAGTGTTAAATAAAAAATCCCCCTTGAAAGTATAAAACTATGCATGTTTCCCAAGGGCTCCCCTCGGCTTTATGACCCCTATCCCAAACTTTGAATAATCAGAATTATTATAAGATCTTGAATAATATACTGCAGTTCACTTTCGAGAAGACCTGGCGTTTTAAGGTACTCAGGACTACGAGGCTAGAAAAATGTGCAGCTATATCATAATTTTTGAAGGAATTTAATCATTTCAGGATTTTTCTGAACCTCAACCTAATTAGTCATCATTCCTTTTTAAAATTTAATATAGATTTGTTCTATTCCACTACCTGTATCAATTTTGGATCATAAATCACGGCCTAAAAGCCAATAGGGGTCCAAAGGGTAGGTTTCAAATGTGATAAACATGACATTTATGCTCCGGTTTCTTCAAACATGACAGGGTAAAAATAAATGTTTTTAGGAAACAAATGCCACAAATGCATGCATGAGTCTGAATGACATCTTCATAACATACAATAAATCTAATTTATATGGCACAAACAGAGCTTCCTATGATTGATCTATTCCACAATTAATTTTCATAAATATCTTTTATAAAAATCATAAATAAGATAATTATTTTTAAAAAACATAGATATTTTTTATAGAAATGTTTAACCTCAAATGATTCATATAAAAATCAGGAAAAATATTTAAAGTTGTTATTAAACCTAATAATTTTATATCTTACGCTATTTAAATAATTTAAAGTCCATAAAATTACTCTAATTAAGATATATATGTGAGATTAAGGCCTAATGCATTTTAGTCAAAATGCATGTGTAGATGACTGTTCAATTTACATTATACCCAGTCAAACCTCCTTCAATTTTATGTCAGGGTGTAAATGGTTAAGAATGTCAGGAAGAATGCATTTTTTAATACCGCCATCTATATGAATAGCTTTGACACTTCGCCAGCTGGTCAATTTTTTAAATATTTGACTTAGGACTCAACATTATTCTACTCAAATAAATTTTCAATAGTTATAATCAAAATCATTGCTCAACTATTTCTGTTGATGAGATATCCTTAGAGAAGTATACTGTGATGGCCAACAAGTTATTATCTTCGAATCTTAGATATATTATATTTGATATAGTATTTAATAAAATTTTGATATATTTATATGTGAGAGTGTAAGTAACATCCTGAGAATATGATTTTATTTGTTTTGAAAAAAAAGTGGGGTTTCTTGAAATTAACTTGATGGAGGAACTGAAATGATTATTCTGATATTTGATTTGTGCATAATGAGAAGGTTGTGGTTTTGCCTGTTTAAGATGCATCTGACTTCTAACTCTGTTTGTAAATTATATAGTTTCCCTTTAATTTGTGGACTCTATGTTTCCTTTTAAGCATATTCAATTCTACGTTACCATAACTTATATCTTTCTCTTTGTGGTTGAATAGTCTAATACACAGAGCAATTAACAGCTCGCACTTTTTGAAAACATATTTCACCTGTTTTTATCGAATCTTCCAAAAATATTTGGTCTTAATTAACATTATACATATTTTAAGATTATTTACAAGGATATTACTATTGTGATCTATACTTCAGGCCATCAGCATCTGATCAACCAGAATTTGGTTTACTTGCTAAAATATTGTGACACTGCAGTCAAAGTCCCACTGACCGAACAAAGAGAAGATAAGGGCGGCTGGGCTTACTCACTATAATTAGTCGATTTAGGGGCATGAGTTATGAAGCAATATTTATAATTTTTTTCTTAATTAGAGTCAAATCCACAAGTAGCCGATAATAAGATATAAAATTGCATTATAAATATATTTTAAAATATTTTTTATACCTGAATTTTCTTTTCTAGATATTTAAATCTTTTTGAAACAATAGTCAAAATTATTTTCAATAAATGAAATACAGATTTGTTTTTTATATTTTTTCAATTAACTAATTTTATATTGAAAGAATCAGTGGGGGAATTTTAGGGGAAGAAATGAGATTAATGTTAAAGAAAACCTTTGACGCAATTTGTTTGCGGCGGCGCTTTGGCGGGTGGGTAGTACACTGAAATGCTGTAACTTTTGATATGGGATGAATTTTTCAGTGTTGTTTGATGTGTTGTAAATATTGAAGCAGAGGCTATCCATTTGAATTTTTAACTATTTCTAAAGGTGAGAAAATTCAAATCAAACATTCAGGAGACACATGAACATTGTTGGCACTTCTCCCAAGGGCCAAGATTTGCTTTTTCTCTAAGAATCTCATAACCCTTGAACTCTCTATCCCAAAATCTCTTAGAACAAGAATATGTAAGAAATCTGATGCCCTAGGTATCCAACGACAAGTTGACAGCAAAAATCTAGGAACAGATACAAAGAGAGAGAAGAAGAGGTTAAATAGAAATGCCCAAACTCTCTTAGACATTGGATTTAATTCCAAGGACTTGGAGGGGTATGATTACTTGATATCTATACTGAATCCACTTTAACTCCACATATTTTAAAACCAGACCATTCAAATTCAAATTGTAGGTTAGTTCTAAAATTCTTTCCTTTAGTTGACCCAATTCTCAAGAAGGTTTGAATAGTCTTCTAGGGTGGGCTTCTTGTGTATTGGCCCTCTTCTTATTATCTATAAGATTTTTGTTTCTACTTTCCTCCCTTTGTATCCCCAATTCACCATTGTATTTACCTAGGTCTTGTTTTTCAAGTAAAACTCAAAGAAGATGTGAGAAATATATTTGGCTTTAAGGAGTCAAGTGGGGTTAGTCTCAAGAATCAATGATCTATCTAAAACTAAAGCTTACCAAAATGAATTTTAACTTTCCCATTTTACCCTTAAATATTGAATAATGCAAGTGCAAGTCTAAAAATATATTGTAAAAAAAGTACAAAAGCATAATTTTATCAATCTAATTTGATGTTATCAACAAGTCAAGCCCCCCTCTCACATCCTTATGGTGGAGGGCTGACACATCCCCAACAGTCTACCAGTATGGACACTCTGTCCGTCTTCCTGAAAGTCAACAGCCAATTAAATAAGTAGATGTCCTAAAATCGCCATCCTTCATCATGTGCGGCGACACGGATAATTGAACAAATTGTATTAAATCGTCCGTTATCATTCATCTATAAGAAATGATGAAATGACAGAATATATTACAAGGATAATTGATGATGTTTACGGATGGCATGAATGTGAAGAAATATCTATTAAAAAAATATAATTATTGTAGATGGGTGTGACTACTATTGATGACGGGATGACAGGAACCCCGACTATCAAGCACGGGGATGACAAGCATCGATGACAGGGATGATAGTGAATAATGACTCCCAAGGATGAGGATGCAACTACCAAGAACAGGGGTGATAACTATCAAGGATGGGAATGATGGCTGATGACGAGGAAGACAACCCCCATTGATGAGCACAATGACCATAGAGGATGGGATGATTACCACCAACTCCAGGCAAGTGCTACTGCCAAGGAAAAGATGTCAAGCATCAAAGTCAGGGAAGACAACCACCGAGGATGGCCTGACAACTGCTGATGATGGGGATGATGACTAACCCCAAGAATGAGACTATGGCCAATTAAGACGGGGACAATAACTGCCAAGAACATGGATTACAACTATCATGGAAAGGGATGATGACCACAAAAGATGGGACAAGGATTGTGAAAATAGGACATAGATTGTCAAGGATGAGATGACACAGTAAAGGATGAGATGAGGACGGCCAAGGACAGGATGTTGACCACTAAGGATGGGACGACTGCCAAAGACAGGATGATGATTATAAAACATGGGGATGACAACTACATAGGACAGATATGATGACCACCGAACATGAGACAATGACTATGAAAACATAGGCGACGACCTCCAAGTATGAGACAACGAACGCCGAGGATGGGATGACAGCTGCCAAGGACGGGAGATGACCGCTAAGGATAGGACCACGATCACTAAGGATGGGACACGACGACCAAGGATGGGGAGAATGACCACCGATAATGGTGAAAGGGATGATGCCTATTGAGGAAAGGAATGATGACCGCGAAGGATGGATGATGACTAAGGAAAAAACAGGATGATAACCGTCAAGGAGGGAATGACGACCGCTGAGGATAGGGACAATGGGGAGGAATGATGACTACAGATGACAGGGAAGGATATCCTGATTATATGACTTCTTGTGGAATCTCAATATTCGGGTATGGCTCATAGAAGGAAATTGCAATAACCAAGATAAGACGAGTTCATTTGATATTAAAATATTGAAAAATCATTAAAGTAATAATTGTCTCCTTCAGGTTTCTGGACGAAGAGACATTATTTTGATCACTGGATGAGGTTGCGGTCTCATGCAATATAATAACACACACATCAGCTCAAAACTTTCTCCATCTAGGAGTGATCTTTTATGTGTCATGAATGTTGTCCGCCAATGAAGAGAGTGGCTCAGCTGGTGTACAAGGTGCTAGCACAAAAAGGTACTCCATTTCCAACATTGTGAGATGTGGATAAGCTCATACAGTGGTGGCCCTCCACCATTTCAAAGGGTTTTCCTTATCCCCGATTAGAGACTCAGCAATGTAGGTCTCCAGCTCTTGTATTAGTCCTGCTTGAGGCTTGAATTTGATGCTAGTTTTGGCCTCCTTCATTGTCTGATCATTGTGCATGTCAGTCACTAACATGATTGTGCTTCCATTACAGTAGGATGGTCATCGTGAATAAGTGAACGCTAGAAACAATATCACATATACTCAATAGTGTAAAGGATTCAAGGTACCTTTGTTAATGGCTCAAGGAGCATTGTTGTTGCTACACATTTGCTGTAGTGTATGATAGTGATTACACACAAATAAATGCATTACTTCTAAAACATTTATATATTTTATGCATTGCAATAATTACAAATGCGCATTATCAAGCTCCAAATGGTTAAATCTATTTTTAATCTAACACTCTGATTTCTGTAGATTAAACATACCATTAATAAATTTGAAACATTGTGTTCTTTAAAACATTCATTTTGTGATTTGAAATAATTTTTTTAAAAAAATTCGAACTGTCAGTCAATGATTGATGCATTATGCGATCACGATTCGGGATAACACAATTGCATCTTTTTGAAATAATTAGCCTGTTAATCATTGTAAATGCATTTGATTGGTCACCGTTCCATCAAATTGAATGGCGACATGTGGGGGGACCCATTGTTATGCAAAACGACATTACTATTTTTTTATAAAATAAAAACTAAGTGGGTAAAATATAATAAATAATATTGATTCAGAAAACTTTTATATATATGAATATAGGCTTAGAAAATGCGCACATTGATGCTGCATCACAATAATTAAATAATGAGATTTAAAGTTTTGTTTTATTTTTTTCATCGAATGTACTTGTGGCATGCTCAGAGCATGTGATTATAAAAGACAAGGTGATTGTGCCAATCATTAAGTGATTAAAAATTGGACATTTCACCCACCAACGGGAATCAAGGAACCATCAACGTGGATGACAAGGACAGAGAAATAATGGACGGTCAGGATTGATCCAACTTTAAAGCTTGATATTAGATGATCAAGAAGGCCGATTCAGTTGAAATTTTGAGGTATGCTTTGTCTTCGCCCCCTCTTTCCTTTTATATCTTCTTATATATAAATAGGCATGTGGATCATTCTCAATATCTTCTTCAAACTTTATTTCTATTCCTGTGGTCTGATAGAGAGGTATTAAGTTTGTGAGATCCATTAAACATGTACTTGGTATCCTAGGCATGTAGGAGAAGACAACACAGAAGAGGGATAGATTACCTGCAATTGAAAATAACAATAATCCCAACAAAGCGTAAGAGTATAAGGTAAGTACCACTGCATTACGTTGTTCTTTCTCAATGTCAGATTTTGATTATATCAATTTCACAGTCACATTGCCTTGAATCTGTACACTCTCTAGTCTTGTTTTACCATTTCTGTGACTTCTACGCATTCATTTGGTCATTGACATCTTACTCTCACTCTAACTCAACCTTCTAAAATATTAATATTTATAATCTACTATCTAGTAGAACCATATTAATTATATCATTATTGATGACTGTCTCACCTCGGATTTTCTCACCACTCAACTTCGTATTTTAAACATATCTCATATCATTGCAATAATCACTATATTATGGAGATTAAGTCCTTTATTATCGTTCCCTTGACCCGTACTCAATACAAGTTCAATTTAAGTGAGTAGATATCTATATTTTTATTGATTAAACTAAAAAATACCATTGATGAATTAAAACCTATTTTACCTTATTAGATAGCCACATATTTCTCAAATTGATGGTTCATGACCTCACAAGCATCTTGAACAGATTTACCTTGTGAGTTTGGCAACATTGCCAACACTGCAGAAATAGCATTGTTGTCGAATCACTCCTAGACTTGTTGTTGAGGTAATTTTTATATAGTTGTGATCACAGTAAGAACCATGGTTACAAACCCAACTTTTGAGCTACCTACTTGGTTAGTTTCCTGGATAAATGTCACTAATATGTTGCAAAAATCCTTCAACATAGCCCACTCCTGAAGTTCAATGTTGTAATTCTTTAGACTCATGGAGATCAGTGCATGAGCTTGTGGCTCATCTATGGCACCACGCAACATAGTGTGTGTTGAGTTCCACCTTCTTGAGAATCTGGCGTTCCTTTTTTGTTGTTCAGTACTGCAAGATGCACCCATATCTGGAGTTATTTTATCTTCTTTTGAGGTGAACGAGTAAGCTTTTACATGTTTCACGAACTCGGGCCACTACATCCCAAACAGAGGTCATGCTACTGATGTTATGCATTGATTGAATCTCTATCTTCCTCACACACACACTGCTCTGAGTTCATTGGAATCACATGAAGGCATCTTAGGTCTGCTCCCACAATCAATATCAAGACATAGCCCATATATGGCAAATGTAGATTACAGGTGAATATTGGAACATTAATGATATTGTCATGTTTGTCGTGGTGCTATCACTAATGACAATAGAGACCTACATGAAGGTGAAATTTTAGATATTTATATTTTCTAAATTAATATATATTGAAAAAAATGTTTTTATCACACCTTTGACTAAAATTTAAAATTTTCTAGGACCTTATCAATGAGCCTGCTCATTGTCTCTCCATCGTGATTATCTTGAATATGTCATATGCCAAGGACCTGCTCTCGAAGCTTTGATTTGACATCAATACAATGGGCAATACCACCTACGAGGGGATAACCATTTGTAGTAGTCCAACCATCCACCGTCAAGGACACAAGGTGTACATCATTGAACATATTTGTAAGTGTCGCCTTTAGTTGAGTGTACACTATCCTGCAAGCCTCTTTAACTACCATCGTCCATACATCTTTACATCAGTATGTGATCTAAATCACCCTGGCCGTCAAAATCCCTTTTAAGTCAGCAAATAACCATGGGTGTGCATTACACATGATAAACCGTAGAATGTCTTGCTTCATTTCCTCAGGGGTGATGCTAGTTTGTAATTTTTTGTTGAGGACAAGTTAGAAAACAGTCTTGCAACAGAACGTTACAAACTCATTACACCTTTCACATCATCATGTAACTTGTGATGAACTGTTCGTAGATGTCGCCAAAACATGTTTGTACTCCCATCTTTACTTCATTGTAGTTGCAATTCTTTTGCAGTGTTTATACCCTGACAGACTTCACATACATACCTCAAGTTGTCCGCTAGACGTGAAGTACTAGGTGGCCTTCTAAAATTTTGGTTTAGGTTACCTCCTCAAATTTTGACTCGGCGCTTCAAAGAAACTCCTCGATGGGGAGCACCTGTCCAGGATCGCCGGCACGTCTTCGAAGCCATCATCTTCATCATCATCGACTCCTTCCGGCTCGCGTGCCGCCCGACCAGCACGCCAAGCGCAAGTGAAGGCGCCCGGGTTCAAATACCACGGGTAAAAAGCACGTCGTTATCTGTCTCGTGTTTCGACTTTGTTTTGCCTTCATCATTTTCATCTTTGTCACCGTCTTTCTCATTTTTGTCTTCGTCATCTCCTACGTCATTTTCATCTTCGTCGCCACATTGTTTGAGTATTTTCTTTTAATTGTTGTTCTAAGGAGGGTCCTTGTGTTAATGGACCCTCCATGTTGGACCCTTCTTAAAAGGGTAATGGACCCCCTTGTAAGGGCCCATCATGGCCCTATATAAGGATTCATGATGGGCGCTAGTTAATCTCAGGTCTGGTTTTGTATTGTTGGCAGTTACCACTCGTCCAGGTCTCATATTGAGAAAAGGTGGAGAAGATGAGAGGGAAGAGATGAGAAATAAGAAGAGAAGGGGCATCAGAGAGCACTGCCCAGGACTACCTCAATCTGTTGGAACACCGGGCACACGTGCCCAGGCTTGAGTCCGACTCGATGATTCGGAGCCCCATCACATTGTGAGAATCTAGCTTCATTAGACGCCCTTGAAAACCCTCAGTGCAACTTGTGGGATTGGAGATACATTCACCTCCATCGACCAATCTTTGTGGGTCCCCGTGGCCAATCTACGGGGGTCCGCACAGTCTTGCACGTGTCGGTGACTCATGGACAATCCGTGTCATCTCCCCTTCCTCCAAAGCCATTCATATCGTCAGGACAATTTTGCTAGCAGAAATCAGTCACCGTGAATCCCTTGTGCATGTGGTGGTCGTCGACCCACTCTAGTGTCGGCCATAGACGGTTGACGCTGAATACCAACGTGCCCCATCTGTGTGTAAGGAGCGGCCTCTTGGGTGTCGACCGCCAACGTTCAAGGTCAGTTGCAACGCATACTGACCTTGAACGTTCGCTTGTGCCGTTGGGTGTCGACCGCCACCACCGTGAATAGCCTGGTTTCCTTGGTGCATCAGATCACGACCGCACCATGCCAAGTCCGGCCTGCCTGTTGCCATCATTGCCCGATCTGCTGCTGTTGCAACAGTTGATAGTTCCGCACCGCATCGTGCCACGTCCTTCACATTTGACGCTTACCTTGCCCAAGCAGCACCCTCTTTCCCTCACTCTTTGACACCTTCGGCCTCATACATCACGCTCTAGTGCCGTGAGACCGCCGCCTGTCGAGCAACACGGTACTCGCTTTGGGTACTCCACCGTTCCTACCCGTACCAGTCCTTGCACCGACGAAGACGCCGATGACAAATGCTGCCCCCGACGAGGTATGTCATTCCCCTTGCTCATCAGTATAATTGCATCTTCCAGTATATCTTCGGCTGCACTCTACGCTCTCGGGTTAGATTAGGTGTGAGAAATTATCGAGAAAACTACGAGTTGAGTGTCTTCATAGGTACGGGTCGAGCCCGTCCATTACGTACGAGTGCCTGTGGAATTCTTCCGTTCGATGCCATAGTCGCCGTCGTCGCTGCAACGAGGGTCAGAAGGTCACTATCACCATTACCGATCACCCACTCCAGAACTCTGAGATCGGTGAACCCCCACGAGTCGTGGCCTGAACGTACATTATCCTAGGTCACTCGACATCATACAAATACATTCACTTAGCAACCTATCCGTTGGACAATACCATCAACGACGTCCGACATCAGTCCTTCTATTTCTTATTACCTCCATCGCCTGACGATGTTTCTTAGTGTCCTCGTGATAGAGTGTCACATTGTCCATATTGGACTCCAAAGTTTTACTAGTTTCCATAGTCAACATACAGAACAGCTTTTTAAATTAAATAGAAAAAGGTAGCAGACTTATCAGCTGTCAAGCAAAATAAATATTGAATACTATAAAAGAGGTCTAATATGGTACATCAAAAATGTTTTCCCTTTAAAATATTTAAAATTGTATAATAAATAAGCAGCATTCTAAAATAAATAAAGAATCACCACACAAAAGGGAAAGCATGTGAAGCATGAGAGAACCCTTTGATTCTTTTTTATTGGATCAAAGAAGTCAATCTAGAGCAGAGAGAAAATGACTAAAATGAATGGGAAGCATGAGAGAAGAGGGAGCAGAGAGATAAAATTAAGAAGAATGTGAAGTGTGAGACAAGGGTGAGAAGATAAAAATAACATTGAGAAGATTGTTTACTGTGAGAAAAGAATAACAAAAGAGAAATAATATTGAGAAGAATGTGAAGCATGAGAAAAAAGGAAGAAGATATAAATAAGACTGATAAGAATGTGAAGAGGAAGAATATAGAAATAGAACTGAGAAGAATGTGAAGAAGGAGATAAGACTCAAAATAGGGAAATAATAATGATAAGAGTCTGAAGTGTGAGATAAGAATCAAAATAAGGAAATAGTATTGAGAAGAATCTGAAGCGTGAGAGAAGAGTCCAAAGAGGGAAATAATATCAAGAAGAGTGTGAAGTTTGAGAGAAGAGGGAGAAGACAGAAATAAGATGGAGAAGAATGTGAAGAATGAGAGAGGGATGATAAGAGAGATATGAGACATGAAAGAAACGTGCGAAGAAAGAAATAAGACTGAGGAGAATGGAAAGCATGGGAGAAGAATCCAAAGAGAGAAATAAGCTTGAGAAAAACGTGAATCGTGAGAGAAGAGTGAGAATATATAAATAGGACTGAGAAGAATGTGAAGCATTAGATAAGAGTCAGAAAATAGAAATATGACTAATAAGAATGTAAAGTGTGAGAGAAGAGGGAGAAGGGAGAAATGAGAGAGATTCAAGGGTTAACACATTCAAGTTTGAATGACTATAACAGCCTCGAGTTTTAAATCCAATAGAACTTTTAGCTCACTTTTTTTTAACAAACTTTTAGTTGGTGCTGGTCTTAGAAGTTCTAATAGGTGATTAGGTAAAATGAGGACATTCATAGATCTTTGGAGAATGGTCTTGGAGGTTCTGGCTTTGTAGTGTTTTACATCTTCATCAGCCTTCAATGATACAAATGATACTTTATTCTGATTGTAGATTGTTCAACACAGATCATTAAAGTTCCAAAATTGATAGTTGTAGATCGAATGTCTGGAAGAGTTTTAGAAACTTCTAGGTGTCTATAAAGCATTTGATTAGAGAATTCTAAGAGTTTTATTTTTTAGCCTACAAAGCCTTTCATTTGCTTTAGACTTTTATTTCTTGGCTCAAGCTCTTAATCCAATTTAAATGCAGGATTTTCGCATCATCCTTCAAAAGAATGAGGATAATGAGGCAGGTCGAAATACGAGGAAGAAATCCCAAATTTTGAAGTCATGAGACCTTTTGTATATGCAGAAAAAATATCTTCGGTGGAACTTTTTGTCTTTTCTTCTGCTCCAGGCATCTATAACTCTCAGGTTTATGTTCTTCTGCTTTCTATAGTTTCTCCCTCATTATGGAAATTTCAACCCAAGAAAAAAAAAAGTAATGTAAGCTATCCTTGATAAGGATGAGAGTTAAAGTGAGAAAGAGGTGATAGGAATACTAGAAGCTATCGAAATGTGACAGAGAAAACAAGTGTGTTAGAAACAGAGAGACATAGATTTTACCAATCAGTGCTCTTTTAGTGTTGAAGTGAGATCTGGAGAGATCCTACATCAAAGCAAATCATCACAGCTGTGGGAAAGCTCTTGCTCAATTCTCATTTTTCTTCTCTATCACACTCGCCCTCAGTCTAGCATCCAAATCTCATTTTTTTTTCACTTGATTCACTTATCACTATGTTCACGAGGAATGGAGGGCATGGCCTAGGTGGACACAACTAGGAACAGTGATATTGGGTGTGCCTGTAGCGGGCGACAGGCTACAAGTGTTGGGCAATGGACGGCAGACAGCAGGTAATGAGCAGCAAGCATTGGGCAGTGTATGAAGCATGACGCATGGATTGAGATGGGTTGTGAGCAAAAAATGGCAAGGGGTAGTGAGGATGAAGAAGAAGTATCCACCCACTGTATAAACTATATGTTTTATCAGAAATGATGTATTTCATCATGTATCTCTTTGTCATCTGTTCCATTTTTTGTGAATGATTAATGATAGAGCGGGATGGATGACTAAGTTGTGACGATGACAAAACAAGGACAAATGACGATTTGGACAATAGGAATGTCCTGAATGGATGACTGAATAGAAATTTGTTTAGACCCGTTGTGTCCACCAACAAACGCCATCCATTAGATGTCCAACAAACCACAGGCCTAATCAGTCAGAAAATTCGATTGATTGTCCCAAGTTAAATTTTGGGATTAGATGTTCTGAGTTACTGCTGACCTCTCACTAAATAACTGAATCCTAGTGTATAATATAATGAATGAGATTATGTTCATACATCTAGGTTGTGTGTGTGCGGATTACTCAATTTTGATTGCAAGTGAATAACGACGACGTTTGATTTAAACGTAACCTGTGGGAAACTTAAATTTAGGGTGTCATTTTTTTCTTGATATCTGACTTAATGAATAATAATTTATAAATCTTTACTCGTAAAATAATTTGACTACTTAATGACGAGCAAAGATGGTCTCCACAGCCTACCACTCTAGCAGGAACTATGATTAAAGATAGTGTTTACAAAACTCCAAGTCTCTATTTATATATCCAAACATATGGATTGAAACAGGTGGTAAAAATAAAGCTACGGTCAAAATGTCAACCCCAAACTACTTTCGGATCGTCATGTATCACAATTTGACTGTAGATCATTGTCAGTCCTCCAATTTTCACCCTCCATTTTTATTTATCCTCTGATTTCTGAAGACTGGAAAAAGTCAAACAGCCATTAAATAATTCCAAAAAAATAGATACGGGTTCATGAAAACGTTAGCAATATGCTCTTGGAATTTAAAAATATGATATATCTACAAATATAATGCCCAAATAATTAGGAAAAATCAGTTTCCTAGTCACAAAATTATGTTCTCTCCCAATATGATGTCATAAAACCATTAAAATACATAAAGTTCATAAATTCAAGATATTATTCCAAAAACATTAATCATATTAGGCTTGATATCACACATAAAATCAATTTAATACAAATAAACATGTAAATATGACAATATTAACTTACTTCAAATCAATGTTATCAACCTGGCACTAGATCGGAAATAGATATGGTAGTGTGTATCTCTATTTGTTCATTATAAAATTAGACTACTGGGAGGTTGACATTTTTACCTAAAGAAGTGAATTGACTTGAGTATTCAAAAGATATGCAAAATAACCAAAAGTTTTCAACAAATTATAATCAGGTGGTGTTTTAAAAAGATTTGTTTATGGTGATTTATTATTTGCAACAGAAGTTACCATTCTATGTGTAAGAAACAATACTCTTGGGATGGCTTCATCCCAGAGTTCACCTAGCATACTAGCTTTATTTAGACAAGTAACTTCATGTTCTACCAGATGTCTATGTTTCCTTTTTACGATAACACAATTTTCAGGAACTTGATGATAAGATAGTTGACAAAAAAAAAACAAAAAGACAAAAAAAAAAGGATAGTTGACAAAAACAGTATTGTGTTTTGAGGAATTTATGAAGAGATTGATATACTCCATCTCAATCCAATGGGAGATATTTCATTTCGAAGGAAAATTTATTCACCCTGAAGTTTTGAAAATCATGATCTCCTCAAATTTCAGGTGATTTGTTTTTTCGTAGATCTAGGTGACAAATTGTGTATATGTTTTTCAAGGGCCCCTTAGGAATAGTAAATATCAGTCATGTTTCTCTGATTGGTTAACCTGCTAACTCAAAAGATTCAACTATAGACATGAAATATGTTACCAAATTGTATGTAGATAAATTCCATTTATCATTTTATGAAATGGAAAATGTAGGTACATAATCATTTAGAGAATGTGCTGGAGAATGATGGAAATATGTGGCTGTCTAGCCAACCTCACATTTCATATCTCCTTCATTGTTCATTATGGTGAAAGTTGAATATTATGAAGAAGTATGTGCATTAAGTTTGTGAATCTTATAATGGGAAGAATCTCATTGTTGAGGAACCCATGTCTCAATTCATGATCTTCATTTGTACAATTCACATGTTATTATAATGAATACATTGTATTAATGAACAATGAACGATACATGTAATGTGTAATTGGCTTGTCAGCCGCAAAAATTTCCATCAACGTTGCTGCATAATTGCCAAAGTGGACATCTCAACACCACATAGGCACCTTGCCTATATGGTGGGGACCATCAAGGCACCTACCCCAAGTTGGTAGGCACCACTGAGACCCCACTACCTGTGTGACTTCACCGTGTGGATAGATAGGCCTATGTGGTGTCGCGACATAGGTGCGACATGGGTGGTTGCACCACATGGCAGCCTAGTCGTGACCAGTAGGACCACTTAACTGGGCCCAAAAATAAGTACTATAACTTGAGTTTCATAAAGTTGAACCCACTACCTGGAGGTCGTTGTTTTCGTCACCTGGTACTTGGCCAATCTTATCCTTTCTCAAAAATTTATATATCTTTAATATAAATCATTTCCGTGAAAATTCGTTGAGATCCATTTTATTAAACCTCAAACCAATTCCAAAAATTATAAAAATTAACTTTCGATTCTTAATTTCTTACAAGAAATAAATATAAATTAAAATTTAAACTTAAATATAATATTAAAACATATATTCACTATTATTATTTTGGAAAATTAATTTTTAATTAATTAAATTTCAATTAAATTCCAAACTAAATAAAAATATATATGTATATTCAACTTTGCTGGTCTAACTAAATTATGAGTTAATTGATTCGGTCCCAATATCATTTCTGAAATACAGGGAATGCATATTTTGGAATTTTTAACTGAAATAATTTTAGAATTAAATTACAAAAAAGATTAAAATTACTATTATATTTTTTAAACTATGAAAATGGTTATATATTTTCTGATTTGATTTCAATTGAATGTTTAAATTTAATTAAGTTCTAAATAGTAAAAAAATTGATATTGCATTTTTTTCATTAGCAATATACAATATTAGGTTTTGGAATGTTGGATGGAGAATAAAACGTAGAAAAATGTAGACCTGCCTTATGTTGGATCCCTAGGACATGCTTAATTATGACTAGGAATGATAGTCGAAGTACACACAACCGTGCACTACACATGAGACATGTGTCACATGTAATTGATAAGTCAAAATTTAGCGTTCTAATGTCATTCTTTTAATTCAGAATTCAACATCAATATTTATGAAAATTTCCACATCAATACCTTATAATTAATATAGAACAAGCAAGGGGTTAATCCCTAGAGAGGCAGAAATTAAATTTATAATTGTTTCACAAGCTTGGCATGAACCAAATGAATTTAAAAATTGAGAAATGTAATTCTGGAATTCTTCGGGGTTTTTACTTTATTTATATAACTTCCTAAAAGTAGATGTACAAATAAAACACTAAAAGTATTTTAAACTAATTTTCCTAATTTTAATTAACACCACAAATCGAAAACAAATATTTATAGAAATGTGGATTTTAATTTACAACAAAAATCAGTAGTACTATTAAAAATGAGATTTAGAGATTTTTGAGAATTTTTTTAGATATTAAATTATTTGAAATTTGTTATATTAATTAGGGATTTTTCCTAATTTTTTGGAATTTTTAACGCAGAAAATATTTTTTCTTGATTTCTCCTAATTTTTTTGAATTTTTAAATGCTAAAAATATAAATTTACCTTTTTAGGCAATCCCCAGCACTGGTGGCGGCGTCGGTGGTGGCGGAGGTGGCAACAGTGATATAGGGACAACAATGGCGGAGCGGTCTGGGTCAACAATGGCGGAGCGGTCTGGGTCTTTGGGTGGATGGGCCCTGCCTGGGTCATTTAGGCTGGCCTTAAAGGAGCTAGAGAGAGATAGGAATGGATTTTAGAAAAAGAAATAAACAATATTAGAAAGAGAAAATGACTGAAACAAATATATAGAGAGATAAAATGACTGAAATAAAGAGGTAGAAGAGAAAATGAAAAGATAGTCTAGAAAGAGTTTAAGATAGAAATTGAAGGTGTCAATGAAGGAGACTTTATATGAAATTTAAGGGAATTAAATAGGGGTATTGGATCAATTTCTAGAGAGAGATAGGGAGCTTTTGGAGAGAGAAAGAAATGGTTTTCGAGATAGAAAAGGTCAAAATGAGGAGATAGAGAGGAGTTTGAGTTGGAATTTGAAGGTGCAAATGAAGAAGATTTAAAAAAAAAATTTTGGGAATAAACCTAGGATATGGATGAAAGTATAGAGTGAAAGGGCCAATTCTAGAGAGGCAAAGTAGGGAAAACGAGTGTTTAGAGTGAGAAAGTGATGGGTTTTAAGGGTAAATTGAGAGATAATGATGTAAAAATGGAAATCTATGTCCCTTAAACCTCAACTCAATGCTTCCTCTCAATTCTGTACCCTTATATTTTTCCAGGATCCGGCATTTTACAATCCAAACAAGAGTTGGGATTTCATGAAAGCTTCTATAAACTTACATTAATCTGGTTGATCAACCTAAATTATTAAATATGCATTGTCCTTCTGGCCACCACTTTCTGGAGCACTTCCTGAAAGAGGGAAATGCAAGAGGAAATGATTATTTATATATTTTAAGAATTATTCAAATACCCTTTTGGGCATTTTCTTTTCTCTTTTCTTACCATTTTCTCCATTTTTCCAGAGCTTTGCCTTGTAAATTCCAGCATCTTTCTTCTGTAAGGTGTTTGAAGGCCCAATATTTAGGTCAGATCATGGCCCAACCCCTTCTAATTTCTTTTTCAGAAGCCCACAGCACCATTTCATCATTTCAGCTAATTTTGATAAGCATTAAGCTCCCAAAAATTCTCCAACTCCATAAGAATTTTATCTTCTCATTCCTGTAAATTTGTGCACATTTTAGAACTGAAAACTACTCATCAGTAAACAAACTGCTTCACTTCAAAGAAGTCAAGGAGTTAAATAAAAAAATAACCAGATTGTGAAAAATTGGAATTTATAGCTAGTGCACAAATATTTAGTTTATTCAAATGACAACATCATAAATTCTAAACTGATAATAACAAAAACATGTAAAATGTATGTAAATACGCATGGATTTATCATGTTATCAGTAATATCAGTTATAATGTTTATTTCATTTTCACTGTAGAGACAAGTAGTTTAGCTTCTCAGTTAATAATGAGAGTGATGAACATTAGTGTGGTCTTCCTTTGTTCTAGTTTTAGGATCCATTATTAGTTGAGGTTGGTACTCCATGCCCCTTATTTGGGAGGACGGATTAGGTAAAATTGTATGACACACAGCTAGGGTATAGTAGGCCTTTAGTTTGGTGAAGCATACTTTAGGGATGCACACATTTCACGGCAAGTAACAAAGGTGCTAGCCATATCAAACTTAGTGGTTAGAAGAGCATACTCTAGGTTATGTGAACGGCGGGGGCTGAAGTATGATAAGATATTGCAAAAACTTAAGTCCCATGAAAAGGTTGATCATCAACATAATGTGATTGGTGGTCAACTCTAGGTTATAATATAATCGATGAGACACTACTCCCCCCTTGGAGAATGTTGGTTTCTCCGCTTCTGTACACATGAGGGTTGTATAGAATGATAAATATTAGAGGGAGGCTTACTGTTAGATAGAACATCTTCTAAAAGTGTCTAGGTTCTAATGACCTAATATCCTACATGCATGCATTGTGAAGTAACCCACTACATGTCATGTTTGATGCACTCATTTCACAAGTCTGAAATTTATGACATGATCAAAATATTGATGACAATTCAAGTACGGGAAGTTAACTGTTCTGGTTGAGCAAACAATCAATGTTACTGTTGGGATAAAAGTAAATATTTAGAAGTGAAGACTTCCTTATGGCACGGTTCAATGTACCACATGCATAATGCACTACTAGATATTGATCCCAAGGCCATTAGACATGAATTGACAGTTTATGTTGATTTGAAGAGTACTAGTCGATGTTTAATTTTATAAACCCATTCAAGGCACACATGGTTGAGGGATCATATGAATATGATGATGTGTCGAAGATAGCTGAATGGGCAAAGAGGTCATACCTGCATTGATAATGGTTCTCCTTCAAATTAGCATTGACTTCATCATTAACTTCCTCCATGATTTGTATTCGCAGTTGAAAAACATTCAAGTCAACCTGTTTCAACTATGTATGACGCTTAAGAATGTCAAGGGTAACCCTTTAGAAAGAAATTTCCAAAACCCTTGGCTGGTATGCCCAATGAAAAGGTCTCCCATGTCTTTGAAAAGCATATTAAGCTATTCCTATCTCAATTCACTCAACTCTCTATCATATTGAATCATAGTACTTCAATCCTTTGATTTTCCTATCCCCTACACACCCACTAGATAACCTAGCCATTTGGAAATCGACTCCCATATCATCCAAAATCAAGGTTTGTCTCATTTTTGCATGATCATGATCCGTTATAAAAAGCCAAACTTCCCTACACATGTAATTCGAATTCATGGATGAAGAATATCTCCTAAAGGTGGGTTTTTCAATTATACATGGATTTATGTAGCACAAAGAAAAATAAAGGTTTGCACTCCTAAATACATGAAATGTTCTCCCCCCCACTAAATTATGCAATGTCCTCAATGCATGGGAATGGATCAAAATTATAATTCAGAAGTTCAGAATTGCAAACCTGCTTAGGCGTGATCTTTGAAGAACTTACTAATGATGAGCCGACATCTCGTTATCATGTGTGTGATTTGTGCTTCTCCTTCTCTTTATTCCTGGAAAACTATAAAAAAAACAATAGCAAACAAAATAGCAATCTAGGGAAATGGATCAGTTCCAATTATTTATGAATCTAAAGTGAAACCAAAGAAAAATAGAAATAAAATAAATAAAAATGGCGAGCTAAAACAATGTTAATATTTAAAGTCATACAAATGGCTCTATCATGAACTTTGGAATCCATAATTCCTTATGCGATATTGTTTTAAATGGTTCTAAGATGGATTTAGGAATCCACACTTTTCTCCCCTTATTTTGGGTTGAAATACCTTTTGTGCTTGTCGACATATATCGCGTAGGGATCCATCTTTGGTGCTCATACATCCCTTGATTCCATAGATACTCACTCCTATGATCCGCATATCTCCTTCTTATGTCAAAATCTGCAATCTTCCTTTCATTTATGCATCTATTTTCCTTCTTCAGTAAGGCAGAAAACTTTTTAGTCAATGATTCATTCTCCATTTTTAGCTTTTCAAACCTTTCATGCATCTCACTCTTTTGATCATTTAATTTCTTCATATCATTTCTCAAGTGAAGATTAATTATTTTTAAAGCAAAAAGTCCCACTTGAGATGATATGCATGATGGTTTACAGAAATTCTGAGAAGGTGGAGTAATGGATGATGGTGAATCAACTGTTTTAGGAAAAGAACTAGGTTGAGAAGATAAATCAACTGCCACTGTTTCTTCCTTAGGAATGTAATGCTCAAATTGTACACTTTTGCTATCAGAAATATCTAAATGAAGGGACACAATATTATCTTCTTTTCTAAGGATTACTTCTCCATCCTCAATATCAATCATAGCTCTAGCTGTTTCCAAGAAAGATCTACCAAGAACTAAAGGGGTTTTCTTTGATTTTCCTTCAAGGATCACAAAATCAGATCTAAATCGAAACCCCTCTATATCAATACAAATATTGGAGATTTTTTCTTTAGCAACTATCTGGACTCCATCATCAAAACAAACAACATCAGAAGAGGGAATTACCTTTCCTATAGGGTGTCTCGCAAACATAGAGGAAGGTATGATATTCAGATTGGAACCAAGATCTATAACAACATTTTTGAATTTTGTTCCTCCAATTTCACATGTAATTTTGTACTCTCTTTGTTCCATCGACTTCTTATACAAGTTCTTTTTCCTAGAAGGTTTTCCTACAGGTTTTTCTAATGGGATTTGAGGATTTTTGAATGTTGGCTCTCCTATTTTGTCCTCTAATTGGACCAATCCTCCACTAATGTCTTTGTTAACTATGTCTCCTATAGGTCCTGGGCATCTATCATTCTCTATTTTTGTAATTCTTTCATTGAACTCCATCATATGATCATCATTTGAGACATCATGGATATCATGGTTTGGACAACCGGAACTAGTTGGGAGTGATCAGGGACAGGAGCACTAATAGATGAATCATTGATTGTTGGAGAGCTTGATCTAATAGGGGTATTAGTAGAGGTGGTAATTTGAGGACGGGGACAACTACTCACATCCAGAATATTAGTAGAGGAACTTGTACCTAGACTTCTGGCTATAGGAGAATGTGGTTTCTGATATCTAGGATAATTTGGAGGATCCTGAAACTCAAAATTAGGGTTTTCACAAGATTAACTTTCTCTTTCTTCAAAACCCTTCAAGCTTTCCCTAGGATCATCTCTATGATTCCTATAAGAATTCGCCTTAAGTGCAAGATATTCTTCAAAACTTGGTGGCTCATAAAATTCTCTAAGAGTAGGAAATTCTCAAAACTTTGAATCTAAATAAGTAGGAAATTCCATCATTTCCCTAATCGTTGGACGATGCGTACCTTGACTCACGATTGTGTTGCTTGTCAGACTTCTATTATGTTCCATTTTCTCCTTTTAGAGGATCTTCCCTTTCTGTAATATCAGAGAGTGAGAATAAAAAATAAAAGAAAATTTTTATCTCAAAGGATGTGTAGAAATCCCAATTATGATGACCACCTTCCTTTGTAACACAAACACTCAAGAGAAAGGTTAGTACACGTCAGTTCAATGAGAATAATTAAACAAATCACTGATAGTTTGTTTTTTCAAATTTGAATCTCTTGTAGTTTGTTTTGAAGAGGAGTAAGATTATCTCAATCACAAAAATCAAAACAATAATAATAATAATAAAATTGACAATTTTTGGATTTCCACGATGTGTTTTAATAAAATTCAAATTATGCAAAATTGAATTCAATTCAAGAATATAGAAAAATGGTATATCAGTAAAATAATATTCCTGATGAATTATTTAAAATTCCAACTGTGCCTCCCCGGCAACGGTGCCAATTGATAAGCCTAAAAATGTATGTAAAATATGTCGTTGTTTGGGCTTTTAGACTTATGCAATAAAATTTATAATTTCCCTTAATCACTAAATATAAATATAGAGCAAGTAAGGGGTAGAACCACAGGGAGGCAACAAATGAGAATTTTTATCCAATTTTAATAAATTAATTCAAGAATGAATTAATTTTGCAATTAATAAATCTTAATTATCCTCAATAATATTCTTTAATTAATCAAAATTAAGTAAAACTTAATTTTGATTTTTTAATATTTCTGTCAGAAAATTCAAGAGAGGAATTTTATAATTTTAAGCTCAGATTAATTCAGATTATTAATTTCCCAATTATTATAAATTTTAAAACAATTTTATGAATTAAAATTGGGAATTAAATAATCAAGAAAGAGATCTTTAAATTGGAGTTCAAGATAGATGAATTTTCGATTCAAATTTTATTTTTAGGTTTTTTATATATTAAATTAAATTCTTAAACAATAAAAATCGAAATCTAGAGAGGGAAACTAAACAAATTAACCTAGAGAGAGAAAGTGAAGAAATTGAGAAAAAAAATTGAAATCCGACCCTAAATCAAAAATCTAATGAAGCAGAAATGTTTTAAGTTGATGTAGAATTAAGGATCAAAAACCAGATCTTGAATCGGAATCAAAATGAAGTGCTAATCTTATTCAAAACAAACTTCTAGGGCATGTACATTTTGCCCATGCCTTGGCGTTTTAGAATCGTTCAAGAAGATGATTGAAATACAAATCAGGGACTTACAAATTTGAGTTCAGAAGCAAGATCTGTGACTTCAAGAATCCCTCCTGTGTCCTTCCTGGCCAATTGCTTGGGGGAGATCATCCAAAAGTGAATTTCGCCCTTTTCCAGACCTCCATTTAAAGATCCAACCGTTTGGATTGTAGAAGAGGAAAAGGTGAACCTACCGTCAAAATTTCAGCCAATCGGACTCGTAAATCTCAAGATATCAAGGTTTTAGTGAGGGTAATTTTGAGCCATTGGATCTCTTGAATTTGCTTAAAAATCGGATTTATTTGGTTGGCTGGATTGATTTCCTCGTTTTCCCCGTCCTCGGATCGCGTGCAGGCTTCGTTGTCCACGTCGGCCGCTCGTCATTTGAACTGCTTTTAAAAAAAACACAAAAAGACAAAAAAAAACTTTTGTTCTCGGTATTTAAATGCCACGTTCTTCTCTCTCTCTTCTGCCGCTATTCTTTTCTCTCTCTTCTCTCTTTTATATTATTTAAATCATAGCCTTTAATGTTGACTATTCCTCTCTCTCTCCTCTCTCTATATAATAATAAATCATAGGCGCTATTCTCTTCTCTCTCTTCTCTCTTTATATTATTTAAATCATAGCCTCTAATGTTGACTATTCCTCTCTCTCTCCTCTCTCTATATAATAATAAATCATAGGCGCTATTCTCTTCTCTTCTTATTCCGCAGCCGTTATTTTTTACCATTCTTCTCTCTCTCCTCCTTCTATAATAATAATAAAAAAATATCCGGCGCTATTCTCTCTCTCTCCTCCGCTCATTCTCTCTCTCTCATTTCTTATTTAATAAATATATCCCTTCATTCGCCCGAATTTTGGGCGAATGACGTGGATATTCATAAATAAATATTTAAATAGATTTTAAATGCGAAATAAATAATATATATGTTATTTAAATATGTAAAAAATCATTTCTTGGCTAAATAATGGTCAGACAAATATATAAAAATAGTGGAAAATTCTTAAAAATCATGAGATCACTTACTGACCTTAAACCAAGCAATTAAAGCTCTGTAAGAAATAATGCTTCACTGAAATGATGTTAGATTCCATGTAAAAAATGATAAAAAATCTGAAATAATAATAAAATGAGAGATTAACTGATTTATCTTTATTTTAACATGATAAAATTAAAACACATAAATAGAGTGTAAAATTCATTAATTAATCATATTAATTTGCAAGTTATCAGTCATACCTGCATTGATAATGGTTCTCCTTCAAATTAGCATTGACTTCATCATTAACTTCCTCCATGATTTGTATTCGCAGTTGAAAAACATTCAAGTCAACCTGTTTCAACTTTGTATGATGCTTAAGAATGTCAAGGGTAACCCTTTAGAAAGAAATTTCCAAAACCCTTGGCTGGTATGCCCAATGAAAAGGTCTCCCATGTCTTTGAAAAGCATATTAAGCTATTCCTATCTCAAAATGGTATGGTGAACATAAAATGTGTTCTCTGTGGTATCAAAGGTTACTTATGTAGAAATAACATGTAGTACCTTATTAAGATAGTCCTCTGCATGTTAAAGATTGGGGATGTTTCAATCATTGAAAACTGGACAAAGTTGAGGAAAATATAAAATAAAGTTGAGGATAGGAAATATTATGAAACTATGAATAACACTATATGGCTAGTGAGACTCAAGATCTTACAAATAGAGTGAGATATTCTCTACGCATTGTAATAAGTAATTTCTCTGTTTATTTAAGAAACATATTGTTTTTTTAATCAATAATAATGGAATCATTCCAGTTTAATATTTCTGATCATTATCTAAATTCAAGATTCCCCTAAATATCACAAAGAACTATGTAAGACATATCTTTATGAACTTATGGAACCTTGCCAAAGGTAGAGAACTTAAGATGCATGGGATAAATAGCTATTGCACATGGTTTTTAATCAAATGAAAATTTCTTGTCTCCGATTATAGGCAAAGTACATGTCTACAATCTTAGAAATGTAGAACATTCAGAGGGTTGTGTTAGAGTTAATATACGTGGATGTATGTCGCTACCTCCACAACAGAGCATTAAAAATGTTCCAATAAGATCAAGCATAAGAATTATTGAGGATGGAGTTCAAATCTACATACTGTTAGTGTCGTAAGTCTAGTCCAGGAGATGAGGCATGATTCGGATAAGGTAGAGCCAAGTATTTTAAGGTATGGATTTTATGAATATCCTAATTTGAAATTTTTTATACTTCTTGTACTATCCTGAGGAGCAAAATGTATTTTACTGAAAAAATGTTGTCGTCTTCGAACACATGAATCTTTTATGCGAAAATAGTTGGAGAAAAAATAGACTCAAATTCTAGATCCAAAACCATCATAACCTTATTGGATATTGACTGAATCCTGAACTAATTCAGATTTATACCCAATAACTTCATATCGCTTATAGAGAGAAACAGATAACTTGATCATGATGCTAGACATACTGATTCAAGTAAAAATCAAGATACTCCATCTCAATGATGGCAATCTCTGGCTTATGAAGAGGCTCTTTCAACTCTAGAAATGGGCTATAACATGTGGGTTTCGAGATTTGGTCCACACACCTAAGCTATGTTTTTAACTTGGTTAACTCTCCAAATGATATGGTTCCATCAAGTGTAATCAGATCTTTAAATAATGACTGGTACTGAAGGATGATAACCCAAAAGTCATCACACGATAACATGTATTGTAAATAAATATGCACATTGAAATAATTTAAAATTTCATATTATCATGTTTTAAATTGGTTAAAATAACTTTTTCCACGGATTTATGATATTCCCAGATTTTTCATTTTTATAAGGAATATTCTGATATAAGATTCATGCCTGAAGCAATTTTACAAGTTATAAAATGATTTTTTTAATTATTAAAACGACTTAATTATTGTTCTAGATTTTGATCCATATTTCTTGATTTATTTTCAGTGGCACGAACTCAATATTCTCAATATTACCAAGTTTAGGATTATTTACTGACAATCTTGTCAAAAATTCATGTTAACACAAACTCTAAAAACAAAAAAATATATATAATAAAAAAAATTGTTACCATATCCTAACTCTAATTTCAGTTTTTTTATAAAATAGTTTTGTTGGATTCTTGCCAGCTTATTTTTGATTTTTTTCTAATTAAATTGATAACTTCTAACCTGTGGCATTGATTGGGTCTTGTTTGAATGTTTGGAGAAGCCCCCCAACCTAGTCTATGTGATCTTGACCAAAGTAGAAGAAGATTAAGAAGCTCAAGTTTTGAACAAATATTCAAAATATTGTAAGGGTAAATCGATAGGAGAAGATTGAAATGGCTGACATCCAACAATTCAAACAAGGAGCATTCAAAATGAAGCTCAAATAGTTCTCTCCCTAGAAGAAAGTGAAACCTACACACAAGTTTCTGCACCAGTGATGGGCAATCACATTTTTAGATTTGATTCTAGTGTGCTTAACTTTGTACTTTCTATCAGAAGTTCAATGAGGAGCTTTATAAATTCTATGAAGAATGTTGTCACATACTCACTGTGTAAAGCTATGCAAGTATCTCTGAAGAAACATTGAAGATGAGATTCTTCCCCTTTTGGATTAAGAGATAGAGAAAAAAGAATGGTTCATTGGACTGCGGTAAGATATTAAAACATGGAGAAAAATGCTGCTCAACTTCCTCAAAAAGGGTCTACTCCTATGACAAAACATCATCCATAATAAATCTTAACAACGACTTTAGAGATGAAGCTATCTCACTTACAGAATGATAGTAGATATTCATAGTGTTGACAAAGAATTTTCCTCACCATGGTATCTCTTTTTATCAACTTCTATAATTGTTTTCGGTGGGGTGAATGACCAGGAGAGATAATTAGTAGATATTTATAGTGATGGATATAATTTTGAATTTCGTTGCATAGGACTTATATACAAAGAGGTTGGTATAGTATTGGACCTATATACAACGCTTTTCTAATAATGATGCGAATATAGAATAAGTGTTGGGGATTGGTTGGTGCGAAGGCCATCAAGCCGGAAGTGGAGAAGGAAAAAAGGGAAGATGGGAAAGGTGATTATTTAGAAGGTAAAATCAGTCTGCATATTCATGGTTCCATATAAATAGGGGGGATATATGTTTCATGAATTAATTAACCATCATTACCCCCATATTAGGAGACTGCTTTATGCTTTTTTATCTAAGTTGCTCTTTCAGGGATGATTGGCTGGTATATCACATCATGTGCATGATTAGATGGCTCATAAATGATTATAGATACTTTTGGAGGCAACTTCCAATTCACTAGGGTATCTGGTTGAGTGTGTTCAGATAGGAAACTCAGTGGATTGAAGCACTGCAGCCCAAAAGGTTGAGTCTTCAGATCTGCGAGGACCCCCACTGCGCCACCATTTTTAGTGAATCAGTCCTACTTGGATGTCCTACTTGCAGAAGGGGAGGTAGAGAGTATGCATGTCTTCACATCTTAAAGGTATCTAATTCCTTCTATTTTACCCATCTTTCTCCACGTCACAACCCTAAGACCTAAAAGGTAATGGGTTACGTTTTGCTTTCTGGTTAGTGTGTTGAAAATGATAGCTACGTCCCAAGTCCTAATCTCCCTTACCACCCATCCTCAGTTAACTTAAAATCAAAATATTCAATATTGTTTACATTTTGTTGTCGGCCCCACAACAATGGAAATCCTCAATTTTTATTAAATTTTGAGGACAAATAAATGGGGATTGTTTCTTTGGCAACGCATACGGTTTTTTTTCTTCTCTCGAACATGTGTTTGTTGCTTCTTTGCTAGTTCCAACTCTTCCAGTGTTTACGGATTCTAGCAAGAAAACCTATGCATCATGGATGTCCTGCATTTTGTATTTCTCTGTTCATCTAAATATTGGGAGTAGGCTACCTGAAGTGGCATAACCCTTAATCATTATTCCATTATCCACCCTGTGACTTTCCTTTTGAGCCCTTCCTTTCCCTTTCATATTCACTCTTAGTAGCCTTACGTTACTCAATATTCTTCACCAATGTTTTGTAATACCAGAATTTGGTATTCCATACTAACTAGGAAGAAGGTGTCTCTCTTTTAATTTCATGCAGGAGGAAGGCTAGTGAGCTAGATTAACTACCGGGTAGTCATTTCTCTTGAGCGAATGAGCTTGACTTGAGCCTTGAGGTCCACTATATTTAGAGACAAGTGAGAACCAATGGATTCTTGTTCACCAGTTAACTTGGTCTGCGCAAATGGGAAGCTTCGAATCTTAGCTTGAACTTCACAGTTTCAAATTTTGTACATTTCATGTAAGTGCAATATGGTCTCATGGATGAAGGGTAGCTTAATGAGAACTCATGATTTATTGTTAAGGGGCATGCATATTACAACATAATATGCATTATGCATAAGGAAATTCATTTTTAAATTTGGTAACATAGCATTTGGCGTGAGTTTTATGAAAATTTCAAAAATGTGGGCATTTCTAATAACAGTTTTTTTACATTCAAGTCATAGTGAAAGAATTCTACAAGTTTTAGAACAATTTTATGTATTTTTCCATAATTGTTATTAGAGTTCCAACAAAAATTTACTCAGAAATTTTAATAAGGAAATATGAATATTTTTAACATCTCAAATACTTTTTAGAGTTAAATACAGGTTTAGGGGTACTTCCATCATACATCGCTGATTGATTTTATATTGACTTTAGCCAATGATTTATCAAGCCAATTATTCAGAATAGCGTCGTTCTTACCTGGTGATTTACAAAGTAAAATTGACCAATACTTAATAATCATGGCTCATTTTAAATGATGCAAGAACATTTGGTGGATATAATTATAAACTGGATTTAATTTAGAAAACAAACTAACAATTCCGCCCAATGCAAAAAAACTTGCTTCTTTTTGGAATAAATGCGCCAGAGCAAGATCCAATGACATAAATTGAAGCATTTTTGCATTTACTGCAGTTTTCATTACATATTTTGAAAGCACATGTGATGCCCATTGGCAAGACAAGGAATGAATAATTCATAAGTCTTTGCCTTAAGGTCAGTACATTCTTATTAATCACGTAGGAGCACATAAACATGTGGGTATGTGTGAACAATACTAGGAAGAGAAAGGGTTGTGCATTAATGTGTATTTTCGTGGCTCACTGATGTTGTAATACAAGTAAGGTGATGGCAACATGAATAAGAAAGAAGCAAAAAATGGCTGTAATTACATTTTGGTATAACCATTCAAGAATTCATATGGATCACATAAGTGTTTGTTTTTCCTTAGTATATCCACATTGATGGGTATAGGATCAGTTTTCCCATCATATGAGTGAGATTAGATGGTAAATATTTATCTTTATAGTTTTTATACCCTTCAACTTATCCTTCAAATTTGAATATTTAGATGATATGCTAATAGACTAGTAATCTCTTTGCTATGATCTCATTATAGTTCACTAAGTAATATTATGCATATATGGACTTCAATTTTATGCATCATACGTGCATTGTAATCAATACATCGAATTTATGAAAAAAGGATCGTGATATGAAATGTGGTGTTGTATTGGGGATCACATATATTTCCCTCAGATATGTCATTTAAGATGATATCCTCTTTCATGAAGGCACCCTTCTTCGCTAACAACCCCTTCTCTGGTGTCCTTGTTTCAACCACCAAGATTTTTTTAGTTTTAAAGGCTATAGATGACCTGGGAAGGGTGTGGCGAATTTATGAAGCTCTGTTATCCTCAACGCCCAAAGTCTTCCACAGAACGACGTCCCTGGAACTACTTCAACATGGCCCCCCAAATCCCCGGTCTTCTTATGGCCCCCAAAGCCTTAACCTGACTGACAATAAAGATCTAGCACAAAAAATATATTTCTGGACAATGTCTTCTCCTCAAAAACACTTAGTATAAAACTATATGATTAGTCTTCATGACAAGGCCTAAATTCATGTATTTTGATAGGAATAGTTTTCATCAAAAGTTTATTACTTCAGAGATAAATATTTGCAACTGTAATTATGACTCTCATGCAGCAATACCTCCTTGTGGCCATTATTTTGTTAAGTCCTCTTCCGTTCCATGTTTCTCTTTGGATAAAATCCTGTGATTCATGTTTGACCTTTGGTGTTTAAAACTGAAAGATCCCCTTCAATCCCGCACCAAACGATTCGACGCAAAACGGTTTTGTAACACACAACTCTTATCTCCCACAAAATGTTCAAAACTAAATCAAACAAATATCCAGAAATCTATATTTCCACATTTTTATTCGACCGCCTGATTTCTCTGAATCCAACTTAAAAACCATGGAACTCTTTCAAACCACAACCAAAAGATGTGATTCCAAGTTCTATGGATTTGTAAAGAAAGTAACAACAATTCACAAGAAATCTCAAACTCGCTATAAATGTTATGTTAAAGGTGTAAAACTTATCACAAGTATAAGGATGTGCAAATTTTGGAGGCTAGCCTTCTTTACTTGGAATCTTGAATTGCCCTGCACAAAAAACCAAAACTCTAGAGTGTATGGACTCGGATCCATGTTACAAATAATTACCCTCTTGAAGGAATGCTGAAAAACTGCTTGAAAATTCCAAACGAGGCATTTTGTAATTCTCCCAAGGTATACAAATACTTTTTACCCTCATTTCCCCTCATTCTGGACATGCTCTAGCAAGTGGCTGGCCAGCAGGACAAGTCATATTTTAGAATCCAGGTTGTTCAACCTACTTAATGTAAGTTTATTGAAGTTTTCTCTTAATCTCATCTCTTGTTTGCATTGAAAAATGCCTAATCCTGATGAAATATATGGATACATACTTAGATTAAGCATTGAGGGCTCATTTAACTTGCATTGAGGTTTTGGGAACCTTGATTTGCATTTTCGCCATCATTATCCATCCATTTACCCTTTAAATCCATCATTTTCTCACTCTAAACACTCATGTTCCCTACATTCTCTCTCTAGAATTGAATTTTCTCTCTCTCTCTCTACCTTCATACATATCCCTAGTTCATTCCCTCATAATTTCATAAAAAAAATCTTGATTTAAACCTTCAAATTCCATCTCAAACTCTCGCTACCCCTTCTTCATTTTCTCTCTCCATCTCTTCATTTTCTCTTTCTATCTTCTCATTTCAACCTTCTCTCTCTAAACCCATTTATTTGTCTCTGGAAAATCTATTCCTGTCTCTATGTAAGTCCTCCATAATTTCCTTTTCAAATCCCAAAAACACCCATTAAAAAATCAGTTTATCCTTTGAAAAAATCATTTCCCCACTTGTCTTCGCGTTAGGCTACTGTGCAGTGCCATGCGGTGCGTGTACAGCAGAGGCACCCCTCTGCCCACTTCCGCGCACAAGAAGCGCGTGCAACCGCAGGGCATAGGGGAGCCTTGTGCACTACTTAGACAAATTGGCTAAGTCCTGACCATATTGGATCATGCCCAATAGGGCTTACCCCATTTGGCTAAGTCCTAACTTAGCCAAATTGGGATGAACCTTAATGGGCTGACCCACTAAGATCAGCCCTATACAGACCACACCAGGCCCACCAGCCCATCTAGTCCGCCACCAACGACGTTGTCGCAGCCACTCTATCGCAGCCGTCACCGCTGCCCACGCCGATCCATCATCCCCGCTTCACCGCTACTCTCGCCGCTGGCGCCAATAGTCGAAGCTGGTAAATTCTCAATCTTAACATAAAAAAGTTATTTGAAAATCTGTAAAAATCTGTAAAAATCAGAAAAATTAGGATTTTTTTTATATTTAAAATTTCCAAAAAATTAGGTAAAATTCTTAAAATTCATATAATCGACTTCCAGTGATTTTAACATCTAAAAAATTCTAAAGAACCTCTAACTCTCATTTTAACATTTATAGTGGTTTTTTAGTTTAAATGAAATTCCAAAAAATTCTAAAAGTATTTATTTTCAATTTATGTTGTTAAGAAAATTAGAAAAAATAGTGTAAGATATTTTTAGTAGTTTGCTTTGTACTTCTGCTTCAATTTAAATCATAGGAAATTATATAAATTACCTAAAAATCTACACAAATCTCAGAAATTGTATTTTTACTTTTAAAAACCTTTTCTTCATTCCAAGCTTGACAAAAAATCTGAAATTAAGTTTCTGCCTCTCTCTGGATTTACCACTTACTTTCCCTATATTAACATTAGAGTATTTAATTGAAATAAATTTCGAAAATAGTGTTGGTTAAGTCTGAGCCGGAAAAATGACATAAAACCCTTAAATTTGGACTCATCACTGATGGCCTATTGTGTCTTGATCGCAATCTATTTTTAGGCATGTATTAATTCGAGCATTAACTTCATTTTACTGAAATATCCTTAGATCTTAATCTTCACTGTGGAATGAATATGATATCTGGAACTTAATGGAAGTAGAGGATTTAAAATACCCAATCAAAAAGTAACACAAATAAACAAATGCAACAAAAGTCTTTTTTTATTTAAGACGCAATAGTATAAATATAATAAGAAAATATTTTTATAATCAGAACAAATAAGGAAGAAATTTTGGCTCTAATAAAACTTGATATGGGACAAGTTTGAGACTTTGTGCAATTGATATATTAATACCAAATCTATGAAAAATTTATCCCTCGAGGGTGATTCAAATGGAACTAATCCTTTAGTAAGGGGACTAAATCTGTGAACTGGAAGGACTTAACCAGGAAAAAATAGGGAGGACTATAATATCCCTAACTTAATGAAAAGTGGAAGATTCAAAATACCCAATCAAAATTTAACACAAAGGGATTCATGAGGTCAAAGTAATCATGAACCAACAATTATCTCAAAGTTACATATTCACATGGTACCTTGGAGAAGGGACCAATAGGTTGGCTGGTATGATGTTGAATGGCCTCCATTGAAATTGATTTGTAACACCACTTACGGGTATGAATGAGATGGGGAGATGGTGTGGAAAATGGATAAAATGGTAGCGAATGAATTGATTGGTGAGACAAGATGTTCATGTGTGGTGCGAGAAGGGTGTAAGTGAAGTGTTGAAAGCAAACTCGCAATATTGGCTCCATAAGGCATGAAGAAGGGAGAAAATGAGAGAGCAAGATGTAGGCTATGTTGGGTTCTGGAGGCCTTGACATGGATGAATAAATGGAAATGATTCACAGCAGAAGACTTGAACGAATCGAACGACATCATTACATCATTGAAATAAACGTACCTTTCCTGGGGTGAGACAAGTTGAGCTGCTCATATGTGCAGCCTCTAGTTTATCCACGTGATACTCGTCACGTCAAATCTCCTCCTCCTTGATGAAACCCGTTCTACCTCCGCCATCGTCGTTATGCCATTCCAATCGCATGAGGCATGGCGAGGGTTGTGGGGAGATTCGGGAAGAACAGGAAGGCCCCTGAACAATTCTGGCCTCGATGAATTTCGTTCAGGGCCTTCCCCTATTTATACTAAGTTGGTATTATTCATAAAAATCCTCAAAACTTTAGTATATCTTCTAGCATCCAAAAGACCATTTCGTGTGGCCCTCTAGGCCCATGTATCAGTCTAGTTAACGATTCAAACGGCTCAATAACCTTTATTCGCCTTCCAAATTAATTAACTATATCATCATATAGATTAATTAATGTTGGATTGATTTAACCCAATCAATAAGTCGAGTCTCTGACACGTGGGATGTCCAGCTACACCTCGTGTCATAGAAGATACGAAGGAGTCTATATCGACTCACTCATGGAACATGTTCGTCATCAGTTACCGTGTATGTATAATCCCTCATCCCCTTGATGCTCCTTGGATGACTTAGGGCATGGTCAACTGTTAAACCCTAATTGGCCATCCACATTAGCACTGATACATTTGGAAATCATCAAATAACTCTTCTCCGATATTTAACTGCCTTGGCCAAGGACTTCATCGCATTGTCTTCCTTGAGCTGTCACCTCTTATACCGAGGGTGGACGACCCCATCTTGACCACTCAATCATCTTTGTGAACTTCTTGTTGTACCCGATCTAAGACTATTTAGAATCCCATGATTAGAGACTCGTTGGCCATAGTCAAAGTACAATCGTCCGTCCACAAGACGTCTTTGGTGTCTCAGGTATAAGGACCACTTACACAACCGTGACGTGAATCCACCTGATTGACAGATTGGTATAATACCATTCGGGGATTCGTACGGATCAATTCATTGAACTCTTTCCACTAAAGAGCACCCACTATCTATCCTTAGTGTCTCCACACTAATGGCCATGGGACCGGCCATACTCATCATATGAGTGAGGCTAGATACTGCTATTCTATCCGGATACTTTGATGTCCTTCTCACGTATCCTTTGAATAGGAATGTTTAGAACACATGCTTAAAAACTAGTGATCTCCGTATTATGATCTCATTGTAATTCACTAAGTCTGATCATGTATTCATAGACTTCTTTATAAGCATCCCACTTGCACTATAATGAATATGTTGTATTAATGAACATGGAACGAGATGTGGAATGTGTGATTGGCTTGCCGACCACATATATTTCCATCAGAGTATGGGATGGAGACAAGTGAGCACGATCAATTATATTAAGGGTAGGATGTTAGGAAGATGATGGAAGGTGATAAGGTACGAAAGTAAGGGAGGTAGAAACCCAAGAGAAATTTATCAATGTTGAAGACGAGATGGTGCGATAGTCATTTCCATAGTTGTTATCACCAAAGAATCACTCTTCTCCAATAAATAACCTTCAAAATAAACTCATGAAAAATTGTTTTTATGGATAATCTCATAGCCCTTTTAAAGGGAGAAAAATAATGCAGTTACAAAAGCAGCAAAATCTTGGAAGGTTTAAGAGAACGTGGTAGAGAGACGAGATGGGATTGATGGAGTATGTTAAAGAAAATTTTGAGATAAGTTGAATTCAGGGATAAAATTGTGATAGAAACTATGACAAAATTCAAATTTCTCAGTTATAGAAAAGAGAAGGAAGAGAACTAATAAGGGAAGAGAGATTGGTGGGCGGTTGAGAGGATGAAAGAGTGGATAGTAGGAGAAAGAATATGTGGAGCAGAAAAGTCAAAGAAAGATGCTGAGTGAAGAGAAAGAAAAGATAATGTGAGAGAGGAGAAATGAAAAGTCAAGGGAAAAAGAGAGAGAGAGAGAGAGAGAGAGAGAGATAAAGAAATCATGATGATTTTTCAGCAGCGACACTACAGCTATATTTTAAATATGCATGATTGCCTTGCTCTCAAAATTAGTACGGTACTTTTTAAAATTTTTATCAGTAAATTTTCTGATTTGGTTATAAGTTTTATACATGCTTTGATAATTTATAAAAGGTTTTACATATATGCACAAAGAAAAGATGGTTGCTTGGTATGGAATTCCAATTTTCATTTCAAGAGGGAGTAGGTAAGGAGATAAACCATAATAGCCGTTAATACCCATGGCTTAGAAGTGGACAATGGTAAGGTGGAGGTAAACCATAATCTTCCCATTCCCACCAACACTACGAAAATTAGAGGGTTAGTAGGCCATGCGGATTTATTTAACACTTTATTCAATTGTTTAAAGCGTTGTCAAATTTTATAGCAAAATATGTATATTTGGTAATTAAAATTGGAGGGAGTTGAGATTTTGACGTAGGACGACTATGGAATAGGGCGACTGAGGAAACGGATGGGTTGACGATGGGTAAAGGGTGATAGACGGGTTTGTAGGGAGGGATAAAACAATCCACAGAAATTCACGTGATCGATTTCGGACTTTAAAACTGATGAAAATCTGGTGGTGCAGCTCCGACCCTTATCGAGGGCGGGAGTACTGTCTTCCCCCACCGCGACGATGCCTAAGCACTGAAATCAATACCCGAATTCACCTCGCGAGGAAACACTCGAGAAAGAGGGAGAAGAAGTAGAAAATCCCAATCCAAATCTAATTCTGACGGCGGTGGAAACTTCTCGAGAAAACACTGAACGGAGAACACTTTGATACCAAAGAGTTCAGGCGTACCTCGGCACCGTAGTGCATGAAGAGGATGCGGGAAATTCCAATCGTGATGAGGCTTGGCGAATCCGGGCATTGAGCGGCCCACTAGACGGGACGATCCTGGGCGCTCCGGGCGTTGAATGGCCCTGGTTGAGACTAGATGATGTTGTCGCAGAGTCAGGCGTGGGCGAATACCCGCAAGCGCGAAGCGGGCATAGGGTGCGCGGAGCGCACGGAGCGCGCTGAGCAGCGCGCGGAGCGCCGGCGCGCGTGCGGAGTGCGCGGAGTGCGGCAGAGCGCACCCGGAGCGCACATAGCGCGTGCGGCTCGAAGCGTCGACGGCATCGACGATGAACCGTTGGACGGCCTTGACGACGTTGGTGGTCGGCGTGTGACGTGGCGGGCGGCCGCGTGCGCGGCGCAGTCAAGCGGTCGACGTGCGGCGTGTGCGGGCGACCAGGGGCGGCCCTAGGCGACACTAGATGGACGGCCGGGGCGGCCCTGGCGGGGCTCCCTTGGCGGCCCTGGGGCTGTCTTGGCTAGGGTTGGCTTGGCGGCCTGGGCTGCTTGGCTGGGCGGCCTGGCGGCCTGGCGGGGGCTGCTGGCGGCCTTGGCTGGGCGGCAGGCGGCCCTGGCGGCTGCCTGGGCGGCCTTGGCTGGGCGGCCACTGGCGGGCTGCCTGGGCGCCTTGGCTGGGCGGCTTGGGTGGCCTAGTGGGGCTACCTGGGCTGGGCGGCCTTGGGTGAGAGAGAGGGTGAGAGGGAGAGGGAGAAAGAGAGAGAGAAAGGAGAGAGGGTGGAAGGTCGACGTCGCTAGCGGCGGCGACGGCGATGGCAGCGACGGCGGCTGCGGCGGCGGCAGCAGCGACGGCTAGGGTTAGGAGGGGCAGGGGAGGCTAGGCAGTCCTCCAAGAAGAGTTAAACTGAAACTCAATTCTTGAAATTATGACTGCCTAAAAGTTTCTTGAAAACAATGGCCTTTATATAGGCCTTGGAGGAAAGAGAAATCGACGAGAAAATAAAGACGTGCGCCGTGTCACGCCAAAGGGCAGTTGTGAATCTGCCTTTGGCATCGTGTCATGACGCGCGTAGATGCGTGCGCGGGTGGAGACGTGCAAGTTGGCGGTTGTGGCGTGTCGGCTTTAGGGTTGACGCTGGTTGACCGTGGTCCAAAGCATGCGTGTTGACTCTGGTTGACCGTGGTGACGCGTTTGTCGATGAGATGTTGGCGTCTTCGCCATCAGATTTTATGTATATTGAAGCTCTTACACAAGCACTAGTTATATAAGCTCACTAACAGAGTCTTCCTCTAAAACGTTTGTCAGCCACTTCCGACCATGCCAGGGTGGTGTGCTTGGTCAATGGATTTAAAAGAAACTAGTGGTCATCTATTTTGCTTGAAACTCTTAGGTACTAAATTAAATTCCACTGCTTCTGAAAGGAATTGATAGTTATTTTTTAGTTCATAAAATTTTGGTTCACTGTTTTTGGGTATTAAAGTAGTTATATTTTTTCTCAAATAGTTACTAGGTATTTTATGAATAAAAAATAAGCAAAGCTAGGTTAATTAAATCACTATTACTAATGCGACAATTTGACTTAGAAATTAACAATAGACACAGATTTGGAAACTATCCAGATTCCATGTTGATACTTCAACTCCCATTTCAAAAACATTTTCAGATGATCAAATCCTTAGTCTGAACACTAGGAAGAACTTCCCGGTTTGTGTCATATAATAAATTACTTGATTTCATGAAGGAGCCCAAATGAATGCAGTGAGCACAAGAAAAAGAAATTTCTGAGAGAAGTCAAGTTCTCTTTTGGTTAGGATCCTATACTTTTCTGTATAGGAGTTGATCATATTTTTAGGGGATCTATCCCTGAATAGGAACATAAAAGTATTTTGGAATTTCGTCATTGTTATCATATATTATACATTTCTCTTCAAAAATTTCTACTTTAAAAGTTCTTTAGTGTGTTTTCTTCTCTCCCACCTTAATGAGAGATTTATTTATTTTTTATTAACTTCTTGAAATTTCAATGAATGGTGAACCTTAAAAATTATTAGTCAATGCATCTAAAACCAATTATTGATATTGATTTTTTATACTTTTGGGACATAGATTTATACAAAACCTTTTTCAACCATCATTTGGGCATGAATATTGTTGATTAGAGCATATATTTCTTAATTGTTTTCTTCATTTTTTCTTTTAAGTAATGCAAATGAGCCACGTCTTATAAGTGGCCCATATCTGTGTTTAATGGCCAACATTATGTGGGCCCCACGTACTCTGTAACTGGCTGGTGTTAAATCCAGCATGGAAGAAAGGAATGTATGTCTCGTTTTCTTTGTTCATACCCTAGCCGCCATGTATTCTCTGTGACCAACAGAAGGAGGAGCATCAACAGAAGAAAGTGGGATCTCGTCTGGTTTGTAACATGGAATCAGAGCAGTTTCTTTTGTAGGACGGAGGTTGTAATCTGCATTGTCTGCACCCTATGAGGTTTGTCTGTGACCCCCCTTCTTTCTGTTGCTTCAGCTTGTTGGTGTGGACACTCTACAAGGAGCATTCACAGTTATGGCTAAGGAGAAGGAAGAAGTTCATTCAGCTGAACCACAGGCAAGGGTTCTCATTTTTCCAGATATTGAACCTAAGTTTGATGGGTTCAATACTTATGAATGTAGTTAGTTAATAGAACTGGCTATTGAGGGAATATTTTTAGTGAATCATCTTAGCAAAGAACCAGTCATGAAAGGGCAGCCAAGGTACAAAATATGGCGAGTGGAGGAGGCACTTATTAGACAATGGATCCTTGGCACTATGGTTCCAGAGATGGGGATGAATATTTTATATTTAAATACAGTAAAAGATTTGTGGGAGGAAATCCAGAAGAATAGTTCCAAGAAAAATAATGATGTGCAGCTACATGACTGAAATCCAAGGGCAGCATAGGCAAAGCAGGGTCAAGATTCAGTCATGGCGTATGCTTGTCGCTTAAAGGCAATATAGAGGGAGATAGATCATTTATGGCCAGTTGAGAATCCTCACTCAGCAGATAGAGGGTATACTTTGAAGCGAAGGCTATTTTAGTTTCTCATGGGTCTCAATTCAGAGTGTGAGGACGTGTGGAGCCAAATACTCAATCAGGAGAGGATACCAGACTTAGTTCATGCCATTGACACGGTAGCTGAGGTAGAAACTCGCTTACGAGTTGGTTCAGATACTCAGAAATCAACCTAGACTGTATTTTCTATTAGGACTCATATTTGGACAGAAATTAAGAATAATACCCCATCTCATTCTATACAGCACCAACTCAATCTATACAGTAATGAAGTTCCAACCTGAAGACGACACCAAGTCAAGTGCAAGGAGCTGATCCAAGGGATGAGTTGTTCTGAAACTGCTGCAAATTGAAATAGCATACCAAAGAGACATGTTGGAAGCTTGCTTACAAGAACCATCAGTCATCCAAGAATGTATATGTTGCTACTTCGTTGGAAGGTGGAGAAAAAGTGCAGCCCAAAGATCAACCGTCAACCTCCTTGACTTGTTCAGGTGATTCTTATATTTTTTGTGGTACTACATCCTTATCTGTTGCAGATGGCACCCGGTGGATCTTAGACACGGGAGCAAGAGACCACATGACACTTGATTGTGCTGATCTTGTAAACTATAGAATTGTTGGAATTTCAAAAAAGGTTCTTACAGATGGTGGATGGTATATCCCCGTTGTCGTAATTGGTGATGTTGTGTTTAGCAAGCTTGGGATTTTAAAGGAAGTTTTGCATGTGCCATTCCTTAAAGCTCATTTACTTTCAATTCAGAAACTTGTTACTGATATTTAATGGAGATTTTTCCTTAATAATGATTCATGTTTTCTAAATGACAAGGTATCAAGGAGGAGGATAGGATCCATTAGACGGTAGATCGGACTGCGGGCATTGGAAGATTGTGCGTCAAAGTGTTTCTCCTTAGTGGAGAGTTAGACTGACTTGTGGGAGAAGATTTATATGCCCCTTAGGAGGATGGGGCACCCATCTTTTGATCTCCTCAAAGATCGTTTTCCTGCTATGTTTACTGGAATTAATTGTACTACTCTTTCATGCAAAGCCTGCCAGTTGGCTAAGCAAAGACGTTCTTATTTTAAATTGTTAAATGTGATATGTCTGAAACCTTTTGAAAATTATCCATAGTGATGTATGGGGGCCATGCTTGATATTTATCCTATTGGGATGTAGGCGGTTTATTCTATTTTTTGATGATTGCACTAGATTTATATGGCTTTATATGATCAAGTCAAAAGCGGACATTACCTGGATTATGCTGAACTTCTGTGAAATGATCAAGACTCAGGTCAAACAACTCAGGATGGATAATGGCAAGGAATTTGTTAATTCAACTGTGAGTTCCTATCTTTGAAGCCATAGAATAGAAGAGTCATCTTGTGTTTATACACCACATCAGAATGGACTGGCAGAGAGGAAAATTGGGCACATTCTCGCCTCTGCTAGGTCACTGCTGCTTCAGGAAAATATGCCAAAATATTATTGGGGAGAAGCAGTTCGGACTGTAGTCTATCTTATAAATTGAATTCCATCCAAGACTATTGGTCTTTATACTCCGCGAGCGTTGTTGACTCGTTTCTTCCTAGATGCTAGACTGGACACAGGTCTTCCACTAAGGCTATTTGGGTGTACAGCCTACATTCATGTCCATGGTTTGTCAGCAGGCAAGCTTGAGCCTAGAGCGCAGAACTGTGTGTTTATGGGATATTCCAGTACTCAAAAGGGATATAACTGCTATCATCTAGTAACTCAAAGGTTTTATGTTTCTGTTGATATCATTTTCACTGAAGGAGATATGTTCTATTTAAAAGAAGAAGATATGTAGTCTGAACATCCCAGAAGGTTAGAATCTAGTCCTCAATTCCTTGTGATACCCAAAGACGAACATCTTGACATAGAACCACTATAGGGAGATCTTCAACGTCAACCAATGAGTGAAGAGGAATTTTTTGGGGAAGAAGAGCAGACTTCACTAGAGAGCCTAGGAGAACTAAGTGTCCCTATACATTAGGAAGAGATGCAGCCAGTTGTGGAGGATGAGTTGATAACTGTGGAAAGGGAGAAAGCAGTGGAGAGCGGTGAAAATGATTCGGGATGGTCGATTGCTTTACGCAAGGGAATAAAAAGTTGTAGAACTGGTGGCAGGTACCCACTGGAAAATTATGTGTCTTATGAAAATTTGAGCCTGAGATACAAAGTTTTTGTGAATTTTGAGTGAGTACACAGGTGCCAAAGACTGTAGAAGAAGCCTTACAAACTATTGAGTGGAAAACGTCAATGGATGAAGAAATGGAAACTCTTAGATGCAATCAAACTTGGGAATCAGTGGAACTACCAACAGGTAAGAGACTAGGGGTTGTCGATGGGTGTACTTTACAAAGTACAAGGCAGATGGAACACTTGACAGATATAATGCTAGACTAGTGGCCAAATATTACAGTCAGTCCCAAGGAATTGACTACTTTGAGACATTTGCTCCAGTGGCAAAATTCAATTCTGTGTGAATATTAATTGCTTTGGCATCTAAGCTGGGTTGGATTCTATATCAATATGATGTCAAAATGTCTTCATGAATGGAGAATTAGAAGAGGATGTATATATGTCCGTTCCGCCGGGCCATAAGTTAACTAACCAAGTGAACATTGTATGAAAGCTAAGGAAGGCATTGTATGGGCTCAAGCAGTCTCCTATAACCTGGTTTGGGAAACTTTCTCCGGCAATGAAAGCACTTGGCTACATATAGAGCAATGGAGATCATACTATGTATTTTCAATTCAGTTCTGATTGTCGATGGAGAATCTTGATTGTCTATGTGGACGACATTATTTTTACTAGAGATGATAAAGATGGAATTCATACATTGAGTCAGAACTTGGCCAAACAAGTTGACATAAAGGACTTCAGAAAGTTAAGATACTTTCTGGGAATCGAAGTGTCATATTCACGCAAGGGGATATTCTTGTCACGACACAAGTATATATTGGACTTGTTGGAGGAAACAAAGATGATTTCCCCAAAACCAGCCGGGACACCAGTTGATATCCATGTAAAACTGGATCTTGGAGAGAATAGTGCAACAGTCAACAAAGAGTTGTTTCAGAAGCTAGTTGGTAAATTTATTTATTTTAATCACATTCGCCCAGATATTGCATATGCAGTGAACCAGTTGAGTCAGCTCATGAATGATCCTTGTGAAATTCATATGCAAGCAGCACGTCGCGTATTGTCTTATCCAAAAAGCACAATAGGCCAGGGTATATTGTTGTCAAGAGCTGGAGGGGGGACACTTTCGTTGTACTCAAATGCAGATTTTGCTGGCTCAGTTGTTGATAGCAGATCAACTACAGGGTATTGTAGATTTATTGGAGGGAGCTTAGTAACCTGGAGAAGTAAGAAACAGGATATTGTGTCTCTCTCTAGTGTGGAAGCTGAATATAGAGCCATGGTACATGGAATATGTGAAGCTATGTGGATTCAAGAGATTCTCAAAGAACTTGGCCTTCATTCAACAAATCAGCAATCTGATTCAACGTGATCGGACCAAACACATTCGCCTGAATAGACATTTTGAAAAAGAAAAAATTGAGGCTGGAGTTTTCAATCCAGTGTTTGTGGGATTTGCTGCACAAAAGGCAGACATCTTCACCAATGGACTACCGGGACCGCGATTCGAGAAATTGGTGGTCAAGTTGAGCAGAATTAACATCCATGCCCAACTTGTGGGAGGGGGCGGGGTTTGGGGTGGGGGTTGTTGATTAGAGTATATATTTCTTATTTCTTTTCTTTATTTTTCTTTATAAGCAATGTAAGTGGGCCAGTCTTATAAATGACACATATCTGTGTCTAAGGGCCCACATGACTTAAGTATGTGGGCCCAATACGCCCTTATAAAATTATTTCTATTTTGATTTAATGTCATGCACTTTCTCTGCAATTTCAAGTCAATCAACTCCTTTCTCAGTCCTCTTCCAATGAATGAATATCCTTTACAACACACCGTTCTAAAAATATTATTAATGTTTTCACTCTGACAGTTAAAAACTCTGCATTTCTTAATCGCTCGAAGCAAGCGATAGCCTCCTCTTATTTCAATCGCTCGGAGGTTGATGCGATTCATTGTAAAAAATGATATGTTCATGGTTTTGTTTTTTAATATATATTTTTTTAACCTCGGCATGTCGGGGTATGAGGATTTTTCCCCTAAAGAGAGCCAAGAGTTATAGGTGTATTTTTTCTGTAATTGGCTGGTATTAAATCTAGTGTGGAAGAAAGGAATGTATGTCTTGTTTTCTTTGTTCAAATCCTAGCTGCCATGTATTCTCTGTGACGAATAGAGGGAAGAGCATCAACAAGAGAAGGAAGTGGGATCTCGTATGGTTTATACCACGGATTTTTACAAAACCATTTTCAACCATCATTTGGGCATGAATATAAATTAACACCTGTTGATTACATGTCTAAGTAGGTTGAAGAAATCTTCAGTCATCCAAATGATCATAAAATCATGTTAATTTTTTTCAGATTCTTGAATATTTTTCATATTTGGATGTTCAAAAGCTAAAATCATCAATGGTTTATCTCATTTCAATCACTCACATCTCAGACCCTTACATAAAAAGTATGAGTTCATCATAGGATGACAACTCCTTATCATCCCAGACAGATGTCCAGATTAAAGTTAGGGATCAATATATCAAGAATATCCTTAAAACAATCATATATCCTGTTAGTAAGGATTGAAGTGAAAGACTACCTAATTCATTATAGACTTATGGAACAACCTACGAGGAACAAATTGGGTTATCACCTTATTGGCATGCCATCTTCTAGTTGAGAAAGAACATTTGGTTTATTGTAAAATCAAGAAATTAAATCTCTATTTAGAAGATGTCAAAAGTGATTGTGTCCTGCAGCTAATGGAGGTTCAATAAGTTGGGAGTAAAATATAATAAAAATCTAAGATTTATAAAGCCAAAATGAAAGCTTTTCATGGCAAGTTAAATTAGATACTTGTCATGAAAATCAAAAGGTTTTTCCTTATAATTCACATTTAAATTTGGTTGTGAAGAAACTTATAAGCTGATTGGATGTTCGATAAATTATCATGGAATTGTTAAATTATGGAGTTGTTTTGATTTCAGATCCAAAGATATGTTGATAGTTTAAAGTAAAGGAACATATATTTAAGCTTAAACGTCAACCGGTGGAAGGTGTAGTGGACTTTCATGACAATACTGGAAACTGATATTTCAATGATTAATTATCTCTAATTAATAGTATATTTTATTTGGTAATGTTTTCTTGCTTTTTATTTTTAAAATAGATAAAATAACTACTATCTATATCCTATATGATATCCTCACACCTTATTCTACGTATTTTACTTTTAACATGACTCTAAAAAAGGAGGAATAATCTGAACGTGTGCACGGATTCAAGGAGAAAGCATTGTCTTACTACAAGTTGAATGAACATAAAGAACCATGGTTCTCCAACACTTTTATTTGTCTTCTTCCATGTTTTATTGCATTAGTGAAATGCATGTTGATGGGAGGAAATATTTACAAAATATTTTTTTTCATGCATCATTTCACATTAGGACCTGAGAAATTTTTTTGTAATACTAAAATCTGTCAAAAAATTCGTACACATCCTTTAATCACTTTCATGAATATATTCATGCTCATCTTGGAGAATCCATTCACCTCATATCCAAGCAACAAGGATATTAAAGTTAGTCTCATGCGGCAAATAAATTTTATCCCATGATGGTATGAGCCATGGTCTAGAGTCATGTGATTCTCTTTTAGGTGGATAGGATATCTGGTATGGCGAGCAGACATGGAAATCAAAGTTATAAACTACTATTTTCCTAGTTTCAATTCCAAGTGAGCTACCCATTATACCACCTTCTAGTAGCAATCTTATTTAGTGTATTGGATCTCCACTAAGCAGAATCTCACCTAGGGTAGGGGTAGTCATTTATTCAAATCTTGAGCATAGAATCAATTTTGCTTGATCCTCCGAAAGATATGATCAAAGCTTTGTGTGTATCACCTTCACCCAACTCTAGTCTACCTTTACCATTTCAGCAATTTTTGCTTATTCTTATAGGTGCCCATATATTATCTATTAGTCATAATTACCTAAGATACAAATATATATTCATTGGCAAAAACATGGTGCCGGTTACATCCAACCCTGTGGTAATGCCCATAGACCTATCCAGCCGTGCCCTGGATGCCACCCTAGGGGGGTTTCATATATAAAGTGGATTGTTTATCAGCGTTTTAGGCGTGGAACGAGCATAAATATCCCAATTGCACTCAGATCCCACTTGTCCACGCCCATGTGCAAGAAAGAGAAAAGATACATAAGTGATACCTGGCAGGTGCTCTGAGATGGTCGCTCATGTCGGCGTATCTCCAGATCCCCCCGTGGCAGTGATGATGCATGGAGTGTGTGGAGCTCTTCCCGCCGTCGAGAAGTGTCGTCGATGAGGTACGTGGCAGGAATATCAATATTGTGGGAGAGCGCGCTCTCCGCCTCTTGTGCTTCATGCAAGACGCCAACCGCGGGAGCAAATCTCTAGGAGATGTACGCGTGCTAGCAGGAGTATGGGGAGCCGACATAATAGAGTCGATACGTGGAGTGCAGTCCAACCCGCCATCGGCAGATATCAGTGTTGCGGTGCTCGGAAAATTGGACGATCCAGCAAGAGGGTGAGTTCTCCCGCTGCCATCCCTCCATGCAATCCTCCAATCTCGCGGCCTCTCCTTCGATAGTGTGCGATGCATGCGAAGAGCCGGCAAGCCTACACGTTCCACACGCTAGCATCCACGAGCTGCCAGAGGGAGTTCCTGCCAATAAAAGAAAACGGAGGTAGGGGTAAGTGTGTATACCGTGTGGTTGGCAAGAGCATCTGCTGTTTGATTTCCCTCGTGTAGCTGGTGATGAACACTAGGTGTGGGAGGTCGGCACCGCATGATGTCCTTCCAGACCCGCTGAAGCCGCCACTAGGACCATTTACCTACACGAAGCATGTCAACTAATACATGTGAGTATGATTTTACGACGATATTGTGAAGGTTTTGTTCCGCGCAGAGGAGTAAACCATCACGTATTACCATAGCCTCGATTACTGTATTAGTCTGAATGTCATAGAAGGACAAAAAAGCAAAGATAATACTCCCTGTATGGTCACGGAGGATACCGCCCCCTCTAGTTGGACCAGGGTTCCCTTCGGCCACGCCATCCACATTCAGCTTGAGGGTGCCGATTGGCGGTGGATGCCAACGAACAATCTGTAGCCGAATGCGAGTAGGGGCGAGGGTCACCCGGATGCCCCGAGAGCAAAGGAGGTCATATGCGAGGGCTGAGCTGTGGGCGTGAGGAGGTATAAGATGTTGGATGCGCCGTATCCATAGCTTGACTCGTCGCATGACATCTAAGGCTCACATGGGAGTACCTACAAAACGAGAGGAATTTCTCCCTTTCCATATTTCCATAGTAATTAGGTTATTGGATGTGGAGGAAGGGGCTCCGTTTAGAGCGTGTTGGCGAGAGATACATCTTGCCAAAACACTCTAACAGTGTGAGAATAGGGGAGGTACCGAGGAGTGAACGCCAATGATGTGTAATTTGGCGCCAACAGCCTACGACTGTCTCACTAAGATATACTTTCACATATCTTTGTCTCTTTGTTTGTGTTTTCATGATATCACTCTTTCATGATATCATTGCCTTGTTATCTCCCTTTTTGTTTTGTCCACATTTTCACATCTGATTTCATCTTTTCAAACGAGTATTGCAAGGATATTATAATCACAATTTAATTGATCAAACACTTCCATATTTTTATTATAGAGTTTTCAATTTTTTGACCCTTTCAATAGGAAAAAAAAATAGAAGTCCAAAACGTTGACTAAAATCTTACAAAAGTTCAAAAGAATATATATATATATATATATATATATATATATATATATATATGAATATATATATATATATATATATATATATATATATATATATATGTAATTTTCTTTTTATAGAAAAATTTACAGGGTAGTAAAAAAGTTCTTATTCAGAATCATAAGTATTGGTATTTTTTGTTTAAAATCTATGATATGTTTTGGAAAACACTGAAATTTCTGATAAAATAAAAGATAAAACGAACAAACTAGAAACTCAGATGCTGACACAGGCACGGGAGGAAGAGCACTTGAAGAGAATAAGATGCAAAATCTTATACGATGATACTTTCAAGTTTTATATAATTCACGTACAGCCGGTCCATCATATGACATTGTAATAAAACATTTTACTATTCATGAAACAATAATGCAGTAACTTGTGAGATCAATGAATCAATAAGGTTCACTGTCAATCTATGCAAGTCTCATGTTCATATCTTAATAAAACTCACAAGCCCTACAAAAAAGAGAGAACTTTGGTTATTTGGATAATTTTTGAAATCAGGTCCGAGCTCAAATTTGCCTGAACACCACTGATTCAAGAACACACACTACATAAAAATCATGTCCATATCTCAATAAAACTCATAAACCCTTTTAAAAAGAGAAGAGAACTTTGATTATTTCGATACGTTTTGAAATCAGACCCGCGCTCAAATTTTCCCAAACACCACTGATTCAAGAAACTTACTACACAAAAATCATGTTCATAACATAACAAAACTCATAAGCCCCGTACAAATAGAGAACTTTAAACACTTAAATATGTTTTGAAAATCAAACCCATACTCAAAAATACCCAAACGCCATTGATTCAAGAAACACACTACATGAATTCTAGTGTAAGCATGTTTTCTATGAAACAAATAATGTCAACCAAGGGGTAAACAGCAACTATTCTTGAAGAAGTCCCACTCGTCCCAATAAAAGAATGAAACAAACTCGTCAGGCCTGTGTACACTCAGCATAAAATTTTTAAGACTTCGTCGTCGTCGGCCCATCCTAGACCAGCTTCTTGTTCTTCGTCTTCCCCATGTGGCACTGCAGGGCGGCGAGGCAGTGGCGGATCTCCGACGCCATGGCGTGGGAGAAGAAATCCCCCACAAAAAACTGCTGAATTTGCCCATCGAGCTCGACCCAGCTGCAGCCGGGAGTCTTCTTCAACCTCTGCGCCTTCATCTCCGCCCTCGCCCTGCGCACCTCCTCCCACCGCCCCGCCGCCGCGTACATGTTCGCCGCCGCCACCAGGCTCGCCTCCATCTCCTCCTCCCCGCCGGCGGCGAGCAGCCCGGCGAGCCGCTCGCCCGCCGCCAGGGCCCGGTGCTGCCGACAGGCCGCCACTAGCGAGCCCAGCATCCCCGCGTCGGCCGGCGCCTCGCGCACCAGCCTGAGCGCGTCGTCGAGCCGCCCGGCCCGGCCCAGCAGGTCCGCCAGGCAGGAGTAGTGCTCGACCCCCGGCTCGAGCCCGGCCTCCTTCATCTCCTCGAAGAGCCGGCAGCCTGGCTCAACCAGCCCACCGTGGCTGCAGGCGGAGATGGCCGCCAGGAAGGCGACGCGGTCGGGGACAACGCCGGCGGCCCGCATCCGGCGGAACAGCCGGAGCGCCTCCGGCGCGCCGCCGTGGGCGCCGTAGGCGCCCACGATCGCGGTCCAGGCGACCAGGTCCGGGCTCGGCAGCGCGTCGAAGACGGCCCGGGCCTGGTCCACGGCCCCGCACTTGGCGTACATGTCCAACGCCGCGCCCATGACCACGGGGTCGGACCCGAGCCCGGCGGCGAGCGCCGCGCGGTGGGTCTCCCGGCCGAGCCCGAGCGCCGCCAGCTGCGCGCAGGCCGGCAGCGCGCAGGCGAAGGTGGCCGCGTCGGGGCGCGCCTCCATGTCTCGGTAGACGGCCAGCGCCTCGAGCGGCTCCCCCGCCGCGGCGAGCCCCGCGATGGCCGCGTTCCACAGCGCCGGCTCGCGCCTCGCCGCCTCCGCCCGGGCCGTCTCCAGCACGCGGCGCGCGGAGCCCGGCCGCGCGCACTTGAAGTACATCTCCATGAGGGAGCCGGCGACGAAGACGTCGTCCGCGTCCGTCCCCCGGCGGAGGAGGAAGCCGTGGAGGAGCCGCCCCCGGCGGAGGTCCGCGGACCGCGCGCAGGCCATGAGGAGGCTGCTGAGCGTGGTCGCCGTCGGCGGCACGCCGACGGCGGCCATGGCTTGAAGCAAGGAGACGGCGGCGGCGGCGCCGCCGCCCGCGGCAGCGGCGCCTATCATGGAGTTCCAGCAGACGACGCCGCCCACGTCCCGGACCCGGTCGAAGACGTCCCTGGCGTCGTCTGCTCGCCCGGCCTTGCCGTAGAGCTCGATGAGGGCGGAGCCGAGGAAGGCGTCGAGGGGGATGCCGCGCCGGAGGAGCTCGCCGTGGACCGCCCGCCCGGCCGCGGCTGCCGCCGGCGGCGGCAGCCGCGCGCAGGCGGAGATCGCCGCGGTGAAGGTGACCGCGTCGGGGGGCGGCTCGCCGGCGGAGCGCAGGCGGCGGAAGGCCGCCAGCGCCTCGGCGGGCTGCCCGTGCTGGTAGTAGCAGGAGATGAGCGTGTTCCAGGAGGGAGTGTCTCTGTGTGGCATTTCGTCGAACAGGCGGGCGGCGGCGCGGGGGAGGCCGCGGCGGGCGTAGGCGGCGACGACGGCGCTGGCGACGGCGGGGTCGGCGAGGCAACCGGCCTTGGCCGCCAGCGCGTGGAGCTCGCCGGCGTGGCTGGGACAAGACTTGAGAACGCTGGGGAAGGAGAAGCCGTCGGGGCGGGGGTGGCCCGCGCGCCGGAGCCGCTGAAACAGCAGGCGCGTCTCGCGGTGGAGGCCCAGCCGGGAGAAGCGAGAGAGAAGGCCGTTCCAGAGGGGGACGTCCTCGCCGGAGAAGACGAGCGCCGCCGCCGCCGGCCGGCCGCCGGCGAGGTAGAGCTCGACGAGAGCCCTGGCGATGGCGGGGTGCGGCAGCAGGCCCAGCACGACGGCCTTCTGGTGGAGGACGAACCCCCCCCCGAACAACTTGGCCGCTGCGCAGGCTGTCAGCCGCGCCGCCAGCGCCGCGCTCTCCATCTCAGTCTGACGGAGTTTGACGCCGGTAAGGAGAGATAAAGAGAGGGAGAAAGCCCAGAAGACGGGGGAGATGTACCTGCGCGGCAGTAGGAGCAGGAGAAGCAGAGAAGCCAGCGGAACGCGGACGGCGGCTTCGGGGGCTCGGCGGCCGGCGGCGACGGCGGCTCCGCGCGCTGCTCGTTCTCTCCTTCTCTCTTCGGCGACGGCTGCTCCGGCACCACCTTCATCGACCCCAGTCCCCCTGGTAGTCTGCTCTTCGCCAGAAGTAATCGTTAGAGAGAGAGAGAGGCGTTAGAGAGAGAGAGAGGGGGGGGGGTTTACATGGGGAAGGCGAAGGATTGAATGCTGCTGGCGTCGGAGGAGCGAGGGGAGTGGACGGCGCCGTCGGGGCGGACGTCGGTAGCGGCGGCGCGTTCTTCGGCGACGGCGCGCAGAACGTCCTTCATGGCCTGTGCGTTGGCGCGCTCGGTGGAGGAAACGCGGCGGGCGTTGACGGACCGGCCGAGGCTCATCTCGCCGGACCGGCGGGTCGATCGGACGGCCGACGCGGACGAGCCCTCCGGCGGCGGGCTGGAGGAGTAGTCGGCCTGGTCGCCGGACCGGCCGAAGAAGAAGGCGTGCTCTCTCGAGAAGCTCGAATTGCCCATTTGAATGCTGAACAGGGACTCGTTGGAGGCCGTGCTCCAGTCCCCCGGAGCCGGTTTCGGTCTGGCGAAAACCGAAGCCGGGATCCGATTCGGATCGTACCCTTCGATCCCCGCGACCGGGCTCTGGTTCAGGCCGAGCAGTCTGCCTGAGCTGTCCGATGGAACTCGGCTCGGGGGCTTGTCCTCGGCAGGAGAGGAGCTCGTCGCTTCCCTCGCCTTCTCTGGTTCTGCGTTGACACGGTCAACGGCGTCTCCGGCGATCGGCTTGCCCATCGCCGTCGCGGTCAGCTGGAAGAAATCGTCTTCGGATGATGAGTCCGAGGATGTGGACGACGAGCGTGAGGCGTCGATGGCTGGCGCTTTGCTCGAGCTATCAACGGCTCCAGCACGACCGCCCGGCAAATCGATCCCCGCCATCTGATCACGACGGAGAAATCGAAGGATAGAGAATCAAATCGAGGATGAAATCACGATGTAGATGATAACAATGGACGAAAATTCTAGGTTAGATACCGGAATTCGACGTCAAAGCTTGAGGAACAGCAACCTAATGAGTACGAGGGGAAGATCAAACAATATCGAGAATCAAACGAAGAGTTCAGAGAAGGAAACAAAAGAGAACGCCGCTCATCTTCCCCAATCGTCAGTGAAACGACGATCAGGAATGAAAACTGTTGGAGATTGAGAGAGGGAGATAGAGAAAGAGGACAACAGATTGGACGGTGCGAGAATTCCGATCGTTCACCACCGACCAAATGTCGGAAGAAAAAGAAGAGCGAGAATTCCAGCCGCGCAAAGTCAGATCTAGTGAGAAGCGCTCACAGTTCTAGCGAGCCATCATCGCCTCCACCTCGAAAGGGCGCGAAGAATACGGAAAGATCACCCATTCAAACCGTCTAATTATAGTACGAATAAGGGAGGAAGACGAGTTGTCGATTCCCGTCACGTTATCCGTCCGTCCCGTCGTCCGTCCCGTATTAGAAGCGGAATGACGGTATTACCCCCCCTAACGTGGCCGTAACGCGTACTCTCTCGATCGATCGGGACTTCGAGACTGGGGAGAGGATGAAAGGATTAAATAATTTTTTATTATATTAATGGGAAGAAATTGGGCGAAGAAGAATTTATTTGTTTTTTCATAGAAAGGAAGAATATTTGACTAAGTCAGTGGGATGGCCGAAGATTGAGAAAATTCCCGCGAACTGGTTCTTGCTGTTGCTTGGCCTTCTGTTCCGACCCCGACGACTCTGCGTGACAAGTAGAAGCTTTCATGAGTAGAGAGAAAGAAGAAAGAAAGAGGAAGGAGAGAGAGAGAGAGAGAGAGAGAGAGAGAGAGAGAGAGAGCATAAGACGGGTACAAAAGAAACGCTTTAGAGAGGAGGGAAAGAAAAAAGATTCAGAGGAGAGATAAGTGTAGGAGAAAAAGGAGAGAGAGAGACGATATGAAGGAGATATATTAGTGAAAGGGAGAGAAGGAGAGAGGGGGATGGTGAGTAGACAACGAAAAAGGAGAGCGATAAGAAAGATAAGAGAAAGAGATAAGAGATTGGTGAGTGAGAAAAAGACATAGAGAGATACATAAGAGATAGAGATAGAGATAGATAGATATAAAGATACATATGAGATAGAGATAGATAGAGAAATACATATGAGATAGAGATAGATAGAGAAATACATAAGAGATAGAGATAGATAGAGAGATACATAAGAGATAAAGATAGATAGATAGATAGATACATGAGAGATAGAGATAGATAGAGACAAAACGGATAGAGATAGAAAGAAAGATATATAAGAGATAGAGACAGATCGAGAGATACATAAGAGAAAGAGATAGAAAGAGAGATATATAAGAGATAGGGACAGATTGAGAGATAATAAGAGAAAGAGATAGAAAGAGAGAGATATAAGAGATAGAGACAGATAGAGAGATACATAAGAGAAAGATACAAATAGAGAGATATATAAGAGATAGAGGCAGACAGAGAGATAGATAAGTGATAAGGATAGATAAATAGATAAATAGATAGATAGATAGAGAGATAGAGATAGAGATAGAGATAGAGAGAGAGAGAGAGAGAGAGAGAGAGTAATGAGTAATGACCGAAGAGGGACTTGATGGAGGGCCCTCTGGAGCTAGGCTTGGTTTTCTTCTTCAACTCAGCTGAGAAGAAGCCAGCAAGATCAAAGATTAAAATTTGTAGGATGAGAGAGCGAAAGAGGAATAAATATGGTTTCTGAATTATAAAAAGATTTATAACTTAAGACCTCTTTTAAAAAAAATTACGATAATTCTTCTACGGTGAGAAGCGTGGAATTACACACCAATGCCTTGCACTTCATGGTCACCAACAATTTCAAAATTCTTGTAAGTGTACCCCACAAAATTGATATCCTTTGAAGAGAGCATCTGCCATCAAGACCGTTAAGTAATGAAGGTCAATGCCTGGCATCATAATGAATATATAGACAACAGATTATTTAGAAGATTAGGCGACTGATTTTGAATCGGCTCCTTCAAGATATACTAAAATTAATGATGAAGAACGAAAAATTATTACTCTTCTCCAAGGACCCGAAGTCGAGGAAGTCTGAGTCTGATCGCATGACTGAAAGAAGAAAAAAAATTCGTAAAATCAAAAAGCCTGATGAGAGAAAAAAACAAAGATGTTAAATTAATCGGAAAATCACCTCCTCAAATTTCTCGAAATTCTGGGTGTCCAGCTCGTCATTAACCTCCGGTATGAAGGCTGCTTTCATCTGATATAACTTATTCCACTTAATTCCATAGAACCAAGGGTGAAGCTATAATAAATATAATGAAGGTCTGTGAGACAAAAGCGGGTCAATGAATTTTAGAAAATCGAGAAAATTACAGTAAAATACCTTAATTTCATTGGCCCCCTTTGTTCCCAGTCTCTGATCGACGTTGCAAAGCAATTTACTGATCAGATCTTTCGCCTCAAGGGAGAGATTTGCTTCTTCGGGAAATCTCAGGTGACTTCTCCAATTCACTATCTGAAAAAATAAGACGAAAACAGATGATGCTTCAGTAAAAGAAAAATCAAACGAGGGAAATTTCTAGAAACTGTTTCACATATTTAATCCGAGGAAAAATGAAATAAATGCGGATGAAGCCATAATAGAAATATGTTTTAGAAACTTTCCATAGTTGGCGGTTGAATTCCTTTACCTTCCGGCATGTAGACATGGGTTCATCTGAATAAAAAGGCGGATAACCCACAAGCATCTCATACATGATAGCTCCCACTGACCACCTATTTCAGGATTTAGTTGCACTTTAGAAATTAATTGTATAATAACTTAAGAATGAGGCGCTAGTAAACTACCAGTCACATTCCATGCCATAGCCCTTTTTTAATAGAACTTCAGGTGCAATGTAATCTGGGGTGCCAACAGTGGAGTAAGCCTGAAAAATATAAGCTATGTTTTAAACTTTTTGACTCAAGAGATGAAAATTTTCAAATGATTTGCACTATCTTTCAAACCCAAAATAGAATTTATAAAATGAGAATAAAATGGAAAAAACCTAGAGAGTATGTAGTTTTTTACCATTTCATGGAATGTAATCAAATGTCCAAACACAATCTTAATATCCAATAAGTTATAAAAGTCCCCTATATACTTCTTCAGGCATTATTAGTTCATAATTATGGCAGCCGATGTACTTTGAACCCAACAAGTAGTTAGCTAGAAAAAGACAGAGCATTTAGAACTTATTCCATAGATGTGAAGAGATACAGACATAAATTTCAAACATTTTTAAAATAAAAATAAATACATAACGCATTAATAAGTTATTGTATAGATGTGAAAAGAAGACATTAATTTTGATTATTTTCAAAATATAATAACAAATAACAAATATAGAGAGCATCTAGAATTTTTTCGATTTTTTTGAAAAGAAGAAAACATAGATTTCAATTATTTTGAAAATAAATTATCTCATAGATAATTTTTAAATACAGAAAGCATTTAAAAATTATCGCATAGATGTGAACGGAAGGAGACATGCATTTCATTTATTCTAAAAATATAAAAAATAAGAAATAAATAAAAATCACCAGCATTCTTCTGTTCCTTTGCCAGTGTTGCAGTTGTTGCTGCTGCGTTCGCTTAGGCCCAAAAGATCGCCCATCACCTGGTCTCACACTTTGACTCCTTGCCAAGGAAAAATCATATTCTTCCCACTCTGGAAGATTGTTGTAGTCTAATGGCTTACATAACCCAAAATCTGAAAGTTTCATATGCCCATTTCTGTCTAGCAACAAATTATCAGGCTTTATGTCTCTGCATACATCCAAATAAGCATGAGGGAGGATACCTCATAGTTTCTTTTCGGTTTGCGCAAACCATGAGAAAGAGAGAGAAGTAGACTGACAGATAGAGAGGTAGTAAGGTCTGGCAATCATATCCGATCAGATCGGATCGGATCTCGTCAAAAAGTTCGATTAATTGGAGAGATAAGGGGGGGCAATAGTTTCTCATATCATTACTGTTCTAATGATCATAACCAATCATGATCAAACCGACTGATTTATTCAAATAAAAAGATCTAACCAACTGATCATTCATAGCTCGATACGAAATTTTGATCGATCAAAACCACAAGGTCATGTTGATCATATGTTTTGATTGATCCTTCAAACCTCGATCACGATCTGCTCCGTTTCCCAGATTTTAATCAATCGTCCATCCTTACTACGTGGAGAGAGAGAAGATGGAAACCTGTGGACATAGTTATGCCTGTGAATGGACTCAATGGCCAGAACCGCCTCTGCAACATAAAATCTGGCTTCATCTTCAGTCAACGTATCTTTTCTCATGAGTAATGTCATCAAGTCTCCACCGGGCAGATACTCCATGATCAAATAAAGAAACTCTTCATCTTGAAAGGAAAAAAATAGTTTTACGATGCAGTTGCTATCAACCTCCGCAAGAAGATTCCTTTCAGCTTTCACATGCTCAACCTTTAAAATGCGAAAGCATATTTTAAGCAAAGGAAAATCGAAAAATGAACAAGATAGATATACCTGACCCCTACGAAGCATCTCTGATTTCTTAAGTTTCTTCATCGCATATACATTTCCACTTGACTTCTCCCTACAAATTCTAACCTGTAAACAGAAAAACAAGAATCATGATGCTAAACGCTTCAATGGGTTGCAAAAAATTAATACTCAAGCAAACTTTGGTATCGGATAAAAAAATCTACTTTGAAGGGGAGCCGGAGGTGGTCTGCTGATCAATCGAGAAAGATTGACGCGAGAGTAGAAGGAATTTTACAAGATTACCTCTCCAAATGCTCCTTTGCCGATCATCGTAAGCAAGTCAAAATCTCCAACACACATTTTATGCCTCTGAAGACGCATATATTCTGTCTCTTTTCTCTCCAGACGTTTAAGAATATTGCTCTGCTCTTCTTCAGAGACATTAGCATCAGCTAACTTTCTTTCCAAGGACCAGCGACTGTCATAAAAAAACATTGAAGAAAAAAAGAATAAAGACCAAGGAAATAAAAGTAAAGATATAAGTTTCTGCTAAGAGTCAAGAATTCCCTTTCCCGTTATGTATTTCATTTCCGTACGTCCCGTTATGATCGTTGTTTTGTTAACGTTGTCTGTTGACCGTTGTAGTGCCAGATTCGAGTCATAAAAGAACTTTTAGGAGCACAAGTGTTCTATAAGAAAAGACCGAAGCTTTTCCCTTCTTTGAACTCTCAACTGCGTCTCCCTTCTATTTCAACTCTCTCCGGGAAGCTTTTTTTAACTGGCATCTAGAAAGGACGTCTGGTGCTGAGTCTCCCACTGTTTGGTGTTGCTGGAAAGAAGACGACTGGCGAGTCTCCATTTCTACATCTGTGTCTACATTTCCTACAGTTTCTTACCGTACAAAGCGAGAACATTATGAGAAATTGAAGACAACGAGAATGTGGAAAGGTTGTCATAGGTCAAGGCCGATGAGAAAGGGCCCACTGTATAGCTGAAACAGTCTTAAAACGGCAGAAACAGAAGAACGAAAAAAGAGAAAACATATTTAAAGTGATTAATGATGTAAAAAAAATACTAAGGTTCTGATGGGATTGACTGTGAAGGCAGAATGTTTGATGGAGAAGAAAATATGATCAATTGGATTCAAGATTCAACCTTCGTATCACTCAAGTATATTATTAGCTTAGTTTCCGTAAAAGTCAAATCCACTAGCGACGGATCATCCTTTATTCATTTGTAAACACTGGCCCATGTAAAGAAAAAGGGGAAGATAATCTTTCAGGATCATAAAAAATCACTTAATTACATGCTCCTTTGTAATGATAATTTATTGAGAACAGGATCATCTGAATATTTTCGGAAAGCATATCCAATCAGAGCAGGATAGTCTTTACGTCGCTGGTCCCAAATTACAAATAAAAATTGCTATAGACTTGAATGCATGGAGATAGAAAGGAGCTCAAATTAACCAATGTAAGATGTTCTGTGTGATCATCCAATGTCTTAAATAATAGGTAAGAAAAAAAATGAAAAACTCACGCCCCACAACATACCGTTCTTTACGCTCCTGCAAACTCTTCATCTGTTCCTTATAGTGCTTTTCAATGTACTGCTTGGCCGCTGAAACCTTCTCTTTTGTAGCATCGGAGGGCGCCTCATCTGCAGCCGCCAGCTTTGACCCCTCTGCCCAATTCGAAGCTTCTTTTTTCTTGCTCGAAGATCTTAACCTTTCCCTAGGCTGGAATTTTTGCAACCAACCTCGCGCCGAATCCATTTCGGCCAATCCGAGTCAAAAACATTTAAAATGCAGATAACATCTTCATTTCACGGGATGAACCCGGGAAAAATCAATGATTCTCAGAGAGAATCTTCCTCTAGATCACCTCCCAAGATGCTTTTTCATTCCCCTCATCATCTACGGATCTCAGAAAGTTACCAGAGTAGGTTTCTTCTCATCTTTGACATCTGGCGAAGATCAGAAATTCAAAGAGGGAAGAAGATTTTTTCCGCTTGGTGAATTCCAGAGAAAATGACGTAAGAACCTTCTCCAATCTCCACCGACCACCCGGCATGTAGAACCTTGCAAAGAAACCGGAAGAAGAATGCAGAACCTATTTTCGGAAAGGAAAGACGCGGAAAACAAAATCGATGCGAAATTGAAGGTTCGGTGGACGGATGACGGTAGAACAACTGAAGATCTGTCGATTTCGGGAATGAAACAGTCAGTTCTTGATGAATGTGCTTACGAATTCGATCGAATTGGAGGCGACTGCGGCGAGTTGGCGGCGATCGAAGAAGGGGGCGGCCATGGATTTGACCACCCTAGGAATAGCCATGCGCCGCCTCCGTTTCCCCCCATTCCTGTCCAACCAGCACCAATGTCGAGCAACTGCCAAAACGGTCAGTACGTGGCTGTTCTAAGTGACTTTGCCCCAATACCATTTAAATATATAATGCAATGCGGGATTATTATAGTATATTCCCAACAGTGGCAGTGCTCCTAACCCTGCCTCAGCGGTATGGCCTTCGTCTCGGGCCTTGGGACTCTCACCGACGGCGGCATGGCGTGTTGCTGGCGGCATTTGGAAGGAGTTTAGGAGGTGGCACAAAGTTTTGAAGAAGCACAAAGATCTTTCATCTCAAACTCCTTACTGAGGTGATGTTTGTCCCTCTAAATGTCAAATGGATCCTTAGCCGCAATTAAAATATCATCGACATAAAGCAATAAATAGATGAATGGGGCCTGATAAATTCTTGAAGTAGACACAACAATCATACTTGCTTTGAGTGAAGTTCAAAGTGGTAATTAAAGAAGTGAATCATTTATACCTTTTTAATCGACAAAAAAATTCTTTCTTTGTCGGATCAACAAAACCTTATGGTTGTTCCATATATATTTCCCTGGAAAGCACTCCATGATGAAAAGTTGTCTTCACATTCATCTGCTCAAGTTCATAATCATGATGGGCCACCAAAACAAAAATAGCTTGTATAGAGCTATGCTTGACCACTAGGGAAAATACATCAGTATAATCTACCCCAGGGATTTTATTAAATACCTTCACTACTTGTCATGCTTTAACCCTGGAGCTTTCAACTCCAGGGATACCTTCTTTGAGATTGAATACCCATTTGCAGCAGATAGGCTTTTATGCACCAGAGGTGGCACTAAGTTCCAAGTATGATTTTTCTTTAAGGATTCCATTTCCTCTATCATAGCTACATACCACCTTCATGAATCGTGTGAATTTATAGCTACATGAAAAGTTACTGGCTCATTTGAGATATCAACATCTTCACCAATGGCTAAACCATAAGTAATATGAATAGCATGTGCATACTATGCAGGTGGTTGTATCTCTCTCCAAGGTTGATCACTAGATGATCTGCTTCTTCAAGTTGAACACCTACATCATTAGACAAAGAAGATGGAGGAAACTCCACCTCGATAGAAGGTATTGGCTCTCAAGTATATAGCTCTTATAATTTGTTCATTGGTTCGTGACACATAGACGATACCCACAGCATAGCAGATTCATCAAATACCACATCTATAATAAAAACAATCTTAGTGTACTCTGGACATTGTAACTTACTGCCATTTACACCAGGATTAAATCCAAGGAATATACATTTGATGGAATATACATAAGTAGGGCAGCCAAAAATATGTAGCGATGAATAATCTTCAGGTGATCCAGACAATATCTCATGCAATATCTTCTTTTCAATAGTCTTAGAGGGAGATTGATTCACTAAGTAGGCTGCCATTTGAGCAGCCTCAGTAAAAAATAAAAGTACAACAATGTACCTTCTAAAATAATGTATGTCTCATGCGCTCTGTGATGGCGTTTTTCTGTGGTGTTTGGTGAACAGCCAAGTGTCAGAGAATACCTTCCACCGTGCACAAATTAAGAAATTCATGATAATAAAATTCAGCCCTTTATCGATCTGTATTACCTTAACAAAACGTCCAATTTCTTTCTCCACCTTTAGCTTATATACCTTAAAGTGCTGGAACACCTCTGATTTTTGCTTCAACAAATAGACCCATACTTTCCTTGAAAATCATCAATAAAGGTCAAGATATAATGTGCTCCACCATGAGAGGGAACACTCAAAGGAACCTAGAGATTCGAATGGACATAATCCAATATTCCCTTTGTTTTATGGATTCCACTTCTGAACTTGACCTGTGTTTAGTTACCAAAACGGCAGTGCTTTGAGAACTCCAGTGTTCTTGTACATTGCCCACACAAAAATCCATGTCAACTTAACTCTGCCAAACCCTGCCCACTCATATGGCAAAGTCGCATATGCCATAACTTATTGATTTATTGGGCTGATGATGTGGTTCATGTAACAGCAATGTCACCCATGACAATAGGTCCTTCTAGAACATCGAGGTTGGCATACTTATGGTGCCCTTTCAAAATAACATGAGAAAAATTTGTGTCTTTTAAAATTCCACCTTCACCAAGGAACTTATAGCCCTGAAAATCAAGAGTATTTGGGGAGATAAGGTTTCGTTTGAGCTCCTGAATATGTCACACATTACTGAAAGTTCTGATAATCTCATCAAACATTCGAATTTGCATATTTCCAAGACCTTCCATCTTACAAGCAGAATCATTACTCGTCATTGATGAGTTCGAGAGGCCTTGACATGGATGAAGACGAGGATTCCATGCAGTGGAAGACACGTAACAGAATCATAAAGACATCATTAAAATCATGAAACGAAGTACCTTTGCACGAATAGCATCCGTGATTTCTTGGATCGGGGAGCGAGATGTGTCTAGCTGCTTAAGTGTGCAGCGTATAGACGTATCCACGCAAACCTCTGGATGTCGAATCTCCTACTTCTCATTGATGAGCTCCGTTCTACCTCCATCGTCGGTGTTGCATCGTCCCGATCACATCGGGTGTGGAGAAGGCGTCGGGAGAAGGGAGAAGGGAGAAGAAGGGGAAGGCCCCTAAACAATTATGTCCTGGTTGAATTTTTTTGAGGGCCTTCTGCTATTTATACTAAGTGGGTATTTTTCATAAAAACCCCCAAAAATTAAGTATATCTTCCAACGTCAAAAAAGACTATTCGCATGTGACCCTCTAGGCCCATGTATCAGTCTAGTTAACGATCCGGCGGCACCCTCATAGGCAGGTGCGTTCCGTTTGGGCTACAAAGAAGGCAGTGATGTGCCGCCTTCGGGTGTCAGAGGACGGGGTTTTGAGAGGGCAGTAGGGCTGCCTCTCTCGTCGGGCGACAGGTCAACTCGTCATGGCGAGGTCAAACCTTCTTGTTGTGCCCTTCTGCTCAATCGCATCTCTATAACCATATCTAGTCCTCGGGCTACCTAGATGGGTTTTCAAAAAAATAATGCAATGCAGATGATGGCGATGTGGATACGGAGACGTGTTATGAGCGACCACAGCCTTGCTCTAATAACAATTTGATGCAAGACGTCATCTAGGACGTCATCTGGGCGGTACCGAGGTGATGCTCGGTTACCTAGATAGTGGTGTCGAACGTCGTCAATGACGTCGTCCAATGGATAAATTCCTTACGGGAACATAACTACAAAATGATTGTCCTACATGAAAGTACTTTCAGGCCATGACTCGTTGAGGTTCGCTGGACTCCGAGCTCTAAAGGGAGGTCGAGTGATAGTGACGGTGACTTCTTGACTCTCATTGGAGGGACACATCAGCTACGATGCTGAATGGAATAATTCTGTAGGGGCTCGCACGTAATCGATGGGCTCGACCCGTACCAATAAGCCATTCAACTTTGTAGTTTTCTCAATGCTTCCTCACCTATCTCTAGCCTGAGCGCGGTGGAGTGCAATCGACATTATACTATAGAATAGAATGTAACGAGTAAGTGGGAGGACGATGTACCTTGTCAGGGTGTTTCCGTCATCTCCGTCTTCACTAGTGCACGGGCTGGTGTGGGCAAGGTGGCGCTGGCGTGCCATGGACTTGCACGGCTTTGGTCCGACTGGCGGTAGACACGACTCTAGAATGAGACGCTGGCAAAAGGAGGCGAGGAGGAGAGACGGGGACGTTAGGCCACTGAAATGGCTCAAACGTTAGATCATATTAGGTGGGCAATCCAATGTGGATCGGCACAAGCGGACTTTGTAGCAGACGTGAGTTGAGGCTGCTGACTCGCCATTGGCGTGGCCGAAGCACTGTCCAACGAAAGGTGAAGTGGTGCTGATTGGACCAAACTAGGGGTTCAAGTTGATGATGAATATAGCTCTAACTAGGTCATTTGTAAGGTTAAAGAGGAACCCATCAACAATTTTATTACCTTACTAGTAGTACTTGGTAAGGGTCGATCCCTGAAGGAGCTAGGCAGCTAGTTAGGATGAATTTCAATAAGAATTTTAAGTTTCAGATTATATAAGTCTCTTTCATAATGTTTTTAGTTGTTAAGATGGTTTATTTTCAACGAAAAACAATGAATACTATTTTTATTACGTGTGGAAAATTTTCCATGAAAAGCCTAGAAAGAATATGGTTTTTGAAGTTTTTTCAGAATTTTTTATCGTCTCTAGGGAGAGATAAAAAATTCTGAAGTTAATTGAGTTGTAATTCCCTTATCCGGTTCAAAGTCATTGAACCAGATGAGAGAGAGAGTGGGCAGTCATGGGCGCTCCGCCGCTGAATGTGCAGGCAGAAGTGCCACTTGTGCACTGGGCTTTAGCGCTCTACCTCTGGTTGCGCCAGTAGAGGTGCTCTCATGTTCGGTGGACCAAAACGATGATATCGGGAGTTCCCGATATCGTTTGGACACGTGTGAGTAGGCATTGGAAAGCTTAGGATGTTGACTATCTGCTTAAATAGGCAATAAGCTTAGAAAAGTAAGGAAGGAGATAGAACGAGAAGAAGAAAGGAACTTTTTTGTCACACCCAAGGGGCCCAAGGTGATCTCTTCAGCTCCCTACCAATTGGCTTCAAGATCCAAGACGCTCCCATAAGACTCCTTGCACCTTTTGGATGAAGGTGTACCCAGGAACATGCTCAATAAGTAAGAAAATGGAACAGAACAATACTCAATTCTTGGATGCCCTCAAGGAGGGTGAAGGGGGTCCTTTTATAGGGTTACATGTGTTTTTTCAGTCATTCTTGGTGGTTGGATCATGGATGAACACCCACAGTTGAGTTCTTGAGGCCTCAATCCAGGTGATCAGACCCCAACCAATCATATTCTTTCCCTCCAGGTGGAATTTGGAAGGGAAAGAACAAGTTGGTTAGAGTTAGTTACAAATCATTCCTAGCCCTTGGATTTGAGCTGGAATGGATGGATAGATGGATGGGTTCCACCTCATGAATCTTGGACTGGATCCCGACCCTGGGATCTCCTCCAAACCATACCTGTCAGTTGTAGTTTTCCTCAGGTGTCTTGATCATCCTCAAAGCCTCCAAGGACCTTCTAGAAGGTTTTCTTCAAGCTCCTTCACAATAAGCCTATCGGCTGAGTCAGCTCCACTGATTAGCATGCATATCTTTATTTCTAGCTCCTTTTAATCTGAACCTTTGTCCCAATCCTCAAGACTCATGTCTTGACTTCCTCATAAATTTCATAATTTTATGACACCGAAAGTCAACCTTTGACCTGAAAACTTAACATACTAGGGAAATTGTTAGATTCATATCCCGCTTGACTCATTGAGTCTAGTAAGCTTTAGAAATATCCCTGAAATCATCTTAACATAAATCCCAAACTATGTAACTTGGTAAAATACATGTCGGAGGATTGACGGAAACCTCAATTGAGTAGAAAAATTTAGCTTTTTAATTATTGGAAAAATGGAAGGCATGTTCTCATTATCATGTAAAGTAATAGTTTTTTGGTAGTGTTGAACTGAATTTCAGGGTAGTGAGGATGAAGAATGCATTCAAATGACTGCCCTTATTTGACCTTGTCAGGTGCACGGCTCAATGGTTGCACGTCCAAGTAGAGGACAAGCAGGTGACAAGAAACTTTAGGTGCAGCGTGGCTGTAGGCTTAGTAGCGGTGGTTGGGGTGAGAGCGACGATTTGGGGTGGCTGGAGGAGGGTGCAATTGCACTGTCAGTATCACGGCATGCAGCGGCACCGCTCTAGGCGCTTGCGGGGTTCAGCACTTCGAGGACAAGGGCGGTAGGCTTCGCTCAGGTCAAACGAGGCTTGAAAGCCCCAAATGAGAGTAATTGCACGGTCATGGGTCGCGACTTCTCTCCCCCTCCACCGCTATTTAGCTCTACCGCATGCTAAATAATGAAAGGGATTCCGGTCCATGCGCCATGGACCAAGTGCGTGCTACAGGTCATTGTGGCAACTGACGCCGCGTTCTGCTCCGCGCTAGCCACCAAACGCGATGGCGGGGCCTAGGGCAATTGATGAGGTACCAATTGATCAGGTGCGGAATAGATCAACCCCTTGAGGCCGTCAAACGAACTGGACTAGAATCACGTATTCTCCACCGCCAAGCATCACAGACCGTCAAATGAATCGGCAATGACAAGAAGCAGCAAAGGGGATCAACAGACAACCGTGGGTGCGAACACCTCTGGGCACTTAGGAGCGATCTTGTAGGCATCACGACTTCCCCTCCTTGCCCTCCTCTTCTTCTCCCCCCCCCCCCCTCTTTCCTCTCCTTCCTCCCTCTTCCTTCGTCTCCCCATTGTGAGACCAAGAAATTGCTAACTTCAAACAGGTTTAAACTTTCTAGGGTGCCACCTCTTCCCTTAAATAGGGAAGTCAAAATGGGCCTTATGGGGTTCCATAAGGGGGAGGAGAAAGAAGGTGTCAATTAAGGGGCCTTATATGATGGGCCTCATATAATGGGCTTCTATTACAACCAAAAAAAACAAAAATGAAAACATAAAAAGGGAAATTACGAAAGCAAGTTAGACAAATAACGACATGATGAAGATGACTAGATGAGGTAGAAAACATAAATGTGCCAAAACAAAGAGGGCGAAAACAAACCAAAAAGCAATGAAGATACAAGCCAAATTTCACCTGAGAAATTCTAATTCATGTGCCTTCATTGACGCCTTGGCGTGCCAGTTGGGCGGAATGCTTACTGGCAGGCCGTCGATGTAGAGAATGACGGTGCTATAGACATCTCTGAGGGAGCAAGCCGGCGCGTTCTATCCGAGAGCTCTGCTCTTCGCTAATTGTCATCAAGGGTGATTGTTTGCAGCCATTGAAACATTATTTAAACATGCTGACATTGATGGTTCATCTTCAGAGAAAGCGCCCTATATCACATTCACATGCGAGTCCAGCCACGACAAGAACGTTTCATGCCAACCATGGAACTCGCGCCAAATGATGCTACGGTCACTAGGGTCCCGTAATGCCGAAAGCAGAGCCGACGCCTGACCTTTCCACATGACCTTGTCCTTTTTGCTGAGCAGATTCTTTGATAGAGGAAAGACGCCAACGCCACCCTTGACAGACGTTGTAGCCATAACAAGGGGAAATGCGAAGGTGGCTCCCGTTTAGGTGTAAGCTCTATAACGCGATGCAATAAGAGCCAGCCTCGGAGGGTGAATTCTCTCTTGACTCATCATCTTCCTTAAGGTCATTGTCTTCTTCACTCAAGTTACCATCTTCTTCACACTTATCATCAAAAAAATTAGAACATAGACTCATCCACCGTATTGGCAATGTTGGTAGTCTCCATGACTGGCTCCCTTACACTTGCAGCACGAACATACAATCTTAATACGACCCATCCTCAGATGCACCGTAAATGTTGCCTTTGTTCTCATTTTGAGCCTACCATGATAAGTGTTTCTCGTCACCTTGATATGATTCTTCATCCTTCGTATTAGGGTTAACAATTGTGTCTTCTCATCTGAAGTAAGACTAGCAGGAGAGCTCTGCTCTTCACTGATCATAACCAAGGGTGATTGTTTGCAGTGGTTGAAATGTCATTTGAACATGCTGATTGATAACATCAACAATTCTGCATTTATTCCCTGAATAATTACAGTTTATGCATTGAAAGAGTCTAAAATAGGGTTGTTATCATATATTACGTGTTAATTAATTTTTCCAAGTGAATTCTGATTTTTCCCTAACTTTTTGTTATTTTAAGGATTTTTTGGAATTTCTTTAAGCTTTAAATACTTGTGTTTAAATCCAAATGGCATGTTTAAAAATTAATTTCAATTATATTTAATTGCAGTAGGAGTTAGTGATTTTTCTAGTATTTAATTTGAACTTTTGGGAATTTTTTAGAGGAAGAAATGAATTTCTAAATGGGAAAAAGTATATTTATAAGGAAAATATGAGTTTTAAAGTAATATAGACTTGGAGCGGTTTTTCTTAAATTATTGTTACAATTATGCCCTTATAAACAGCTCTTGGCAGTGTGTGTAGGCTTAAAGATACGATTAAAATAGTTTCAGGGTTTTATTGCAATTAATCAGGATTTTTTAATGGTTTTCAGGAAAATTGGAGGAGAGAGAGAGAGCAAAAACGATATATGCATAAATATTTCTAGGCGGTGTCGCTTTGCTCTTGCGTGTTTCAACAGGGACGTTTTCCCAAAATTCTTGGCCATTCTCTCTTCGAGAAGTAAGTTCACTTGCCTTGTTGTGCATACAAAGCACACGCACCGGAGGTGACGTGGAAATCTGTGATTGGTTTGAAATATGAAGGCACACAAGTAAGTGCAAATCGCTATTTATTATGTCTATTTTGTATTTTTTCTTTATTTTTATTCTAGGACATAGTGTATGTGGCGCGCTAAGAATGAACCCCTTATTTGAAATTCAAAATGCATCAGCCAATCAGAAAATGACACGGCATTGCCTGTAAAACAAAATTGAAATTAAATAAATGAAAATTGATCCAATGGTTACGATTGGTGAATTTTCATTTATTAATAACTTTTGATCTTGATGTGTAATTGAGGGGATTTTTTATGGATTTGCTCCTCTCAACCTCCTCTTTCCATCCGTATGGTTGGATCATTCAGATCAAGTCTACTTTGATATATAAAAATTAATTACTAAATGAGGGTAAAATAGTAATTTTTTCGATGTAACCTAAGTATAAAAGCCAAAGTTTGAGGGGAGGAGATCATTCTGGAGGTGGCTCTATCATAGCTGCAAGACAGACAGGAGCTTCATCGTGGATCAACTGTATTAGGTGCTTTCTACTTCATTGTATTTGAACTTTTAGTGTATTTTGTGAATTTATTCGGCATTCTTGTCAATCTTGGTCTGAACTTGTAAATCGCTCAGCTTGAGCGAAATGTACAAGCCCTTACTGGGATTGAGAGGGGAGATTGTGAGATTTACCTAGCTATTTGGTGGCGACAACGTCAACGGACCATTTTCGGACGTGCCACCACCGTCATCTGAGACGTCCAACATCCTGACTCATCATCAATGTCAACTAAAGAACTACCATGATGGCGACCAAAACAATGCACCAACGACGGACGCGCATCCATTAACACATGAAATATCCCGCGTCATGATACGTCGCCAACGACAGCTGCAGAACCACTCGTGACGGGATGAGTCGACACTTCACCTCGTCTTTGACGGATATTTTATTTCTTAATTTTCTCTTTCCTACAAGGCCTATATGTAGGCCAATGTCGCAAAAGAACCTTTGGTGAATCTATTTTCAAGAATTGAAGTTTTATTCTTCTTGTAAGATTTTCCCTAACTCTCTTCTGTCTCCAGTTGCCGCTGACGCCACTCGTCATTGCCACTACTGCCCCTCTTCGCACAGACCACCGCCCGCGCAGACCGCCGCCTGCTCAGGCAAGTCGCCCGCGCAAGCTGCCGGTCCGCGCAGCCAAGTCGCCCGGGCGGATCGTCACCCTACACCCCAACCGCCCATGCCCGCCGCGCGCCTGGCCGCCAGCACCCGCCGCACGCCCAGCCGCTGCGCCCGCGTGCGCTGGCGCCGCGGCCGCCGCGTCGCCTGGCCGCGCGCGGCGCCGTCGCTGGCGCCCGCGCGGCGCCGTCGCCCGGCGCTCGTGCCCGCCGCCCGCAGCTCTGCGCCCAGCCGCGCGTCACGCGCAGATCGCCGCCTTGCGCTCTGGCTGCCCACGCACCCCCGCCGCCCATGCTTGTCATGTGCCTACGCTGGCTGCATGCCCGCGCTCGCTGATCATGCCTACCGCACCCCGGTCGCCTGCCCGCCGCGCCCCTCGCCGCCCCCGCGCGCCCGCCGCCGCCCTGGCCGCCCCCATAGCCACTTGCCGTAGCACATACCATTTAGGTTTCGGGGCGCTGCACCGTACCTCGCAAGGAGGCGACTACCCCCTTGACCCCCAACATGACCTCGCAGTTGGATCCGGGACACCATGTCGAAGCGCACGTCAATCACAGCGCCAATGACACGTCAAGAATCTCTCGCATCGCTACGACGTACTACTCTAGTGCCGAGGCACTCTCTCCACTCTTTGGTGATCGTGTTCTTCATCCAGTGTTCTTCGAGTGTTTATCCACCGCCGTCGGATTTGATTTGGATTTTGAATCTTCAAGCGACTAGTTGAATAGGCCTTTGAATCTTCTAGCGATCACCGTCTGGATTTATCGAACGTATTGCTCTGTTTTCACCATAGTGGTTGAAGACAGTACTCCCACCCTCGACGAGGAAAGGGGCTGCACCATCACTAATTCATCAGATTTAATTCTTTGGAATCGATCGTGTGATTTGTGGTTTGGTTTTATCCTACCCATTCCTTAGTCGTCCGATATCCTACACCCGTTGTTATCCTGCCCCATCTCCTCTAGTCATCCTGCATCAACCCGTCCCGTCTCCTCTAGTCATCCCACATCACTATTCCAAGTCCACCATAAAAAAATTACAAAAAAGTTTAATTTATGGGAGATATGAAACTGCCACTTTATGATCTAAGAGTTAGTACATTTTAAATTACCAAATCCCCAAAACCAACTAAAACCAAGTAAACTTTCCTTCTTAATCCCTCTACTTGACTCATTTGATCCTTTTAAATGGATCAAAGAATTCAACTTAGAGCTCCCTATGTCTTCTAATCTTCCCATCTCTTCTATCCCCCTTCCTAAATTCATCATCTAATTAGGGCGGTTTGATTTTTCATTGAAGATCAAATAACTCTGATTAGGGTAAAACTATTCATGCAAATCACAACTGAATTAACTTACTAGCTTCCCTTTGACGATACCTCTACTTATGATTATACATTTGAAGTGAATAATTTTAAGGGTCTATAGATTATACATCCACAATTTTAATGTATGCTATAAAGTTTCATCCAAGATCATTACAAATCGACTTGGGACCTTCCTTGATAGACTTATCTCACCTAAACAGTGTAGTTTTGTCAAGGGTCAACAGATCAAGACAGTGTCATGCTCATTCACGATTTAGCCCAGTCACTAGAAACTTATATTTAGGGCTTGAACGTCATCATCAAATTGGATATGGAGAAGGCTTTGGATCAAGTCAAGTGGAGTTTCCTTGTTAAAGTTCTACATCGCTTTTCGTTCACTAATGCATTCATCGCTCTTGTGGATGCCCGCATTAGAAAGAATCATTTCTATCTTTTGGTGGGCAAAAACTCCATAGGTTTTTTCAAGGCCACGAGAGGTCTACATCAAGGTGATCCCATCTCATCCACCTTTTTTATATTGATGGAGGAGGGTGATAACACCCTAATTTCGGTCTTTATTTCATGTTATTAGCATGATTTATGCATTTAAAAGGCTTAAATTTGGGTTGTTATCATATATTTACACAAAAATAATGCTTCCAAGTAATTTCTGATTTTTCCCTAATTTTCTGTTAATTATGTGAATTTTTAAGGATTTATTGAAGCTCGAAATAATTATTTTTGGATGAAAATGGCACATTAAAAAGTTTATTTCGACATTTATCAACATGGGAATTAATCAGGGAATTTTCTAGAATTTTTTACGAATTTTTAGGAATTTTCTGGGATTTATTTCAAGAAGAAATGCATTTATTCTATGAAAAAGGGCATATTTATAGGAGAAAAATGTATTTATGCAATTTCTAGACTTTTAGGGGCCTTTTGCAGCGTTTAGTTGCAAAAGACCTTGAACAACTCTCGATGCCACGGCAGGCGTAAAAGATCCTATTTAAAATCATTCAGGGTTTTATTGCAATTTTTAATATATATTTTTAATGTTTTAGGAGAAATCGGAGGAGAGAGAGTGCGCCAGTGGCATATACGCAATTACTTTTGGGCGGCGTCCAAAAGCAATTCCAGGCTTTTAAGGACTTTTCTGCAAAAGGAGGATTCAAAATCGCCAGCCAATGAGAGAGCGACACGTCATTGCGTGTTTAAAACCAAACTAATAAATAAATCAATTTTAAATCTAATGGATTAAATTGGTTTAAAATTGATTTATTAATAACTTTTGATCCTGAAGTCCGATTGAGATGATTTTTTTATGGATTTGTTCGTCTTGATCCCCTCTTTCTATCTGTATGGTTAGATAATTCAGATCTAGCCTACATTGATAGATAAATATTAAGTACTAAACGGGGGTAAAATGGTGATTTTTACCCTATAACCTAAGTATAAAAGCTGAATTTCGAGAGGGGGAGCTCATTCTGGAGGGTGCTTCATCACAGCTGCAAGACAGAGAGGAGTCCCAGCCTGGATCAACAGTTTTGGTATTTTTTTTCTTTCATTGTATTCAAACTTTTGTGCATTTTGAATGAAATAGGTTAAGTTGTTTGTTTCTTCATCTCCATTCTAGTCTGAACTTCTAAATCGCTTGGCTTGAGCGGCATGTACAAGCCCTGATTAGGATTGAGAGGAGAAATCGAGGAATTTTACCTGGGCATTCAATTGCATTACAAAAGAAAATTATAAAAAAATTTAGTTTTAGTTTTTAGAAGTCTCAATTTACCCCATTTTAGTTCTGAATTATCAATCTGAAAAATCAACCCAACTCATTTTAAGAACCCTCTTTCAACCTCTCTAAATGATTTCTTGGATCCTTTAATTAGGATCAAAGAAGGAAATTTAGAGCTCTTAATTCTTCTAATCTTCCCATCTCTCCTACCCCCCTCTCTAAATTCTCACCTAATTAGGGTGACTTGATCCTCATTGAAGATCAAATTCACTCTAATTAGGATCTAAAACACCAAAAATTAAATCAAATTGAAATTCCTACTTGCCTCCCTTGGACGACACTCATACTTATCACTATACATATTAAGTAGAGTTTTATAAATTTTATTGCATAAGCCAAAAATTCACAACGATAAGGGCTAAAAATTTGCGTAATTTTCACCCCTATTTTCGGCTTATCAGAGGGCTTTAGAAGATCACTCACACGAGCAATCGCCTCGGCCTCATCCAACCATATTTTATGAAAAGGGGATGCCCGATTCTCTCGCACTCTCGATTTGCAGATGATGACATCCTTTTCCTCAATTGATCTAAAAAATCTATTAAGGAACTTATGAGTGTCCTCACTACATACGAGCAGGCTTCTGGCCAGCTCTTCAATACCTCAAAGAGCAGCTTTATGGTCGGTCTGTCCACCACTATAAAGGGCTCTCAAACTGTCTAACACTATGCTGCCTTATTTTTGACTATCTTGGATGCCCTATCTTTCTCGGACGTGCGAGGCAACATTATTTTGATGTCGTGCTAGCCAAATTGAGAAAGAAACTAGAGGGATGAAAACTTCATTTGCTATCCCCTAGAGGACGCATCCAACTTATTCGAACGCCCTCATGAGTATTACACTGCATATTCTTATGGTCCATTCATTATCTCTAACAGTCTGCTTTGTGGAGCGATTATGCGCACACTTCTTATGGTTCAGTCACGTCGAGGGAGATAGTCACCACCATTGGGTTTCTTGGGAGAAAGCTTGTCGGCCAACGGACGACGGGGGTCTAGGGATTAGATGTCTTTGGGACGTCCATCACATGCTTCAAAAGAAGCTCGTGTGGCGTATGCGTACCACGCACTCCCCATTGGGGAGATTCATCTCATCGAAGTGTGGCAAGTGAGATGGATATCTAGGGCCATTTTAGGTGGCAGACTTAGGAGCGACATTGGATTGAGATAGCCATGGTCACACGTTGGCATGTTAGTCGAGGCAAGATTAACGCCAGGTATGACACATTGCTCACTGATAAGTCCAAATTTTGGGGTTTTATGTCGTTGTTTTGATTCAGACTTAGCCAACAATATTTATGAAAATTTTCCACTTAAATTCTCTATAATTAATATAGGGCAAGTAAGGGGTCGATCCATAGAGAGGCACAAATTTAATTTCAGAATTCTTTCTCAAGTTTGCGATGAAGAAAATGATTTTAAACGTAAAAAATACTATTTTTTTGGGATGTTTCTAGATTTGTTGGTAATTTTCTAAATTCCCTATGATTTAAATTAAGCCAAAGTACAAGGAGAAACACAAAATCATATCTCTAAACTAATTTTTCTATTTTCTCTTAGCAAATAATCAGAAATAAAATTATTTTTAGAATTTTCTGGAATTAATTTACATACAAAAAACAACTATAAGTATTAAAAACGAGAAATAGAGATTTTTTTTGAAATGTTTTAGGTGTTAAAATGACTTTAAATAACTTATATTAATTTTCTAGATTTTTTCCAATTTGTTTCAGGTTTTTTTCAATGCAGAAAATAATTTTTCTGATTTTTCATATTATTTTTCTATTTTTGAAATAATTTTAAATATGAAAGAAATATGAAATTTACCTACTCCGGCGATCGCCGGAGCGGCGGCGATGGCTGCGGCAGCAGCGACGGCAGCGGCGGAGCGACGGTGGCGGCGGCGGCGGCGGAATAGGCCGGCGGGCCTGGGTTGGCCCGTAGAGGGCAGGCCTCTTAGTGGGTCAGCCCACTAAGGTTAGCCCAATTTGACTAAGTCAAGTCTTAGCCAAATTGGGCTTAAGCCTTATTGGGCTTAACCCCATGGCCAGGACTTCGCCGATTTGGCTAAGTCCTGCACAGGGCTACCCTGTGCGCTACGGTCTTGTGCGCTGGCTGCACACGGATCGGCGGGCAGAGGGCTGTCTCTGCCGCACAGGCACCGCACGGCGCCGCACGGCACCGCACGGTGGCGGCTAGAAGACAAAAATTAGTGTTTTGAAAAGATAAGAAATGATATTTCAATGCGATTTTTTTGGGATTCTAAGTAGGGGATGCTTGAGGATCTAGAGAGATATAGGAAGATATTTTATAATGAGAGAAAAATGTTTCTCGAGAGATAAATTGTCGAAATGAGAGGATAGAGAGAAAATGAAGAGATAGAGAGAGAAAATGAAGAGATAGTGTAGAGAGAGTCGGAGAAGGAATTTGAAGGTCTAGATGAAGGAGATTTTTTATGAAATTTTGAGATGATGAACTGTGGATATGGATGGACGTCTAGAGAGAGAACGAATAGATTCTAGAGAGAAAGGGCCAAAATGAGGAGATAGAGAGAGAAAATGAAGAGAGAGTGTAGAAGGAGTTTGAGATAGAATTTGGATGTGCAAATGGAGGAGATTTTTTGTGAAAGTTTTAGGGGAGTAACTATGGATATATATGAAGGTCTAGTGAGAGAAAAAACCTATTTTAGAGAGATAAAGTGGAGAAAATTAGTGTTTAGAGTGAGAAAGTGATGGATTTTAAGGGTAAATGGATGGGAAATGATGGAGAAGGTAGAAATCTAAGATCCTAAAGCCTCAATGCAAGTTTACTGAGCCCTCAATGCTTCCTCTCAAGTATGGATCCTTATATTTTGCCAGGATCAGGCATTTTTCAATGCAAACAAGAGACGAGATTAAGAAAAAACTTCAATAAACTTACATTAAGCAAGTTGAACAACCTGGATTCTGAAGAATGCCTTGTCCTGCTGGCCAGCCACTTGCTAGAGCACGTCCATAATGAGGGAAAATGAGGGAGAAAAAGTCTATTTATACATTGTGAGAATTACTAAAATACCCCTTTGGGCATTATCTATTTTCTTTTCTTGCCATTTTGCCTCTTTTTCTCCATGGGTTGAGAGCTTTGCCTTGTAATTTCCAGTTTGTTTCTTTTGTAATGTGTTTGCAGGCCCAATAGGTAGTTCAGGTCGTGGTCTAAGCCCCGCTGATCTCTCCTTTAAAAGCCTACAATACCGTTTCATCATTTGTAGCCCATTTTGATAGTCACTAAGCTCCCAAAATCCTCCAATTTTTCTCAGAATGATATCTTCTAATTCCTGTAAATTTGTACACATTTGAAACTATAAAATACTCATCAGAAATCAAACTGATTGACTTCATAGAAGTCAATGAAGTTAGTGAAAAATAATCATAATGTGCAAAAGTTGGAATTATTAGCTAATGCATAAATATTTGGTTAATTCAAACAATAACATGATAAATTATAAATTAATAATACTAAAAACATCTAAAATGTATACAAATATAGGTTCATTTATCATGTTATCACTCACTGATGCACCCCTAGCCCAACACCCCTAATTCGGTCCCCATCTCCTTAGATTGACCGTGGCGCAACTACTCCTACCGTGGCAACACAAGCCACCTTTGGGAGCAACATGGCCTTCCCATCGACATGTTACCCCAAGTCCTGAGTACTCCCATCGTGCTCACTTAGGATTGTCCTATTTGGATGCTTACCCTTGATGGGTCATTCTCTTGCTGCTCTTCTTGGGAGCATTTCCGTGAGAAATATCCCGCCCAGCACTTGGGTCGCTAAATCTGGGATTCGGCGATCATTACTTGTGCCTCCTTCTTCCTCCAGAGACTTTTGCATCGTGGCCTCTCGACTGATGATCAAGTGGCCTATATCGGTCAATCTCTATGTTCACATTGTCATTGTTGCCCCACATCTCCCCAAGCTGAGATTATAGAGCACATTTTCTTCCACAGTGAGGCAGCTCTAGCTTGTTGGCGCCAAATCACACACCATTGGCATCCACTTCTTGGTACCTACTCTACTCTAACATTGTTAGAGTGTTTTGGTAAGATGTATCTCTCGTCAGCATGCTCCAAACAAAGCCCCCTCCTACACGCCACCATAACTTACTTACTATGGGATATTTGGAAAGGGTGAAATTATTTCTTGTTTTTGAGGATCTCCCATGTGCGACTTGGATATCATGCGGCAAGTCAAGCAATTGACATGACGTACACATCACATTTTACCACCTCGTGCCCACAACTCAGCCCTAGCCTATGACCTCCTTTGATTTTAGAGTATCCCGATGACCCTCGCCCCCATCCGCAGTCGGCTACAGATTATTCGTTGGCACCATCGCCAATTGGCATCCTCAAGGTAAATGTGGATGGTGCGGCCAAAGGGAACCTGAGGCCAATAGGGGGAGGTGGTATCCTACAGGGTCATATAGGGAGTATTCTTTTTGCTTTCTCCTCTTTTATGGCATATAAATTAATACAATAGCTGGGACCATGGCGATACATTGTGGTTACTCCTATGTGAGGAATGAAACCTTCACCATATCGTCGTAGAATCGGACTCACTGGTATTAGTTGACATGCTTTGTGCATGCAAGTACTCCTAGTGGCAACAACAATGCGTATGGCGTGACATCATGCGGTGCCGCCCCTGTACAACTTGTATCCGCCACTAGCTGAACGAGGGAAATCAAACAGCAGATGCCCTTGCCAACCACACGGTACACACACAAACCCCCTCCTCATTTTTCCTTTCTTGGCAGGCACTCCCTCCGACAGCTCGTGGATGCTATTACAATGAATGCCTCGGCTTGCCGGCCCTTTGTACACATTGCACACTGTTGAAGGAAGGCCCATGAGAGTGGCGGATAGCATGGAGATCTTTAGGTGGGGGAGCTCACCCTCTTGCCTGATTGTTCATCAAGTCGCACTCCTCCACCATGACATCTGTGAATGGCACGGTGGACTACGCACTCCACGCTTTTGCATCGCGATGAGGGCTCCCCCAACTCTTGCTTGCACGAGTGACCATCTCTTGGCCTTCACTAGGGTTGGCAACATGGGCGTGGGCGAGTAGGGGCCGTGTGTAAATGGGACATGTACGCTCGCTCCACGCCCAAAAATGATAAATAACACTAGATTTTATCAATAAACACTCCTTGGGTGACGTCTAGGGCACAGATGGATCAATCTACAGGCACAACCACAGGTTGGACGTACGCGGCTCCGTGATTTTCCCACTAGAAAAAGTGAAGGTTTTATAAATTTCATTGTATAAGCTAAAATTAACAACGATTAGGGATAATACAATTGTATATTTTACACTTACTTTTGGCTTATCAATTAGCGCCCCTGCTGGGAAATGACAAGGGATATAAAATTTGAAAATTCACTTCTATTTTTGGCTTATCACTCACATTGATTGTTCATCTTCAGAAGAAGCACCCTATGTCACATTCAGATGCGAATCCAGCCACGCGCAAGGGCGTTTCATGCCGACTGTGGAATTGGCGCTTGATGACTCTACGGCTCACCAAGGGTCTGTAATGCATAAAGCAGAGCTGGCAGTTGATCATTCCACACCACCTCGTCCTTTTTGCTGAGCAGATTCTTTGATAAAGGGACCACGCCACCCTTGAAAAACGTTATAGTGGTAACAAGGGTAAATGCGAAGGTGGCTCTTTGTTTAGTTGTAAGCTCTATGTCGCGATGCAATAAGAGCCAGCCGAGGAGGGTGAACTCTCCCTTGACTCATCCTCTTCCTTAAAGTCATTGACTTCGTCACTCAAGATACCATCTTCTTTGCACTCATCATCAAAAATTTTAATACATAGACTCATCCGCCATATCCGCAAAGTTGGCAGTCTCCATGACAAACTCCGTCACAATGGTTGCGGGATCATGCACTATGCAATCTCAATACAACCCACCCTCAGATGCGCCGTAGATGTTGTCTTTGTTCTTAGTGTGAGCCTCCCATGATAAGTGTTTATCTTCACCTTGACATGATTTTTCAGCCTTCATTTAAGGGTTAGCAACCTTGGTTTTTTGTCTGAAGTAATAATAGTAGGAGAACTAACTTTTCTCTTCACTAATTGTCATTAAGGGTGATCTTTTGCAGCCATTCAAACATCATTTGAACATGGTGACATTGATTGTATACCTTCACAAGAAGGGTCGTATTTTACAATCAGATCCAAATCTAGTCACGAGCAAGGACGTTTCACACCAACCATGGAATTGGCACGAGATGACTCTACGGCTCACCAGGAATTCCCAATGCAGAAAGCAGAGTCGGCAAACAACCTTTTGCCACAACCTTGTCTTTTTTTGCCGAGCAGAATCTTTGATAGACGGAAGATGCCACGCTTGACAGATGTTGTAACCGTAACCAAGGGGAAATGGGAAGGTGGCTCTTCGTTTAGGTGTAAGCTCTACGTTGTGGTGCAATAAGAGGGGGCTGCTGCAGGATGACTAGGGAAGACAGGATGCAGGATGACGATTGGAGCTGGGTACTAGGACAACTAGGGAAGGGCTAGGATAAAACAGACCACAAATCACACAATCGAGTCTGAGAATTTAAATCCGATGAAAAAAATGGTGATGCAGCCCCTTTCCTCGTCGAGGGTGGGAGTACTGTCTTCAACCGCCGCGGTGAAAACAAAGAAATACGTTCAATAAATCTGGACGGTGATCATTAGAAGATTCAAAGGCCTATTCAACTAGTCGCTTGAAGATTCAAAATCCAAATCAAATCCGATGGCAGTGGATAAACACTCGAAGAATACTGGATGAAGAGCATGATCACCAAAGAGTGCAGAGAGTACCTCGGCACTAGAGTAGTGCGTCGTGGCGATGCGAGAGATTCTTGTCACGTCCTTGGCGCTGAGATTGACGTGCGCTTCGACAGGGTTTCGCGGATCCAACTACGCTGTCAGTTGGCGGGGGGGGTCAAGGGGGGAGAGTCACCCCGTTATGGGGTTCGGGGCAGCGCCTCGAAACCTAAATGGTATGCACCATGGCAAGTGGCTGCGAGGGCGCCCAAGGGCGTGGCGGGCACTTACGGGCGGTCGGGGCCGCGGTAGCCACAGTCGGCCGGAGCGCAAGCGAGCACGGGTGGCGGGCGCGGGCAGCCGGGGCACAGGGCGGCCGAGGGCGCGGCAGCCGGGCACAGGGCGGCGAGCGCGGGCAGCCGGGCACAGGCGGCGGCGCGGGCAGCCGGGCACAGGCGGCGGCGCAGCGGCGCGGCGGCCGAGGCGCAATGCGGCTGCCAAGGGCGAGGGCGGTGGCTTGCGCGGGCGTCTTGCGCGGGCGGGTGGCCTACGCAGGCGGCTGGTCCTGCAAGGGGCGGGTGGCCTGCGCATAGGCGGATGCAATGATCAGAGAGCGATAATAAGGATCCTCCCAAGGTGGCGGCGGCAACGGCAGTGGTGGCGGTGGCAGCTCGGAAGGTGAGAGGGGTAAAGCAAATCTCTCAAGAAGAAAACTTCAATTCTCGAAATAAATTCACCAAGTGTTTCTTGCAACATTGGCCTACTTATAGGCCTTGGAGGAAAGAGAAAGTAAGAAATCAAATAACTGTCATAGACAAAGCGACGTGTTGACTTGTCCTGTTACGGGTGGTTTTGTAGTTGTCGTTGGCGACGTGTCATGACGCGGGACATTTCATGTGTTAGTGGACGCGCGTCAGTTGCCAGTGTGTTGATGTGGTCACCATCATGGCGGTTCTCTAGTCGACGTGGATGACGAGTCAGGATGCGGGACGTCTCGGATGACGGTGGCGGCGCGTGCGAGATGGTGCATTGACGTTGTCGCCACTGCCGACCTAGGAGGCTGAACTCTCCCTTGACTCATCGTCTTCCTTGCGGTCATTGTCTTCTTCTCTAAAGTTACCATCTTCTTCATAAAATATGTTTAAAACATAGACTTATTTGGCATATTCGTAAAGTTATTAGTTTCCATGACAGGCTCCTTTCCGCTAGTGGCACGATCATGCACTATGCAAACTTAATACGACACATCCTCAGATGCGCCATATATGATGTATTTATTATCACTCTCAGCCTCTTGTGATAAGTGTTTCTCCTCACCATGACATGATTCTTCAGCCTTCATATTAGGGTTAGCTACATTGTCTTCTCATCTGAAGTAAGACTAGTAGGAGAGCTTTGCTCTTCATTGATTTCATCAATGCTAATTGTTTGCAGCAATTGAAATGTAATTTGAACATGTTGACATTGATTATCACATTCAGATGCGAATCCAGATACAAGGAGGGACGTTTTATGCCAACCAATGAATTGGCGCCATATGACTCTACGACTAACGAGGGTTCCGTAATGCCGAAAGCTGAGCCGTTGGCCAACCTTTCCCCAATACCTCATCCTTTTTGCCGAATGCATTCTTTAGTGCAGGAAAGACCCCACCCTTAACAGACATTGTAGCTGTAGCAAGGAGATATGCGAAGGTGGCTCTTCAATTAGGTGTAAGCTCTACGTCGCGGTGCACTAAGAGCCGGCCTCGGAGGCTGAAATCACCCTTGACTCATCCTCTTCCTTAAGGTCATTGTCATCTTCACTGAAGTTACCGTCTTCTTGGCATTCATCATAAAAAATTTTAAAACATAGACTCATCTGCCGTATCGGCAAAGTTGGTAGTCTCCAAGACTACCATATAGCTGCACGATCACGCACTGTGCAAACTTAATACGACCCATCCTCAGATGCAACATAAATGTTGTCTTTGTTCTCACTCTGAGCCTCCCATGATAAGTTTTTCTCGTCACCTTGACATATTTTTTTAGCCTTCGTATTAGGGTTAGCAACCTTGTCTTCTCATCTAAAGTAAGACTAGTAGGAGAACTCCCCTCTTCATTGATTGTCTTCAAGGGTGATTGTTTCCAGCCATTGAAACATTATTTGAACATGTTGACATTGATTTTTCATTTCCAGAGGAAGCACCCTCTGTCACATTTAGATGCAAATCCAGTCATGGGCAGGGATGTTTGATGCCAACCATGGAATTGTCCCTAATGATACAGGGAAGACGTCACACTGGAGAGACGTTGTAGCCGTAACAAGGGGAAATACGAAGGTGCCTCTTCGTTTAAGTGTAAGCTCTATGTCGCGGTGCAACAAGAGTCAACCTAGGAGGCTGAACTCTCCCTTGGCTCATCATCTTCCTTAAGGTCATTGTCTTCTTCTCTGGAGTTACCGTCCTCTTCCACTCATAATTGAACATGTTAAAACATAGACTCATCTGGCGTATCGGCAAAGTTTGTAGTCTCCATGATTGGCTCCCTTACACTAGCCGCACGATCATGCACTTTGCAATCTTAATACAACCCATCCTCTAATGGGCTGTAAATGTTGTCTTTGTTCTCATAGTGAACCTCCCATGATATTTGCTTGTCGTCACCTTGACATGATTCTTCAGCCTTCCTATTAGGGTTAGCAACCTTGGTTTCACATTTGAAGTTAGACTAGTAGGAGATCACTGCTCTTCACTGATTATTATTAAGGGTGATTGTTTGCAGCCATTGAAACGTCATGCTGAGTGATAACACCAAAAATATTGGTATTTAGTTCAAGAAAGTATCACAGTTTTATGTATTGAAAGAGTCTTCAATAGGGTTGTTACCATATAATACGTGTTAAATAAGTTTACCGAGTGAATTCACAATTTTCCCTAATTTACTGTTAATTTTATGAGATATTTGGAATTTATTTAAGGTTTAAATACTTGTTTTTAAATGCGAATGGGAGGTTCACAAATTAATTTTAATGTTAATTAAGAGCAGGAAAAATTACTGATTTTTCTAGAATATTCTAGTATTTTATAAGAATTTTTGGGAATTTATTCAAGGAAGAAATGAATTTTTTAATGGGATAAAGCATATTTAGAAGGAAAATATGAGTTTTTAATTGATATCTAAACTTGGAGGGATTTTTTAAATTATTGTTGCAATTATGCCCTTAGAAATAGTTCTCGGTCGTGTGTGCAGGCATAAAGATACAATTAAAATAGTTTCAGGGTTACATTGATTGTTCATCCTTAGAGGAAGCGCCCTATGTCACATTCAGATGTGAATCCAGCCACGGGCAGAGACGTTTCATGCCAACCATGGAATTGGCACCACATGACTCTATGGGTCACCAGGGTTCCGTAATGCGTAAAGCAGAGCCGGCGGCCATCCTTTCCACACAACACTGTCCTTTTTGCCAAGCAGATTATTTGATATAGGGAAGACGCCACCCTTAACAAAAGTTGTTGCCGTAACTAGAGGAAAATGCAATGGTCACTCTTCGTTTAGGTGTAAGCTCTATGTCGCAATGCAATAAGAGCCAACCCAGGAGGCTGAACTCTCCCTTGACTCATTTTCTGCCTAAAGGCCATTGTCTTCATCACTAATGTTACCGTCTTCACAATGATCATCAAAATTTTTGAAACATAAACTCACCTGTCGTAATGGCAAAGTTGGTAGTCTCCATGACTACCTCCCTTGCACTAGACACACGATCATGCACTATGCAATCTTAATACGACCCATCCTCAGATGCGATGTAAATGATGTCTTTATTCTCACTATAAGCCTCCCATGATAAGTGTTTCTCATCATCTTGACATGACTCTTAAGCCTGCCTGTTGGGGTTAGCAACCTTGTCTTCTCATCTGAAGTAAAACTAGTAGGAGAGCTCTACTCTTCACAGATTGTCATCAAGGTTGATTGTTTGCAGCCATTAAAATGCCATTTGAACATGTTGACGTTGATTTTTCAGCTTAAGAGGAAGCGCCCTATGTCACATTCAGATGTGAATCCGACAACGGCAGGGACGTCTCATGCCAACCATGGAATTGGTGCGAGATGACTCAACAGCTCACCAGGGTTACATAACACGGAAAGCAGAGTCCGCACCCAACCTTTCCACACAACCTCATCCTTCTTGTTGACCAGATTCTTTGATATAGGGAAGACGACACCCTTGATAGATGTTGTAGCAATAACAAGGAGAAATGCGAAAGTGGCTCATCGTTTAGGTGTAAGCTGTATGTCACGGTGTAATAAGAGCCGACCGAAGAGGCTTAACTCTCCCTTGACTCATCCTCTTCCTTAAGGTCATTGTCTTCTTCACTGAAGTTACCATCTTCATTGCACTCATCATGAAACATTTTAAACATAGACTCATCCGACATTTTGGCAAAGTTGGTTGTCTCCAAGACTGGCTTGCTTACACTATCCGCCCAATCATGCACTCTACAATCTTTATACGACCCATCCTATATTGTACCGTAAATGATGTTTTTGTTCTCACGGTTGCCCTCCCATTATAAGTGTTTGTCGTCACTTTGACATGATTCTTCAGCCTTCGTATTAAGGTTAACAACCTTATGTTCCCATCTAAGATAAGACTAATAGGAGAGCTCCACTCTCTATTGATTGTCATCAAGGGTGATTGTTTGCAGCCATTGAAACGTCATCCGAACATGCTTACATTGATTTTTCATCTTTAGAGGAAGCAAATCCAGCCATGGGCAGGGACGTTTCATGCCAACCATGGAATGGGCACCAGATGGCTCTACGGCTCACTAGGGTTCCCTAATGCGGAAAGCGCAACTGGCAACCAACCATTCCACACAACCTCGTCCTGTTTGCTGAGCATATTCTTTGATAAAGGGACGACACCAGCCTTGACAGACATTATAGCGGTAACAGGAGGAAATGTGAAGGTGGCTCTTTGTTCAGGTGTAAGCTCTATGTTGCGATGCAATAAGAGCCGGCCGGGGAGGCTGAACTCTCCCTTGACTTATTGTCTTCCTTAAGGTCATCGTCTTCTTCACTAAAGTGATCGTTTTCTTTGCACTCATCATCCAAAATTTTGAAACACAGACTCATCTGTTGTATTGACAATGGTGGTAGTCTCCATGATTGGCTCTCTTACACTGACCGCACGATCATGCACTGTGCAATCTGAATAGGACCCATCCTCTGATGTGCCATAAATGTTGTCTTTGTTCTCACCATGAGCCTCCCATTAAAGTGTTTCTTATCACCTTGACATGATTCTTCAGCCTTCGTATTAGGATTAGTGACCTTGTCTTCTCATTTGAAGTAAGAGTAGTAGGAGAGCACTGCTCTTCACTGATTCTCATCAATAATGATTGTTTGCAGCCATTCAAACATCATTTGAACATGCTGACATTGATTCTTTTTCTATAGAGGAAGCGCCCAATGTCACTTTCACATGCAAATCCATCCATGGGCATGGACGTTTGATGCAAACCATGGAATGGGCGCGAGATGACTCTACGGCTCACCAGGGTTCCCTAATGCGGAAAGCAGAGCCGGCGACCAACCTGTCTACACGACCTCGTCTTTTTTTTCCCAGCAGATTCTTTGATATAGGGAAGATGACACCCTTGACAGACGTTGTAGCAATAACAAGGGGAAATGTGAAAGTGGCTCATCGTTTAGGTGTAAGCTCTATGTCACGGTGCAATAAGAGCCGACAGAAGTGGCTGAACTCTCTCTTGACTCATGATCTTACTTAAGGTCACTATCTTCTTCAGTGAAGTTACCATCTTCTTCGCACTCATCATCAAACATTTTGAAACATAGACTCATCCGTTGTTTTGGCAAAGTTGGTAGTTTGATGTAACACGACCAATCAGCAGGATAGTCGGGTGTTCCCAGTCAGGGGGGATAATAGAGAAAACAACGAGCTACGAAACAGAGGGTGTGTATGTTCTAAATAAGAAAAGAAAACATGAATGCAAAAATCATGAGGGTGGCCAATTAGTCAACAGGACTGTAGACACCACAGGGGGATCAGGTGCTGATCCAGCTCCCAAAGACCCAATTTGACCACGAGTAGGCCGACGCGCGAGGAAGACAATTACTGTTTGTGCACGTTCAGCCTCCTTTGCTGGCGACCCAAGTCCACAACCGAATGGAAAGAAATTTCCTATATTGTGGTGGCTAATCTCAGTCGTCGCGACAATGAGGGGGAGTGTCGAGGACGACACTAGAAGAGGTAATAATACAACAAATAAAAGGGGAGGGAAGGTATAGTACTTGAAAAGGCGTGGCACAGAAATAGTTAGGACCTGAAGGACGAAGAAATACCAAACTGAAGGGATCACCTATTGGTTGATGGGGGGGGGGGGGGGGGAGAGAGTTAAAGTTGGCAAGCTCCAAATTATTAGAAAGGCAAGATATGGAACCAACAGGGGCTGATTCTCAATCGACGGAGGACTGTTCAGATTTGGTATATTAACCCTGTAAAGTTGATGTGAAACGTCGGCGACCGGGATCGAACGGCGCGTTTCACGTCACAAGTGAAATGTTGATATGATATAACTTTGTCAAATTTATGGGATTGAAGTTTATAAACGAGCAGATATGACGCGGACAAGTAAGCGCAGTAGATTGGGACGTGCCACGGGGTAGAACGATCCGGAGATCAGACTCCCGATGACCCGCAGAATCCACTAGACGACTAGGACGGGAGGGGCGTCTAACGGCCCTGGAGAGTTCGGTATTTAAGCAATCAAAGACAATCCGTTTACCTCAAAGAATCCTGCTCTCGACGTCGGTGGCTACACCTATTCCAATGTTCGATCCAGAGGTCTCGGCAGGGGACGCGATAGCGGGCGACGGGACTGCAAGCAGTAATAATACTGGAATAAGTGGGAGGGGAGACGAGCGAACCTGATGGTGGCTTAGTCCAAGGCATAGCCGAGATGGTAAGTTCTTGGCGTGCGGGGCTTGGAGTAGAGCGGACGAGGACCGAGGTGCTGGTTGGGACCACAGCGTGGGAGGAACCACAGCGTGAGGAGAGTCCGTAGCGCAGATGCAACCGGGACGCAAGTCGGAGCCGCGGTACTGGCGGGCTGCGGTGCGGTCCCGGGCGGCGGCGTGGAACGGATCCGGGGCGCAGGGGCAGGTCCGCGGCGCGGCAGGGTGGCGGCGCGGAAAGGAACACCCAACGCGGAGGATAGCCCCGTGACGACGGGCGGGGTTGCGGTGATGACAGAGTCGCGGCGTGGACAGGAGCCGCGGCGCGGGCTGAATCCGCGGCGCGGGCAGATCCGCGGCGCGGGCCGAATCCGCGGCGCAGCGGGGCTGAATCCGCGGCGCGGTGCGGGCTGAATCCGCAGCGCGAGGTTGCGGTGCTGACAGAGTCGCGGCGCAGTCGGATGGCGGTGCGGACGGGGCCGCGGCGCGGGGGCTGGTTCCGCGTAGAGGTGGGCTTTTGCGCCGCGGGCGGAGCTGCGGCGTGGACCGGAGCGGTAGTGCGATTCAGGGCCGAGGTGCAGATGCGTCTCGGGCGGCGGCCAGGGGACCACGACGGAGGGGTGGGGCTACGGAGCCAAGAACGGGGGGGGGACAATGGGAAGCCAAGAAATGGGGAGAAAGAGAGTAGGGCGATCAGGGAGGAGTAGTTGAGGTTCAAGAAGGGTGGAGGATGAAGGGGAAATGGGTGGGAATTGAAGGGTGATGATCAAGAAACAGGTTCTTGGTCAAGAAACAAAGGATGGATGATGGAAGAAGGTCAAGAAATGGGTGAATATGGATCAAGAAGGGGTATGGGCGAGGTGGAGTATCAAGAAACTGGGGTAGAAGATGGTCGGGGCGAATAGGTTAGAAGGGTGTAGGTGGAAGAGAGAATCAAGAACCTTGGCGGTAGAGGTTCTTGATCGTCGCGGGCGAGTCCTCTCGATGAAGACAAATCTCCCGATGCAGCGCAGGTCAACGGCGTCTCGAGTGTCCAGAGGCCTCCAGAGTAATCTCGATGCAGGCTTCAGTCCGCGCGAGGCAATGCCGACTTCTTGAATCTTTAAACGCGCCGGAGTGATCTCGACGGCACGATTAGCACGACCGTCGGAGTGATCTCGACGGGCGGATCGCGAGCTCTAACCACGGAGTGATCTCGACGTGGTTGGGGCCAGCCACACCCCCTACGCTAAGACTACGATAAGGGAAGCTCTTTGAAATTTCAATTCATTCAAAAACTTCCAAATGTTCCTTGGGCATGCCCTCCCCTTATATAGGGAGGAGGGGTGCCAAGAGAACGTGGGGGGAGATCGAACCGTCGTGAAACGTGGTTCGGTCTCTCCTTACAAATTCAAATACAATTCTAAAATATAAAATCAAAGACGAGGACGGGAATGGGCCCTACGATATTGGCCCAGTCCCATAATTCGAAAAGAAATACATCACGCGATAAAAGAAAGAATGATAAAGGCTTGCTTACCCGGAGTACTTGAACCCCGGATGACGGACGTCGACTCGAGCGCCTCGGCGTGGCTGATGGCGCGTCATCGTGGCGTCCTCGGGTGGCGTCGTCGTCGCTGAGCCGCCATCTGCTGGATGGTCCTCCATCAAAAGTGGTTGGGAGGGATCATTGGTGGGATCGGTGAACCCGATCGTGGAGTGACCTGGATGCCCCAGGCGCCGATCAAATTGGTTGGGCTGGTGCCGTCAAACCCGATAGTCCTCGGTCGAGGGAAACTCTAGGGCGGTTGACCTCGCGGCATCGACCAGCACATGGTTTTGGGTAGGAGATCTTCTAGGAGGGAGGTAGTGAAGAGTTGGGTGAGGTGCACCACAGTGATCCGCCCTTGTCAGCAGTTAAGAGGGACTCGATCCCACGCCCCAATGGTGTCCTGGGAGTAGCGACAACTCCCACTATGGATTCGACTAGAGATGTTTGGCTGATCCAAATGATTCAAATAGCGGTAGCCGCTACCGATGTCTAATGAGGGTGGATCAAACACTCTAATGACCCAACACTTGACAATGATAGAAGGGGGCGAGGCCGATGTCTTGAGGCATCAGAGATAGAGGCAAAGGTGATTGATTTTTTGGCGAGTAGACCGATCATTTTTGACAAGGCTAGAGTGGAAGTGGCAGCTCCACCTAGACGGATGTAGATGTCTATTCCCAAAGAGGAAGGGGAGCAGGTTCGATTCACCTGTGCGGGATTCTGGCTTGACAATACTAGAGTTCCAATGACCTGATCACTGTGACGGAGTAGTGGCAGCGGCCGATGTCGATTCCGGCACAAGAGGGGAGGGCATCCACTCTTCCTCGATGGGCAGGATGGAGACAGCGGTTGACTCCGACAAACTGTTCTTCCCTTGTGACCTAAGAACGATGGAACAGCTCCATACAAAGAGGAGTGTATCAATGGGACAACGTTAAAAAAAACTCAATTATGATAGCAAGTCCACAGAGCTAGTAGGGCGCTCCATCCCCTTATATAGTGGTTGGGAATGGTTGCCCTAAGGGATCATCAAGGGGAAATGTCCAAAGTGGGAAGATTCCCCTAATGATCCAGCTGGTGGAAATAAGCAAACAACAATGTCAAAAAAAGGTGAAATATGGGCCTAAACACAATGGCCCCCTTGTAAAATTCAACAAAATATCAGGCAAAGTAAGTGATGGCTGTCGATGTTGTCAAGCCGAGAACTTAAAGCTCGAATCCCTGGCATCAGCTCGGGCTTCTTGACATGGTTGTTGTCGTGCTTAAGCTTGGTTTGCTTGATCGTCCCCCATCATATTCTCCATGACTAGACCCCTTACACTAGCCTCACGATCATGCACTATGCAATCTTAATACGACCCATCCTTAGATGTACCATAAATGATGTCTTTGTTCTCACTATTAGCCTCCCATGATTAGTGTTTCTGGTCACCTTGACATGATTCTTTACCCCGGTATTAGGGTTAGCAATCTTGTCTTCTCATCTGAAGTAAGACTAGTAGAAGAGCTCTACTCTTCGCTGATTGGAATTATGGGTAATTTATTTCAGCCATTGAAACGTCATTTGAACATGCTGACATTGATTGTTCCTAATTGGAGGAAGCACCCTATGTCACATTCAGATGTGAGTTCAGCCATGGGTAGGGACATTTCATTCCAACCATTCAATTGGTACCAAATGACTCTACGGCTCACTAGTGTTCTGTGATGCGCAAAGCAGAGCTGGCTGGCAACCTTTCCACATGACCTTGTCTTTTTTGCCGAGCATATTCTTTGATAGAGGGAAGACACCACCCTTGACAGACGTTATAGTCGTAGCAAGGGACAATACGAAGGTGGCTCTTCATTTAGGTGGTAGGTCTATCTCGCGCTGCAATAAGAGCCTGCCCAAGAGGCTGAACTCTCCCTTAACCCATGGCCTTTCTTAAGACCATGGTCTTCTTCAGTGAAGTTACCATCCTCTTCCCACTCATCATTGAAAATTTGAAAACATAAACACATCCGCTGTATGGGCGAAGTTGGTAGTTGCCATGACCGGCTCCCTTATAGTGGTCACACGATCCTGCACTATCCAATCTTAATATGACCCAATCTAAGATGTGCCGTAAATGTTGTCTTTGTTCCCACTGTGAGCCTCCCATGATAAGTATTTCTCCTCACTGTTACATGATTCTCTATCCTTCCTATTAGGGTTAGCAACCTTGTCTTCTCATATGAAGTAAGACTAGAAGGATAGTGTTGCTTTTCACTGATTGTCACCATGGGTGATTGTTTGCAGCCATGGAAATGTCATTGGAACATGCTGACATTGATTGTTCATCTTCACAGGACACGCCTTATGCCACATTTAGATGCGAATCAAGCCACGACAGGGATTTTTTATGCCAACCATAAAATTGGTGCCAGAAGACTCTATAGCTCACCACTATTGCGTAGTGCAGAAAGTAGAGCCGATGGCCAATCTTAGCTCACCACGATCATCGACAGCCATCACTTACTTTGCCTGATATTTTGTTGAATTTTACTAGGGGGCCATTGTGTTTAGGCCCATATTTCACCTTTTTTTTGACATTGTTGTTTGCTTATTTCCACCAGCTGGATCATTAGGGGAATCTTCCCACTTTGGACATTTCCCCTTGATGATCCCTTAGGGCAACCATTCCCAACCACTATATAAGGGGATGGAGCGCCCTACTAGCTCTGTGGACTTGCTATCATAATTGAGTTTTTTTTAACGTTGTCCCATTGATACACTCCTCTTTGCATGGAGCTGTTCCATCGTTCTTAGGTCACAAGGGAAGAACAGTTCGTCGGAGTCAACCGCTGTCCCTTATGTGCATTTCTAGCTAATTTATCTACTTCTCTAAGTGTATCTGCATATATTGTCAACATTTATATTAAGTTGTGAAAAATTATGAATAAAATCACCTTTTTCTAAATTTTGAGTGAAATATTGTCATTTGTGGGACTAACTCCACTTAAGATAATGAGTTAAGTGGAATGAATCTCACTCTCTTCTTAGTTTATGTGGAAGATGCAGGAATTAGGTGAAACTTTCATGACTAAAGGGGATAATTAAATAGAAGCTAGTTGGCCCAAAGGAGCAGGCCCAGCCACGATCTTGGGCCAAGAAATGAAGCCCAAATCAGGACAGCTGGCTTTATTCTAAAGGCCCACTAAAGAAGCTCCATTAAGCCCACTATGAGAGGCATCTTGGGCCAATGAAAGGAGAGCAAGGATAACGTTCAGTCATGAATATTTATGAGCATTTAAGATGCTTGGATGCTGATTGAAGGACACCCTTGGTCGTGGATCTAAGTCAGCGAAGAAGATCAGGCCATTCAATCCATAAATCATCCAAGGGTGGAGACTTAAAGCTACCCTCTTTAATTCTAAGGAAAGAATTCTTGAACGTCCTTGGGGTATATTCAAAGGTTTGAATGCTGATTAAAGGACCATAAGAGACGTGGATCATGACCCTGAGGAGAAGATCTGCTCATCCAACAAATTAAAAGTCTAGTGGCTCTCATTAGCTCTCTCCCCCTATATAAACCCCTTGACCCCATTCTAATATTTATCTTGTGACTCAATCTAAAGTAATATTTGGTGGCCTAAATGCAACTGAATCCGAGATCTATTCACCTTAGTGAGTGCCGGGCTTAGCAAGAAGCATCCAGGGCTGAAGAAGCTGGTGGAAAGGAGAATAATCAAATCCTTGGGCCTTGAAATGTGTGACAAAGAAGTTACCTTAGAGGGTGCATGACACACGATAATGCACTCTACAATCTTAATGCGACCCTCATATGCACCATAAACGTTGTCTTTGTTCTCACTATGCGCCTCCCATTAAACTGTTTCTCATCACCTTGACATGATCCTTCAGCCTTCGTATTAAGGTTAGCAACCTTGTCTTCTCATATGAAGGAAAACTACTAGGAGAGCTCTACTTCTACTAATTGTCCTCGAGGGTGATTGTTTGAAGCCATTCAAACGTCATCTAAACATGCTTACATTGATTTTTCATCTTTAGAGGAAGCGCCCTAACTCACGTTCAAATGCAAATCCAGCCACGGGCAAGGACGTTTCATGCCAACCATGGAATGGGCACCAGTTGACTCTACGGCGCACCAGGGTTCCCTAATGCGGAAAGCAGAGTCGGCGGCCAAACTTTCCACATGACCTCATCCTTTTTGCCAGGCAGAATATTTGATAGAGGGAAGACTCCACCCTTGACGAGCGTTGTAGCCGTAGATAGGGGAAACGCGAAGGTGGCTCTTCGTTTAGGTGTAAGCTCTATGTCGCGGTGCAATAAGAGCCCGCCTAGGAGGCTGAACTATCGCTTGACTCACCATCTTCCTTAAGGTCGTTGTCTTCTTCATTAAAGTTACCCTCTTCTTCGCACTCATCATCAAAATTATTGAAAAATTGACTGACCTGCCGTATCGGCGAAGTTGGTAGTCTTCTTGACAGGCTCGTTTACATAGACAACACGATCATGAACTCTACAACCTAGTTCGACCTATCCTCAGATGCGCCATAAATGTTGTCTTTGTTCTCACTATGAGCCTCCCATTAAAGTGTTTCTCATCACCTTGACATGATTCTTCAGCCTTCAAATTAAGGTTAGCAAACTTGTCTTCTCATTTGAAGTAAGAGTAGTAGGAGAGCTCTGCTCTCTATTGATTGTCCTCAAGGGTGATTGTTTGCAGCCATTGAAACCTCACCTGAATATTCTTACATTGATTATCTTTTCTTTGGAGGAAGCACCCTATGTCACATTCAGATGCAAATCTAGCCCAGGTAGGGACGTTTCGTGCCAACCATGGAATGGGCGCGAGATGACTCTACGGCTTACCAGGGTTCCCTAATGCAAAAAGTAGTGTTGGCGACCAACCTTTCCACACGACCTCGTCCTTTTTGGCGAGCAGATTATTTGATAGAGGAAAAACCCCACCCTTGACAAGCGTTGTAGCCGTATAGGGGAAACGCGAAGTGGCTCTTCGTTTAGGTGTAAACTCTATGTCGCGGTGCAATAAGAGCCCGCCTGGGAGGCTGAACTATCCCTTGACTCACCATCTTCCTTAAGGTCATTGTCTTCTTCATTAAAGTTACCCTCTTATTCGCACTCATCATCAAAATTTTTGAAACATTCAGTTATCTACCGTATCGGCAAAATTGGTAGTCTTCTTGACAGGCTCCTTTACATTGACCGCACAATCATGCACTCTACAATCTTAATGCCACCCATCCTCAGACGCGCCATAAATGTTGTCTTTGTTCTCACAGTGAGCCTCCCATTAAAGTGTTTCTCGTCACCTTGACATGATTCTTCAGCCTTCGTATTAAGGTTAGCAACCTAGTATTCTCATCTAAAGTAAGACTAGTAGTAGAGCTCTGCTCTCTACTGATTGTCCTCGTGGGTGATTGTTTGCAGCTATTGAAAGGTCATCTGAACATGCTTGCATTGATTTTTTTACTTAGAGGAAGCGCCTGATTTCACGTTCAGATACAAATCCAGCCACTAGCAGGAATGTTTCATGCCAACCATGGAATGGGCGCTAGATGACTCTACGGCTTACCTGGGTTCCCTAATGCAAAAATTAGAGCGGGCGACCAACCTTTCCACACGACCTCCCCCTTTTTGCCAAGCTGATTATTTGATGGAGGGAAGACCCCACCCTTGACAAGCGTTGTAGCCGTAGACGGGGGAAATTTGAAGGTGGCTCTTTGTTTAGGTCTAAGCTCTATGTCACGGTGCAATAAGAGTCCGCCTAGGAGGCTGAATTATGTCGGACGTCGTCAAGGACGTCGTCCGGCCGACACCGAATATGGTTGTTTGGTGCCGATAAGGGATAATGTATCGGATTACGGCGATGTCATCATCCGACGGTTACCCTAACGGGTATGTGACTATGGAGTGATGAATGCCCTACGTATTGTACGTGCAGGCTCCAACTAGAGGGAGGCGCCGAGCTCCAGGCTTGGATGGGAGTCACTAGGTGACGACGGCGGTGGCCTCTCAAACCTTGTCAGAGCGACGAAGACGTCTACGGCCAAATGGACTCAATCCATTGGGCTCGCACGTAACAGATGTACTCGTCCATACCGGTAAGACACTCAAAGACGTAGTTATCTCTCATTTGATCCTCTCTCACCTACCTTGCATGAGCGCAGTGGAATCGAGACAAAAGTATATTCCAGAGAATAGTTAAATGAGCGACGGGAGAGGGCGGCATAACTCATCGGCGGTGGCTCGTAATGCAGGACTTTGTCTTCGTCGGCGGTGAATCGGAGCGGGTGGAGCGGAGGGATGCCAGAGTAGACACGGTGGCTCGTTAGGCAGTGACAATGCCCGAGTGATGATAAAGGTTTGAAGAAGAAAGTAGGTGTGAATCGGTGGGGGTGGCGTCGACCAATGGCGTGATGACCACGAGGTCGGCCCCGACTCCACCGGCCCCGGTCTTGACAACAATCGACCGTCTGCCTGGGTGAAGGACAATTGGAATCTAGACTGGTTTCAACGAGAGGACAGAAGGACGTCGTGGGTCACGTTCAGCTCAACAGCAGGCCAGCGGGTGGTGACCGTCGAACGATAATTTTGGTTTAGTTAGCGGCTAATTTGCGTCAATTCATTGTCTACGACCCGATTTGGTGAAATGGATCGCTACGGCTACAATCTTCTGAGGCTCCCGGGCAGGGTGAACTCTGGTGAGATATGCACCAGCGGAGAAATTCCTCCGAGAGGCCGGAGGACTTGAGTGGAGGTAGTCACGGATTGCCCAGTTCAATAACCAAGGTCTACACACGGCCGTCCCCAGAGCGCTGGATGGAATCCTCGACCGATCCCACACCACATGGGAGAGAGTCACTCAGTCACCAACGTGGAATTAGGCAATCCACGGGAGTGGAAAATTCACGACGCCAATGACGTGGGAATGTCCACAGGCCAGTCGGTTTGAGGTCTGCGGTTGAAGCCTGACAAACAGTCTTGGGGGGGGCCTAATTGGCCCACGAGCGATCCCTGGATCGGAGCACGAGGACTCTTTCACCAACGATCGGACATGTTACCGCCGAAGACCCTAGAAGTTGACGGTGATTCTCGGCCTCTGGGAAATAGGGCAAGGATCTAAGGGAGGGTTCAGAGCAGGCTCCCCTCCTAGCTCCCTGCTTCGTTGGACTTTCTGCTGTCCAATTCTTCCTTCCCTTGCTTCTCCTTCTTATCTCCTTATTTCTCTAATGACGAGACCAGATACAACGAAGAAGACTTCACAAAATAATTACCTGGTCTGAGTATTAGGGCGCCCACCCCTTCCCTTATATAGGGGGGGAAGGAATGGGCCCCTAATGGGCCTTAAAGGGGTCCTTTGGGGAGCCCTTATAAGTGGGCTCCTGCCATTACAAATAAAAAGGAAAACACATAAAACAAAAGTGAAATTAAGGGGAGAAAAGAAGAGGAAAAGAGGAGCGGGCAAAGGGAGAGGGTCATAGGACAACCACTCCCCCTTGATGACAAAATGTGGACAGGTGAAAGATGTTGCGAATGCGACAAAACATGAGGAGAACGGGACGAACGAGAACGGAAAAAGACAAAAACACGAGAGAGAAAGAGAGACGAGAAAACAGAAAGGATACCTGGAGCGGCTTCACCCGGTCTTCAACGTTGAGGGCGCGCGGTGCGGGTGACATCGATGATGATTTTCGATGGCGTGCGCCCTCACTGAACTATCCCTTGACTCACCATCTTCCTTAAGAACATTGTCTTCTTCACTAAAGTTCCCCTCTTCTTCGCACTCATCAACAAAAATTTTGAATCATAGACTGATATGCCGTATCGGCAAAGTTGGTAGTCTTCTTGACATGCTCCTTTACATTGACCGCACAATCATGCGCTCTACAATCTTAATACGACCCATCCTCAGATACGCCATAAATGTTGTCTTTGTTCTCACTGTGAGCCTCCCATTAAAGTGCTTATTGTCACCTTAACATGATTCTTCAGCCTTCGTGTTAACGTTAGCAACCTTGTCTTCTCATTTGAAGTAAGACTAGTAGGAGAGCTCTGCTCTCTACTGATTGTCCTCAAGGATGATTGTTTTCAGCCGTTGAAACATCATCTGAACATGCTTACATTGATTTTTTTTCTTTAGAGGAAGCGCCCTATGTCACGTTCAGATGCAAATCCAGCCACGGGCAGGGATGTTTGATGCCAACCATGGAATATGCGCCAGATGACTCTACGGCCCACCAAGGTTCCCTAATGCAGAAAGCAGAGCCGGCGGCCAACCTTTACACACAACCTCGTCGTTTTTGGCGAGAAGATTATTTGATAGAGGGAAGACCCCACCCGTGACAAGCGTTGTAGCCGTAGATAGGGGAAATGCCAAGTTGGCTATTTGTTTAGGTTGTTGGGTTCTGTGTTGTGGTTCGTCCATTGAAAAACACGTTCCATGGATGTGGAAGCGTGGTCGATCGATTCTCAATCGATCTATAAAACAAAACAATTGTTGTACCTTTGGGGAACTCTTTCCACCCTTGACTTTGCCGCTCCGAGATTATTCTGAAGCCGTTCACGCGTCCAGCCTCTAGAAGTGTCCACGCGATCACTCGGCGCTTGGATCTCCACGTCTTCTTCTTCAACTCTTTTCGGAAATCTAGAAGATCTCCTCAACATGAAGACACTCTTCCTTGGATGAGTGGAGAAGAGAGTTGAGAGGGGGGGAGGCTCTCAAATGAGGCTTGCATGGGTGTATCAAAATGAGACCCCTATCCCTCTTTATATTTCACTTAAGGTTTTTTCTCAAAAACCCCCAAAGTAAGATATATCCACCAATGCCCTTATGACCTTGTGCGTGTGACCCTCTAGGGCCATGTATCGTTCTAGTTAATAACTTTAATGGCCCAATAACATTTATTGACCAACCTTATTAATTAACTATATCAACAGATAGATTAATTAAATAAGGATCGATTTAACCCAATCGATAGGTTAAGTTTCCAGCCCGTGGGGTGCCAAGCTGCACCTTGTGCTCCAAAAGATACCGAGTAGTTTCGAACTCTCTCATGGAACCTTTACCATCATTGGTTACCGTATATGTATAATCCATCATCTGCGCGAGACTCTAGAACGACTTAGAGTATGATTTATCTTCACTATCTGTCCTTTGTGTCGCCACACTAAAAACCACAAGATCAGCTATACTTATCGAATGAGTAGGATCAGCTAGTGGTATTCTATCTGGATGATTCGATGTCCGTCTCGACTATCCATTGAATAGGAATATTTAGAATACATGTTTAAAGACTAGTGATCATTGTATTAGGGTCTCGTCATAATTCACTAAGTCATTGCACACATTCATGGAATTCATTATAAACATCACATTGAATAATAATGAACATAAATATTTTTATTCAATTGAGTTAAATAAACATGGTAGTGTGATTGGCTTGACGGCCACATAATATCCATCAGCGGTGCAATAAGAGCCCTCTTAGAAGGCTGAACTTTGCCTGGACTCACCATATTCCTTAAGGTCATTGTCTTCTTTGTCTTCTTCACTAAAGTTACCCTCTTCTTCGCACTCATCATAATTTTTTTTGAAACACACACTTATATGCCGTATCAGTGAAGTTGATAGTCTTCTTGACATGCTCCTTTACATTGACCGCACGATCATGCACTCTACAATCTAATGCGACCCATCCTCAGATGCACCATCAATGTTGTCTTTGCTCTCACTGTGAGCCTCCCATTAAAGTGTTTCTCATCACCTTGACAAGATTGTTCAGCCTTCGTATTAAGGTTAGCAACCTTGTCTTCTCACCAAGATGAGTAGTGAAGTAGTGAAGCTTAGAGGAAACCTAGAGAAGTAGTGAAGCTTTCAGAAAATGCTTCCAGCATTCTGAATGCAATTCCCCATCAAGATGAGAGATCCAGGGGGTCCGTTCATCACATGAAAAATTGGAGGAAAAACTTTCTCTTAGATACCGGAGCTAGCATAAGTATCATTCCTACAGCTCTATAAGAGGAATATGGATTTGGGGAATTAGAGGAAATCCATATGGATTTGCTGTTAGCTGATGGCACAGTTAGACAACCCGAGGGGAGATTGACGGATGTCATGATAAATGTGAAAAATTGTGAAATCCCTGTAGGTTTCATAATAACCGATGTGAAAATATCAGGGAATATTAGTTTAGCCCCCATCATTCTAGGAAGACCATTTTTAGTAACAACAAGGATGATAATGGACTGGGAAAAGGGGACTTTAGAATTTAAGATTGGGAATGAAAAAGTCAAATGGACATATCAAAAATGATGAAGTGCCCTTTAGGAAGCAATGAGGAATTAAAACTTTGTGCAGAGGAAGAGGGAGATGTCGAGATGATGAAGGAGTATCTATCGAGTATAGAAGGTTTCAATTCAGAATATGAAATTACAGAAACCCCTTCAGAAGAAATCGATCTAGATTTAAAACCGTTACCATCCTCCCTCAAATACACATATTTAGACACATTGAAGACTTTACCTGTGAACATATCTTCATCGCTTACCTAATCCCAAGAAAACGATCTACTTAAGGTACTTAGAGATCATAAGAAAGCCTTAGGCTGGACATTTGACGACATACAATGGATTCCTTCCTCAATCTGTGAACACAGAATATTCTTGGAGGACGAATCTAGACCTTGTAGAGAGCATCAAAGGAGGCTTAACCCTTACATAAGAGAAGTCCTTGAGAAGGAAATACTAAAATGCCTAAATGCTGGAATCATATATATCATATCTGATAGTAGATGGGTAAGTCCAGTCCACATGGTACCAAAGAAGTCCGAAGTGACTGTAGAAGTGAATGAAAAACGAGAAGTTCATAAACGATTGACAATTGGATGGACAGTGTGCATCGACTATAGAAAACTCAACAAAGCCACTAAGAAACATCATTATCCATTACCCTTCATGGATCAAATTTTGGAAAAATTATCTGAGGGAAACTTTTCTGTTTTCTCGACAGATATTCAGGATACAACCAAGTGAACATCCATCGTGAAGATCAGGAGAAAACAACCTTCACCACTCCTGTAAGGACGTATGCCTTCCAGCGTATGCCTTTTGGCTTATGTAATGCCCCAGCAACATTCCAAAGATGCATGAGTGCCTTATTCTCCGATTTAGTTGGAGAATGCTTAGAAATCTTCATGGACGATTTTTCTATTTTTCAGAAATACATATGAAAACTGCCTCCTAAATCTCACCAAAGTATTAAAGAGATGCATTGAATCCAACCTTGTACTAAGTTGGGAAAAATCTCATTTTATGGTACAGGAGGAAGTGGTGCTGGGGCACATGGTAAGCAATCGTGGACTGGAAGTGGACAAGGCCAAGATCGAAATCATCTAGGGCCTTCCGCCTCCAACCAACCTAAAAACTCTTAGAGGTTTTCTTGGCCACGCTGGTCTCTACAGACGATTTATTTTGGATTTTGCTAAGATTTCTAAACTGCATACTAATCTCTTGTCGTCTAAGAATAATGAATTTGAGTTAACATTAGAGGCTAAGACTGCATTTGAAACTTTGAAAGAAGCACTAGTGAATGCACCCTTATTGCAAGGGCCTGATTGGACCCTACCTTTTGAATTAATGTGTAATGCTTCTGATTATGCTGTAAGAGCAGCCTTAGGCCAAAGGATAGATAAGAAACCAGTGGCCATATATTGTGCCAATAGAACATTAGTAGATGCAGAACTGAACTACATAAATAGAGAAAAAGAACTACTGGCAATAATATTTGTGGTAGAAAAATTTAGATCCTACTTCCTAGGTAGTAAGATTACTGTTTTTAATGATCATGCAGCAATTACATATTTATTAGTAAAGAAGGAGGCTAAGCCTAGGTTGATTAGATGGGTTCTCTTACTTCAGGAATTTGATTTAGAAATCAAGGATAAGAAGGGATGCAAAAATGTGGTCGCCGATCACTTATCTAGAATATACGGCACCCCACCTAAGCTAACAAACGATGAATTTCCTGATGAACATGTTCTAACAGCACAAGGAACACAAGTTCCTTAGTTTGCACATATGGTCAATTTTCTTGTTTCAGGAAAAATACCTGAAGGATGAACGTCCAATGAAAGAAAGAAACTTCTGAAGGAAAGCAGATTTTATTTTTGGGAGGAACCAGAATTATTCCACCAAGGGCTGGATCAAATATTGAGGAGGTGTTTACCCGAAGCTGAGCAGAAGAGCATACTGGAATTCAGTCATGCAAAACCAGGAGGACACTACTCGGCCAAGGTAACAGCTCACAAAATAGCAGAATCAGGATTTTTCTGGCCCACATTATTTCAAGATGCACAAAAGTTTTACAATAATTGCTTAGCTTGCCAAGCCTCGATTAATATCAGTACGAAATATCGCATGCCTTTACAGCCTGTATTAGAAGTAGAAATATTTGGCCTATGGGGAATAGACTTTATGGGGCCATTTCCTAACTCTCATGGGTATGAATACATTCTGATGGCAATCAATTATGTGTCAAAATGGGTAGAAGCCATCCCTACTAAGACCAATGATGGTAAGGTAGTGACCAATTTTATAGAAGAAAATATTTTTTATCGCTATGGATGTCCCAGGGCTATAATTAGAGATGGAGGTTCTCACTTCACCAATTACAATTTTAGAACCCTTTTGAAGAAATTTGGTGTCCATCATCGACTCACTACCCCTTACCACCCTCAAACCAATGGTCAAGTGGAACTGTGCAATAGAGAGGTGAAGATCCTAAGGAAGATAGTGCGTCCTAATGGGAAAGATTGGTCCTAAGAAATTAGAGGAGGCCTTATGAGCCAATAGGACAGCTTACAAAACCCCTCTAGGAATGTCCCCATTTGGACTAATTTTTGGAAAAGCCTGCCACCTACCCCTAGAATTAGAACACAAGGCTTTATGGGCAGTTAGGAAACTCAATTTGGCTTTGGATAAAGCAGGCAAGCATAGAATCCTTCAATGACATGAGTTGGAAGAAATCAGGAATGAAGCCTATGAGAACTCAAAAATCTATAAGGCCAAAATGAAAACATTTCATGATAAAACTCTGAGGAGATGGATATTTGTAGAAAATCAGAAAGTTTGGCTTTACAATTCGAGGTTAAATTATTTCCTGGTAAGCTGAAATCTAGGTGGGATGGACCCTTCATTGTTCAGGAAGTCTTTGAGAATGGAGCAGTGATGATTTTAGATCCCCAATCTCAAAAACACTTCACAGTAAATGGACAAAAACTCAAACCATATTTACAGGATGAAGATTTGAATGGACCCATTAGTATCTCTCTAGGGAGACCTCCTAATGGTAGCAGCATGATCTAGCTGTTAGTTAGCTTTTATTGTTTTCTTTCCCTTGTGCTTTGTTTTTTTTTCTTTGTTGAGTTTGCAGATTCAGCTGTTCAAGACCCAAGCCAACCAAAAGATGGGTCGGACAAGTCGTCGCCAATGGGACTCAACTCTGCACTTTCATAGACCTACACTCCTTGGTTTGCCTCCTCTCACTAGCTATATAAACTTTATACTTATCAGCATGTAGGAACATGCCATATTTAAAGGGGGGAAGGTATCATAAAAATTGTCATCATCATGAAAATTTATCTATCGGCATCATAAAAATGCTTTTATCAAACCAAGGATATTTGATGATCTCAAATGATATTCAAGCAATGATAGATATAGCATTCAAATTCTTTTCAAGGATGAGTGGAGTTGAAAGACTTGACAACCCAAGGATACCCGAGGTGAATTAAGCCTAGCTAAGTACACATATGTTCATATTAGCTGAATTTCACAAGTCTTAGCATTATATTTCTCTCATCTTGTCACCCACTTCAGGTGGAGTTAACACTTACATGCATGAAACCTTTAGCTTTAGTGGAGGGTAGGGCTAGTGTTGGCTCAAAGGCATTACTAAGTACTGATGTGAGTGAAACTCCCTGAACCAAAGAGGGATACAAAACTTTTTGGCGGGAATAAGCTGCCGATCTACTAAGCACAGCAAAGCAAAGAAGCTGCACAAAAGTACTACAAGCTTAAAAGCTTGAATCCTAGAAAGTAAAGTTGATTGTCATCAAATAAGACCAACATGCAGCAAATGTGAAATAAAGAAAAGTGGAAAAGCTGTCTCCCATATGTTTGAGCCATTTGTATTATAGCCATTAGTAGTGAGCCAGCATTAGCACCGCTCTCCACGTCTTGTTCAGTAATACGCTTGGGGTGTTAACTCGACCTTACCTCATATCTTATGTACTTACTTATATGTAATCTGTAGATAAGAAGTGCATTTAGTTTTGGGTTAAGGCTGAAATAGACCCTAAGATGACCATGTTCAATTGACGAAGACATCCATTGATGACCAAAAGAATCAAAGCTATCAAAAACAAGAAGTCAACTAGTGATCATCATTTATTTTTAGGGAATTTAGCACCCTGCAGGCTAGAACTTTCAAAGTTTGGCAGATACATACCAAACTTTGAATTTGACATCCTACAGTCCAGATATTTTTAAACTGCCAGATCTAGGACGCCTACCCTTACGTGGACACCACCTGCCTGCCAAGTGGAATCCGGAGAGTCCACGTAAGACGGGATTCCACTTGGAAGCCAGGCGGTGTCCACGTCAGATACCCGATTTCTTACGGGGATCGAAGGAAGAAGGGAGAAGGGAAAGGGGAAGGGGAAAGGGGAAGGGGAAAGGCCTCTGGCGGGGAAGATTTCTGAGGCTCGCCGAAGGCCTTCCCGGAGACGTCCCACACCAGGCCTCCGGAAAGGCCTCCGGCGACTTGGGAGGGCCTCCGGCACCAGGCCTCCGGGGGGGCGTAGGAGGCCTTCACGATTCCTCCGACAGATCTTTCTCCGGAGAAGAGAGAGTGTCGGGCAGTTCATGCTAATGCACAAAAAAAACTCATCTTTTATCAAGACAATGAGCTCTTGACATCCTTTGGTAGGTTCCTCGTCAACTAGTGAAAAAAAAGAAAACGAGGTAACAGACTGCAACGAGCAACTATCCGTTCTAATCTACGCCGCTTCCACTCTTCAAAGATCGAGGGCAAGGCGAGAGAGGGTCCTTGCCCATTGCCAACTCCCGACTACACCTACATAATCTAAGTAAAAGATACCGACTGCTTCCCTATTCACATCGAGGCTCAGCCAACGACGGGTTTCATGCGCCGGCCTTCTCCGGAGAAAGATCTGCAGGAGGAATCGTGAAGGCCTCCTACGGCCCCCCGGAGGCCTGGTGCTAGAGGCCCTCCCAGGTCGCCGGAGGCCTTTCCGGAGGCCTGGTGTGGGACGTCTCCAGGAAGGCCTCCGGCGAGCCTCAGAAATCTTCCCCGCCGGAGGCCTTTCCCCTTCCCCTTTCCCCTTCCCCTTTCCCTTCTCCCTTCTCCCTTCGATCCCAGTAAGAAATCAGGTATCTGACGTGGACACCGCCTGGCTTCCAGGTGGAATCCCATCTTACGTGGACTCTCCAGATTCCACCTGGCAGGCAGGCGGTGTCCACGTAAGTGTAGGCGTCCTAGATCTGGCAGTTTAAAAATATCTGGACTGTAGGATGTCAAATTCAAAGTTTGGCATGTATCTGCCAAACTTTGAAAGTTCTAGCCTGCAGGGTGCTAAATTCCCTTATTTTTACTCACATTTTATTACTAAGGGACTACTAATGATCTAAGTTGGGGGTATTTGATGACCCTAATTATGTCATAAAATAATCAGGTAATTGCCATTAATCAAATCATTAATTGTAAGCATTAGTTCCATATTTACCATTCAAAGCATGATTTTTACTGACCCACTTGATTCAGAGAATCAAGTGGATTGGATCTTATCTTTCATTTAAATGATTACAGATTTAGTTGAAATCCAACAAGGAAGGCACCTGATTAAGCAGACTGACTTATCCTCTACAAGATGAAGGCCAAATTCTCAAAGGACTGAAAATCACCTACTTGGGCCTATCCTAAAAGCCCAAGAAGCCAAGAGTTGTGCCTAAGAGAGGAAACGTATAAATACTCTTTCAAAGAGTTATTTGAGACTGTCTAGAATTTCAGCTAAAAGAGTTTTAGGGCTTGGAAGAGAGGAGTTCGACAGACCCTCCAAGAGATGATGAGCATCGGAGTTGGGGAGAAAAAGCAAGCTGAGGAATAGCTTGAGCAAAAAGATCACATCCTCGCCGAAAGGGTCGTGACACAAGCTATGTGTGATTGCTCAATTTACGTCTTGTGTAATTCTCCCTCTAAGACAATCTAGGTTGGGTTGGAAAGCACTAGTCAATGTCTTTCCAACATTTCCAACTAAAATTGTTCATTTATTCTATGTTAATTTGAAGTTTATTGTTCAAAAGTGTTCTTGTTTTCAATCCATCTCAATCCATTTCCGTCCATTCCATCCATCTTCACCAGATCTTCAGCTCAGCAACCCAGCTCAAGCTGCGCAAGCAGCAGCCCCGCGCGCAGAAGGTCGCGCGTAGCTAAAGCTGCATGCTTGGCCTGCTCTCGCCCAAGTTACAGGCGAGAGCCTGTAATTGCTCAGTTCCATCTGAAGATATTTTCTAAATTAAACCTAACCTTCTGAAGATATTTTCTAAATTGAATTTACTAAAGATAATTCTAAACTAAATCTACTAAAGATACTTTCTATAATCTGTCTACTGAAAATCTATCTTTAACTTACTTATTGAAAGAACATTTCATTACTTATGTATAGAAGACTATCCTACTCCATTCTTCTTGATTATTATTATATAAGTTGTTGAGTGAACTAAAGTTGAAATTCTACAAACACTTTTGCTGTAGAATCATAGTACTGAAGATCTAAGAATTTATTGTTAGAATAAATTATAAGAAGTTGATAAGAAAAGTTAAACTGAAAGAAAATTATTATTTCCTTACCTGCTCCTTGTGGTTTGACACCTTACTCGCCCTACGGTTGTGAGGTTAGTTTTATTTGTTGACTGTCTCAATACTCACACGACGAACTAGTAAAAACCAGTAAAAAACCCCATAATTTCAGATTATCAGTGCCCCTCTAGTAGCGGGCGCCGCCATAAGCGACGCCCAAGCTGCCAAAGGCGCGCGCCCCGCCAGCAGCAGGCGCCGCCACCCCAGCCTCGCGCGCCGCCGCAAACTGCAGGCGCCGCCACCAGCAACAGGCCCCTTCTCCAACAGCGGGCACCACCGTAGCCGCCGGAGCGGCCGCAGCCGCCCCAGCTGACCGCCGGCACCTAACGATGCCGTAGCCACCAAAGTAGCCGCAACCACTAGGGCGGCTACAAGCGTTGACGTCGGACGCCGCTGCCGGGCACGCCGTTGCCCCGCCCGCCACCTCACTGGGGCCGTCACTGAACTCCTCCACCACACCCTGCGCCCGCCGATCATCGCCAACCCGCGACGTCTCGACGAACGATGCCCTGGGGTGCCTTATCTTGCCGCCCCGAAGAGGTCATCGCCCCGAGCGCATGACATCCGCAACGAGTCTTCCGCTGACCTTTACGAAGGGCTCCAATGCTACTCTACCTGTCAAGCCACCATGATCTCTCTATCAACTCTCCGCCCCACCCGCTCCAAATCGGCGCTGACAGTCGATGACACTGCACTACGAGCCACCACCGTCCAGGTATGTCGTCCTCTCCCGTCCCGCGTATATTTACCACTTGCAGTATATCGTCGTCTTGACCCCACCGCGCTCGAGCTAGGTAGGTGAGAGAGGATGAATTGAGAGAACTAAGATCAACTGAGTGTCTTACTGGTACGGACGAGTACGCCTGTTACGTGCGAGCCCTATAGATAGATTCTGTTCGGCCGTAGATGCCTTCGTCGCTCCGACGAGGTTTGAGAGGCCACCGTCTCCGTCACCCGGCGACCCCATCCAAGCTTGGAGCTCGATGCCTCCCTCAAGTCGGAGCCTGCACGTATGACACGTAGGGCATCTAGAGCATCGTAGTTGCATAACCCGTTAGGGTTTCATCCGTTGGACGACAACACTATCAACGTTTGGTACCATCATCACTTATCGGGCCCAAACCATCATATTCGATGTCGACCAGACAACGTCCTAGATGACGTCTGACATCATTGCCCCTCTCATCGGGCAAGAGTTCGGAACGTTGTGGGGAGGTAGAATTATGTAATACGACTACACCGGGATCGACGGTTCGTATTACAAGACAGTACAAGTAACTAATTGATTTACGAGAAATAAAAGAAGTCTACATACTAGGGTGAACGATCAATGAATTCCACTAAGAGAGAGATTGACCAGAATTAGACTCCCAATGACCCTTAAGACCAATTAAGGTGACTACAGTGTAAGGGGCGTTTGACGGCCCTGAGTTATTCCAAGTCTAAGAATCAACGAATAGCCTTTTACCCCAATGAAATCCTAACTCTCGACAAGTGGCTATTCTATCTCCTTTATCGTCTTCGTTCTAGGCAGAGGAACCGATAGGGGAGGACTGCACTACACCAAGTAATAATACTGAAATGTAATAAGGGGGGAAACGAGAAGATACCTGATTGACGGGAGCCCACGGCAAGAGAATCAGGTTCGGTGAACACAATGATGACGGCGAGACACCGATGGGAGGGGAGCCGGAGTGCGTGGGTGGAGAACCGAGGTGCGCGGTGGGAGCCAGGCGCGTGGACTGGGGATGGCCGTGCAGATGGAAGGCCGGATCGCACAGGCAGAAGGTCCAGCGCACAGCCACAGGGCTGGGGCCGCGCGGGCGGAAGCTGGGCATGCACCGGAGGGCCGGGGCATGCAGGTTGAGGGCGGGGCGTGCGTGGAAGGCCGGGGGCGCGCGCAGCGGAGGGCCGGGCGTGCGGGCGGAGGGCAGCGGCGAGGAGAGGGCCAGGCCGCGCGGGCGGTGGGCTGGGCGCGCAGGCAAAGTGCCGGGGCGCATGGTGAAGAGCCGGGCGTGCAGGTAGAGGGCCAGGGCACGCGGGAAGGACCGGGGTGGCGCGCGGCGGAGGGCCGGGTGTGCAGGCGGAGGGCGGCTGCGATGCAGAGGGACAAGCCGCGCGGGCTGAGGGCAGGGGCGCGCGGTGAAGAGCTGAAGTGCACGGGCGGAGAGCCGGGGCACGCGGGCGGTGAGCCGGACGTGCGAGCGCAATCTCGAATGGGTGAGAGACGGCGCTTCTTGGCAGGAGTGGGAGATCTTCCAAGATTTACAAGAGTTGGTTAAACCAATATTGATTCCTGGATCTTTATCAGCAAGAACGACCCTCCAAGAGACAGAGTCACCAATGTTGGGAGGTGATGATGGCACACCCTCGGAGTGATCTCAATGAGGGCAACGAAGGCGAGATCGCATCCCAAAGCTGCAAGATCTTGATTCTTCAAGAAACTAGCCAAACAAGGCAGATCGTCCCCAATGACGTCGACGTGCCCTCGGAGTGATCTCGACGAGGTCGTGTCGGCGACGGCTCACAGAGTGGTCTCGACGTGAGGTGGCCGGGTAACCACGCTGCCACGACTATCCAACTTCTATCTATCTCTATCTCTCTAAACACTAAGGTAGAAAAGAAGACACAATTTTCAATTCAACAAATCCTATCTCACTTCGGGCATGCTATCCCCTTATCGAGGGAGGATAGGTGCCAAGTGACATCTGTAGAGGAGGAACCATCGCGAGACATGGTTCGTCCTCTAGTCAACGGTTACAAAGGAGAATTGAAAAATAATGTGGACAAGGCCCAAACACCGACCTGGTCCGTAAAGTCCATAAAAGGAAAATACAACCAAGCAAAATAAGGCGCGAAATGAAATGTTACTTACGCGGAGTACTTGAACCCGGGATGGCAGCCTGGTGTGGTTGGACTCGTCCCCTCCCGGCATGGTGCGGATGGTCCCCCATCATAGAACCTCCGCATTGAACCCTCCGGCTCGATCGTGTTTCTATGGCCATCCCTAGGGTGCCTGTATGAATTTTTGAAAAGCCATGCGATGCGGATGATGCTAATGATGCGTCGGAGACGTGTTGTGGGAGTCCAACTTCCAGGAAACCAAAGGAGTTGCCCGGGGATGGGTGGTCAAGCCTTCTGAGCCTCGACCGAGGGGGTCGAGGACGATACGACGCTAAACGGGATGTTTTCCCGCCAGATTGGGCTCACATGGGATGGGCAAGCCCAACTCGTACCAAACAGGAAAGACACTCAAGATTCACGAGTTTTCACTCGTCCTGTCTTGCTCACCCACGTCTATCCCGAGCACGGTGGAGGCAATACAATTATGCACTGAAAGAAATAAGAGATGGGGCAGAGTGGATGTAACTCACTAGGGTTCGCTGACCGCCGTCCTAGCTTCTTGCGTTTGTCCTAGCGCGGCAGTGCGGGTGTCGGGTGGCTGGAGCTCGACGGAGCGGAGCTCAGCGTGAGGCACTAGATGTGTTTGAATGCACAGCGATGGTGACGTCGTCGGGCACGAAGCGCGGGTGATGGCCAGGCTGACGGGTGTAGCGGCAGCGACTGCACGGCGCCGACGACCTCGAGACGAGTACGGGCGTGCGGCAAGCCGAGTGGTGAGATGGGTGCAGTGTGCGCTGGGTTCCACACATGGACTGGCAGGTGCTCGGTGTGGAGACGGCGGAGATGTCGGGGTTGGCAGCGGCCGAGGCGTCGGTCGATGGCCCGGCAACTCACGGGCACAGGAGGAGTGCGAGGTAGACCATCCGCAGACGCAGGGTTGCGCAGGCATGGACGTTGACATCGGGCGCAGAGGGGCAAGGGGATGGCAGCAATGAACGATAGGAGTAGGCACAGTGCTGGTGACCGGAGGGGCCGAGGCTCATTCCATGGGCGAACGGCTGATCGGCGCAGCGCGACGCCGATGCACAGCGACGGCGACTGGGTGTAGTGCTACAAACCCAGGCTGGCACATAATAACATGCAAATAAAAGCTACATAAGCGCTAATTTCATCATATTTTTGGGATTTTAATGCATAAAAACATTAATATTTAATGCATGTTGTCAGGATTTTAGGTTAAAACAAGAATTTCCTTAAATTTCAAGTTAAATGATACATTTGATAAATAACTAGGTCAATTTATACATTTTAATGGTTTTAAAATGATCATTATAAGAATTTAAATGCTTTTAAATTGACCTATTTCTATAAATAAAATAAAAATAGTAATAAAACTTATTTTAGAAGCTAGTAGCACATTTTTCGCATTAATAACCTTTTTCTTTCATTTTACTTCAATTGTTTTCTTTTACAAATGTTTTTTTTATTTAAACTGGCCCTTATTGGGCCAGTTTTGGGTGCTAACTATGATAAGTTGCGCAGGGCGCACGAATGGAGCACTCCACATGCAATGCCAAATAAGCAAATCGTAAGATGAATTCGCGTCTTCAGTGCGCGACACACACATAGACGATTTCATGTGTGTCGCGAACAGAAGGGAGACACGCGAAGGCACAAAGAGCCAGTCACGTCACACTGTACGCCCAGCGTACAACACAAAAAATATCATAGTTCTAACGGAATCGGAAGAAGCTGTTCTTCCGATTCCGTGACAATAAAAGGGGGAAAAACAAAAATATCAGGTCGTTCTTGATCTGGAAGCAAGAGAAGTCTCGAGCTCCCTCTCTGACTCAAGAGCAGCATGGAGTGCTTTGGGAGCTGAAATTGGACTGGAAATTTCATGATCCGACGCTGCATTCTGCCGTAAAATCAAGCACAAATTTGGTCAAATTCGGTTAGCTCGTAGCGCAAAATTCTTTCCTATCACCCTGACATTACTTCTGGTACTTCTCGGTTCAATTTGAATTGATTCTGCAATTAATTACTTGTTCAACTTTTTCATTTCGTAGTTCATTCATCTCCATCATTGTTTCTTAATTTTTTATTTTAATCATAGTTAATCATAAGTCTTACCTTGTTTTTTTATCGAATTAATACTCTTAGAAAAGCAAGTGACAATTCCGAAATATATCCATCTCTTAAATCATCCAAATTGATCTCGTATTCTTAAATTAGCAAATCATGAATCCAATCCACAAATTGCTAATTTTGGTCATTTCTACAATTTCGAGTCAATTAGGATAAATAAAAAATTGAATAAAAACCTTTCTATTGTCCCAAATCCGTGAGAATTTAATTTGGATTTTACCAGTGAATTTCATAAATCAATCTGAATTAACCTCTATTGCTTCAACTAAATTATACTAATTTGACTATCCATGTCAATTTAAACTCACCAAAACATATTAATCCCACTAAATCGAATTAGCTAACAATTCTATACTTACCTAATAATTCTTACAAAAATAGTTCACTAATCATACATCCTAATCTTGATGATAGAACATTATAGAAAATTAATTTCAGCAATTCAATATGTTTTGAGCTAAAAAGGGTATAAGGATGAATATATCTAAGAAGCTATTATCTTAACCAAAATATGTACTTAAACCCTACGTTACTCAAAAATGAATTTTCCCTATTGCCTCCCTAGGATTCGACCCCTTACTTAAACACTAAGGGATAAAATAAATATTATTGCTTAAGTTCGAAAAACATCCTAAAAAATGACATATAAATACGTACATTTTGAGCTTATCAGCACGCTAGAGAGCGGCGCGATGTGCAGCAGCAACCATGCAGCATCGATGTGGCACGACGCGTCCTGTGGGCATGCACCGGCGGTAACCGGCGGCGGTGCAATCCACGGCGCGCCCAGAGACGAGGGCCGCTCGGTGCGTGGGCAGCAGCGACCGCACGAGGGGTTACTAGACATGGATCCGGCGAAGTCTGATCGCCGGGCTGTCGGAGCCGGAGTGGGGATAGCCTAGGCCGCGGTGGATGGTGGGCGCGTCAGCGGCGAACAGGCGCACCCGTTACGGCGGCGGGCGCGGGGAAAGACCGTGGAAAAGGCAGGGCGATGGCCTGCGGCGGCACCCTCTCTTCTTTTCCCTTTCTCCCTTCCTCTCCTCCCTTCTTCCTCCTCCGTCCCTCTTTCTTCTTCTTCTTCTTCTCGTTCCTCGATCGTGAGCGGCGACCTTCTCATTCTAAAAATTGTCTTTGAAAAAACATAGTCAAAAAAATGAGAGGTGAATTCTAGGGCGCCCATCTATCCTTTTTATAGGGGGTTGGATGGGCCTTAACACACAAGACCAATACCAAAAAAAGGAAAAGGAAAAGGAAAAGAACAGAGAAAAGTGGGGGAAAATAAAGAAAGAAAACAGGGAGAAGAAGGGAATTGTCTACCCCTTAGCGGTGGTGTAGGGAGAATCCTTATAGGTTGGATTTCCCCTCACTACAATGAGTAAGGCGAGGTAAAGAGGCGCAAAACGAAGATAAAAATGACGAAAAGGAAGGAAACACGCGTGAAGTCCGAACAAAATGACGAAGGAAAATAAAAGATAAAGGGCCCGTTACCCAGGATATTTGAATCCGGGCATGCGCGTCATCGCTTTAGGTTGCCGCGCAGGCTGGACGCGAACTAGCGATGATCTCGATGATGAGGTTGACGTCTCCAAAAATGATCCTGGGGGCTCGAGCTGCGTCGAGCCATCAGCTAAACTCTGCTTTGACTCACCATCTTCCTTAAGGTCATTGTCTTCTTCACTAAAGTTGCCCTCTTCTTCACACTCATCATCAAAAATTTTGAAACATAGACTCATGTGCCGTATCGGCAAAGTTGGTAGTCTTCTTGACAAGCTCCTTTACATTGACCGCACATTCATGCACTCTACAATCTTAATGCCACCCATCCTCAAACGCGCCATAAATGTTGTCTTTGTTCTCACAGTGAGCCTCCCATTAAAGTGTTTCTCGTCACCTTGACATGATTCTTCAGCCTTCGTATTAAGGTTAGCAACCTAGTATTCTCATCTAAAGTAAGACTAGTAGGAGAGCTCTGCTCTCTACTGATTGTCCTCGTGGGTGATTTTTTGCAGCCATTGAAACGTCATCTGAACGTGCTTACATTAATTTTTTTTCTTTAGATGAAGTGCCTTATGTCACATTCAAATGCAAATCCAGGCACGGCCAGGGACATTTCATACCAACCATGGAATGGGCGCCAGATCACACTACGGCTCATCAGGGTTCCCTAATGCGGAAAGCAGAGCCGGCGGCCAATCTTTCCACATGACCTCGTCCTTTTTGACGAGCAGATTATTTGATGGAGGGAAGACCCCACCCTTGACAAGCGTTGTAGCCGTAGATGGGGGAAATGATAAGGTGGCTCTTCGTTTAGGTGTAAGCTCTATGTCGCGGTGCAATAAGAGCCCACCTAGGAGGCTGAACTCTCCCTTGACTCACCATCTTCCTTAAGGTCATTGTCTTCTTCACTAAAGTTGCCCACTTCTTCACACTCATCATCAAAAAATTTGAAACATAGACTCATGTGCCGTATCGGCAAAGTTGGTAGTCTTCTTGAGAGGCTCCTTTGCATTGACCGCACATTCATGCACTCTACAATCTTAATGCCACCCATCCTCAGACGCGCCATAAATAATTCTGACGATGAATGCAAAGAAGATGGTGACTTCAATGAAGAAGCCAATGACCTCAAGGAAGACGATGGGTCAAGCGAGAGTTTAGCCTCTTGGGCAGGCTCTTATTACACTAGGGCGTAGAGCTTAGACCTAAACAAAGAGCCACCTTGATGTAACACGACGGGCGTTGGGATAGAACAGCTCTTGTTACACCACATGGAGGGTGAGGGCAATCATTTCATGTAGTGGAAACAACTAGTGCGAACGTAATGCAAGTGATGATGATGCAACGATGAAATCAATGAGAAGTATAAGTCCGGTGTCAACAAAAATGACCACTAGGCTACGAGAAGTGTGACCTGGGAATGCCACTAGGCTCCCGATGACCCAAACGACGGGTTGAGGGCGGACAGTGCGAGTACAACTATTGTCGCTCATGCGAGCACCATTCGAAGCGCAAACCAAGACCGTACTGATAGAAACCTATTCCCACTAATGTATTCCTATCTATAACTAACCTAACCCCGCTAGTGGAGAAACATTTGGACGCACTGAAAGAAATAATATAACGCCAAGAGGGAGTTATGAGCGTACCAGTAGCAGCAGGCGAGACGATGTCAGTTTCAATAGTGATGGACGGCAAATCACACATAGGCACGATGACAGCATAGGTAGACTCAGCGATGTGAGTAGACGTGTTGGCGCGAGTAGACGCATTGGCGGGCCTAACAATGGATGCAGAAATGGGTGTAGTAATGGCACGGTGAGAGCAGGTTGCAGCGGTGCGATGGTGCAGTAGTGAGAGCAAGTGTAGGGCATGGTGGTGAGGCATGGTGGCAGTGACTGCGGCAGCCTGGGGAAACAAGTACAAAGGCAGCATGTGCAACAACAGCAGGGGTGGAGAAGATGGGTGCGGTGGCGACGAGTTTGCTGGTAGCGACCACAACTAGCATAGATCCAGATGGCCGAGCAAGCTGCCGTGCAGTTATTGGCCAGCGGCAGCAACGGGCGACTGCAGTGGTTGTTTGGGCTGCGACAGCGGCGGCGGCAGGCTGCGCCGACCGCTAGTGATGCTATAGTGGCTGCAGCGCGCTACGGGGGACGCTAGGGCTGCGGCGGCCACAGACTGCGGTTGTGGTCGCATGCGGTTGCGGCGACCGTGGGCTGTTGCGATGGCCAAGGGTGGCTATGGCACCTCTTGTGTCTGCGGGCTAATACAGCAGCCACGGGCTGCTAGGGTGGCCGTGGGCGCAAAAGGGTGGCACGGGTCAGCCATAGGCAATCGAGGGTAAAAGCGATTGGGGGCGTCTGCAAGGCTATTGCGGGTCACCCGCTGGCGGCCTAGAGGTAGCCACAGGGCCACCGAGACGTGGCCATTGCGCCAGCTGCGAGCAGGCCGCGGGGGCGGTCGAGAGGTGGCCCCGTCGTCTGCTGCAAGGGCAGCCGCGGCACCACACCAGAGGGCAGCTGTGGGGCCGGCTGCGGCGCTGACCGCAAGGGCAGCCGTGGGGTCGCTCGGCTCGGCAGCTGTCGAGCTACCAAGAGGCGACTACAACATCCACCGCAAGGGCGGTCGCAGAGCAGACCCGGCTCGACAGCCATAGAGCTGCTGAGAGACGGTCGCAGCATCGGTCGCAGCACCGGTCCCGAGGGCGGCCGCGGTGCCGATCGCAAGGGTGGCTATGGGGTCAGCCGCCGAGCTGCCAAGGCAGGGGCAACCACGGGGTGGTCGCGGGGTCGGCCGTGGGGCAGCAGTCGTTGGACGGTCACAGGCGACGATTGAGGGCAAGGGCCGAGGGGCGAGGGCCGAGGGGAGAAGGCCGAGGGGCGAGGGGTGATGGGCGAGGGCTGAGGGGCGAGGGCCGAGGGATGAGGAGAAAGGGGCGAGCACCGAGGGGAGAGGGCCGAGGAATGTAGGCAGAGGCGTGAGGGTGAGGGAAACGATGGTTAGAGCTTAAGCAAAGACAACAGCAACTGCGGTTTCCGGTGAAGGTAGAGGCGGTTTTCGGCGAACTCTAAGGTTTTTTCTCTCTCTATTTTTTCGGTGGCATTTGCATAAATATGTCAAAAACTCAAAAAAATAAAAAATAAAAGAAAATCACAAAAAAAATCACATCTTTCTTCTCTCCTCTTCCTAGGGCGGGCCCCACCTTTTATAGGGGCAAATATGGACCTCCCCCCTTAGAAATAAAGGAGTAGAAGGCGCAATTAAAAGTAATTAGGGCCCCCTAATAGTAGAGAGAGGCACATGAACACGCCCACACATGCGCAAACACGCGCATAAACGTATAGGTCCATACAGCGGGCAAAACACATGCAAATAAAGAAAAACAAACACATACGTGGCCAACATACAAGGCCTACTAAACAAAGAAAATACAAGAAAAGATAACGTCAAACCTTCGTGGCCCATTGACGAGGTCGGGCACTCCGAAGGTTGGGTCTCACGCGTGAGCCCTCAATCAATGAACTGGTTTGATGGTGTCTTACAAGTAGGATGGTCCCCCATCACACCTTCTGATTTCCCCCTTGTTACGGCCACAACGTCTTTTAAGGATGGCAGCTTTCCTTTATCAAAGAATCTGCTCGACAAAAAGGATGAGGTCATGTGGAAAGGTCGGCGGCCTGCTCTGGTTTCCACATTACAGAATCCTGATCGGCCGTAGAGTCATCCGATGCCAATTCCATGGTTGGCATGAAGCGTCCCCGCCCCTAGCTGGATTCAGATCTGAATGTGACAGAGGGCGTTTCATCTAAAGGTGAAAAATCCATTTCAGCATGTTCAAATGACTCTTCAATGGCTGCAAATAGTTAACCATGATGACAATGAGTGAAGAGTAGAGCTCTCCTACTAGTCTAACTTCAGATGAGAAGAATGACGTTGCTAACCCTAATCCCAAGGCTGAAAAATTATGTCAAGTTGACGATATACACTTATCAGGGGATGCCCATAATGAGGACAGCGAAAAACTTTACGGTGTGTTTGAGGATGGGTTGTCTTAAGATTGCACCATGCCTGATCATGCGACAAGTGGTGGAAACGACATCAACGCACAAACATCGGACGTGCCACCTACATCATTAGACACGCCGGGCATGCAGACACATCATCGACATCAATTAGATAACCACCAATCTTCAGACGTGCCACCACCCCCTCCCGAGACGTCCCGCATCATGACACATTGACAACGACAAATCAAGAACTGCCCTTTGACGTGACACGATTCCACGTCGCCCACGTCTTATTTTTATGCCATTTCTCGTATTTTCTCTTTCCTCCAAGGCCTATATGAAGGCCAATGTTGTAAGAAACACTTGGCAAAGTTATATTCAAGAATCGAGTTTTCTCTTCTTGGAGCACTTGCCCTAACCCGTTCTTCTTTTCCAGATCGCCGCCGCCACTGTCGACACCGCCACACGCCGCCGACCCCGCTGTCCTCTCTCGCCTTCTCCCTCTTCTCTCTACCAGTTCGCCCTGAACCCGCTGTCAAGCCGCTTCGCGCCCTAGCGCCAGGCTGGCCATCGCCCAAGCGCATTGTCGCCCAATGCCCACGCGCCAGGCCGCCCCGTGCCCTAGTGCCAGGGCCCCGGCGCCGCCCGCCTCGCCAAGGCCTCCCGCGCCCAGCATCCCAGCACCGGCCGCCCGCCAAGGCTGCGTGCACCAGGCGCCTAGCGCCGGTCGTCCAAGCCAGGGACGCCCGCGCAGGCTGCCAACCCGGCCACCCGCGTAGGCGCCCACACCGCCCACCCAGGTAGCCAGCCGACCGCCCGCGCTATCAGCACTAACAAAGGCAGCCATTGGCCACCCGCGCCTACGCAGCCAGTGAAGGCCGCCAACCCAGTCGCCCGCGCAGGCGCCTGCCCCGTCTATCTAAGACCACGGTTCTTCAGCCATGCCCGAGCATCCTAGCTACTGAGCGACCAGACTTCGTCCAGATATCCCTTTGCCAGGGCCGCTCAACGCCCAGAACACCATGCCGTATCATCCAAGTGGGCCCACACAACACTCAGATCGCCGAGCCTAATTACGACCAGAATTCCCCGCAGCCTCAACACGCACTCCGGTCTCGAGGTACACATAAACTCTTTGGTGTCCAGTATTCTTGGAGAATTCATCCACCGCTGTTGGATTTGCTTTGAACTTCTTGGAATTTCAATGATTAGTGGATTAGGTCTTTCGTGAGTTTTCCCACGAACGCGAATTCAAAGTATTGAATTTGGTGCTTAGGCATCGTCATGGTGGTTGAAGATAGTACTTCCCCCCTCGATGAGGAAAGGGCCTGCACCACCATTATTTCATCGGATTTAAGTTTTTGAAACCGATCGTGTGGATTTGCGGTCTGATCTATCCCTCCCATTCCTAAACCAATCCATCCCAGCTCCTGTCGTCATCCTTCCCATCTCATCAGTTGTTTGCATCCATCATCTAGCTGTCCTACATCAAATTGGTATCAAAGCCTAACTTGTGTCAGCCTACCTATTCCGCCATCGTAGACGTCGTCCATTCATCATTACATTTGCATACATCTGTGTTCAGGCAACCGCGTCTTCGCGCCAATGAATGAACCATCCCAAGAAAGTCGTGAGGTGTCTGTCCCTATCCAAGATTCATCTCCACCCGCTCCCCTATCCTCTTCACGTGGGGATGTTGATCGCATGTTAGATGCTGTCCACAACAGTTTTCGTGATGTGAATACACGATTAACCAACATGGACAACTGTCTAACCAGTTCTATCGATGCGGTTAGCGAGCGAACTTATCAATTAGAGAATCAAAGTCGTGATAGAGAGCGTCGTGATCGCGAAGATCCCTACCCGCCTGAATCTAGATTTCGGGATCACGATAGGAATCATCACGTCCCGGATGATCCCTATCGACCTGAGATTGGATCCGGGGGACGCAATCAGAATCATCTTGAACGGGATGATCTGATTCCTCTCAAGAATAGAACACCAATCCACGATAGGAATTATCCCCCCCGGAACGATCCCTATCCACCTGTGGATAGAAACCCGATACATGATGGAAATTGTCCCCCACATGATGATTACTATCTATCAGAGGAGAGGATCCCAGAGCGTGATAGGAATCAGCCCCCACAGAATGATCCCTATCAGCCTGATGCTAGACACCGAGGGTGGAACGAGAATTGTCCAGAACTGAACAATCCTTATCCACCCAAGAATCGGGTACCCCCTCGCGATCACCGCCGTGCGGATCACGACAACTAGTGGCAGCAGATTCAAAGAAGTGTCAAAGTCGATGCTCAGTATTCTGAGGGATCTAGAGACCCTCAAGAGTATCTAGATTGGGAATCTAAGCTTAATAGTTATTTCAAATGGTACAGCATGCTTGAGTGGCAGAAAGTCCAGTATACCAAGATGAGACTAGGAGGTCAAGCCAAAATCTTTTGGGAGAATCTTGAATTTTCGATCTATAACCGACGAGAGGCACCCATAGATACTTGGCCCCAAATGAAGGACAAACTACGTGAGAAATATGTTCCTATTGCTTACTTAAATAATCTTCTAGATCAATGGCATAAATTGCAGCAGGGTAGGCACCCTGTCTCTGAATACATAACTCAGTTCGAGGAATTTACATGAGATGTCAAGTTGAGGAGAACCCCCGAGTTGTCATATCCCAATTTAGAACTGGACTTAATCCATACTTAGAGAAAAAATAACTTGTTCGCAACGCAGCTACACTTAAGCAGGCCTATCAGATTGTAGAAGACCTTGAACTCTGTCAAACCCTATACAACACTCACGTCATTAGTGGTCGTCCTGCTCTTACCGATCGTTCTCATTCATCCAACCCCACCTATTCCAACTGATTAGCTCCGTGTAACCCACCGTTAGCTCTCCCGGCACCGGCACCTATTTCCACTCGCACTCCCACTGAACACTGTCCTCCAGTTTTGACACCATCATCCACTACTCCGAACACCCGTACTTCATCTTCCCTCGATTCCACCACGAGAGCTCCACCCCAAACCAATCCAGCACAAATCGGTCTGTCTGGCATGACCTGCTTTAAGTGTCAAGGCCGTGGTCATAGAGCTTCCCAATGCCCTTCACGAACCCTGCATATAGGTCAGGAACCCTTCGATATTGAGCCTACCATAGAAGAGCCACCTATTGACGAAGAAGAATATCACATAGACATTTACGTAGTAGATTAATTTGTGCACGAGGATGGTTTAGTTAGCTTCATTCGCATCAGTGACTGCCCACCATCCCTCCCTCGTCATGATCCATCTACATCTGTTAGAGGAATTGTTCGATGTAATCTCACACATCCTTCTACTGATGATTCTGCATTGAGGACGTCCATATTTTACACGTACTTTAAGATTGGTGATAAAATGTGCAAGACGATTGTAGATAGTGGTAGTTGTATCAACGTTGTCTCCGATATTTAACCTCTCATTTGGGATTAGCGTTGATTGATCACCCGCATCCCTATTATGTATCATGGATCGATGCTACATTAATCCCTCTAAAGAGTCAGTGCCTCCTTCCTCTCAAGGTACAATCTTACGAGGAAGAAGTGTTATGTGATGTGTTGCCAATGAAAGTCAGCAGCATTATCCTTGGTCGCCCTTTGTTGTACGATAACGATGTACACCTCTTCGCTAGAATTAACACATGTTCATTCCTCCATCAGGGAAAGAAGATCACATGGAACCCTTACACCCATAACCCTAAAAGACCTTCCCTGAAATCCACATCTTTAGGACTATGCATTCTCAATGGGCACCAATTTCAGAAGGAGGTAGATAATGAGATGTCCATTTGTCTAGCAATGATTCCCCATCATTCCCTTGAGAATTCCACGCCCCCATCACTAGAGATTTCCCAATTACTAGCTCAATTTCATAGTGTCTTTCCCGAAGACTTACCCAATGACCCCCCACCCATGCGTGAGATCCAACACGCCATCAATTTCATCCCTAGATCATCTCCATCGAATCTCCCTCATTACTGTATGGATCCCACGCAATGCCACGAACTTCAGCATCAAGTCCACGACCTCTTAGACAATGGATTCATCCAGGAGAGCCTTAGCCCATGCGTCGTCCCTGCGTTGTTGGCTCCCAAAAAGGATGGGAGTTGGCGCATGTGTATTGATAGTAGACCCATAAATAAGATCACCGTCCAGTAAAGGTTTCCTATTCCTCGCATTGATGATATGTATGACATGATGGCTGGTTTGAGGATTTTCTAAAAAATTGATCTCAAGAGTGGTTATCATCAAGTCCAGATCCGTCCTGGAGATGAGTGAAAAACTGCATTTAAAATCAAGGATGGATTATATGAATGGAAGGTTATGACATTTGGCTTGTCAAACGCACCTACTGTTGGGTTCTATAGGCCTAGATCTGGATGAACAAATCAAAACGATGCGCAGCGGAAGACTTTTGCGAATCGAACGACATCAACAAAAACATTGAAACGAAGTACCTTTGCATGAATCGCATTCATGATTTCTTCTATCCCAAAGTGAGACGAGTCGAGCTGCTCAAGTGTGCAGCCTCTAGATGTATCCATGCGGTCCTCGGCACGTCGGATCTCCTCCTTCTCGTAGACGAGTCCTGTTCTATCTCCGTCGGCGTAGTTACGTTGTCCGGATCATATCAAGGATGGAGAGGGGGTGTGGGGAGAGTGGAGAAGAAGGGAAAAGGCCCCTGAACAATTCTGGCCTAGGTGAATTTCGTTCATGGCCTTCTTGATGGGGGACCATCGAGTCGACGGCGACACCAACACTGGACGAGCCTGACCTCTTTGAGCTGCTCGTGCCGACGTACGCGACCCGGGATTCAAGTATTCGTCGCGATATCCTGTAAGTTTTCTTATCATTTTGTTTAATTGTAATGTTCCAAACCATCGGATTGGGCCGTCGTCTTGGGCCTCGTCCATTTCTTCGTCTCGTTTTTTAATTGCATGTAGAGAGGAGGACCACGTCGTGCGACGGACCCCTCCTCTAAAGCTGGCCTCTTGCCACCCTTCCTTCCTATATAAGGGAAAGGCATGCCCAAAAGGAGGGAGAGCTATTGAGAAAAAGAACCATTTTGTTTTGTTTGGTCTCGTTTGTTATTTTTAGGGTAAAAATAGAAAGTCTTCTTCTTCCTCCTGTCGCTCCTGCTTCCAGACCGTCCACCTTCTCCCTGCGAGCTCTGGATTTGGTGCATACTGTTGCTGAGGATCGGTCATCTCCGACCCTCCCGCTGTCTCAGGCCGCTCTGCTGAGAAGATCCCTCCCTCATCGACGGCCGCGCCCCTCCTCCACCGTTTCAGTTGTTACCGGTCGTCCAGGTCGGTCTCCTCGGTTGGGTCTCCACTGTGCGCCGCCGGGGTGTTGACCGATAGTCCCTCAAGTGCCCTCCCCCAAGCATCGTGCTGTTCTCGTCACCAGCACATCGCCGGGCGACCCGCATTCTCGGTGCGCCCGACTCCGCTCGAACCCGCTCCTCTAGGACGGTGCCCGCCGCCTCGCCCTCTGGTTGCTGCGGGGTCGAGAGTCTGCCACTCCCACGCCCCGTAACGGCCCGGACGTGCCTCCCACGGGCGATCTTGTGCGCTGGACTCCAGTGACTCCCGGTGCAGCCGGCGCCCCTCCCGTAGTTCGCCGCGCGTCGTTACCCCGCGCCTCTGCTGAACCGCTTCGGGCATTTCCCAACATCTACGCCGCTCTATTGTCGACCGCTATTCCTTGTGGTGTCGCTCTTGACGCACCTCCCCACTACGGTCCTTGAGCATGGGTCCGGCATTCTCTTCATCAGCAATTGTGGAAGGAGCGTCATTCAGGTTCTTCTCGATTCCCCTTTTGTCAGTATTATTATTTTTTCCAGTACCGTCGTCCCCTATCGCATTCCTCTGCCGCCTCCATCGAAAGTGTTCGGATAGGTTAGCCACCGTTGTCGAGGGTAGTTTTCTCCCTTGCGATTAATGTTTGAGTTGCTATCGTCGGGGAAGAACTCCGTCGGGTCGTAAAAAACACCCCTCTCATCGTACTTGATTGAGGGTCACCCGGAGTTTGTCCTGACCTATTCAATCATCGGAATTTACTAAATTCTCTATCTTCGTCGGACCATACTTATAGCTCGGTAGAGTATTTAAATTTTCATTTCATTACATTAACCAGATCACTACACGCGCCCTGTTGTGATGTAATACGAGCCGACGGTCCCGGCCATTGTCGTATTACATCACTTCCCCTATTTATACTAAGTGGGTATTTTTCATAAAAACTCCCAAAATTTAAGTATATCTTCCAACGTCCAAAAGACCATTTGTGTGTGACCCTCTAGGCCCATGTATCAGTCTAGTTAACAACTCCAGCGGCCCAATAACCTTTATTGGCCTTCCAAATTAATTAACTATATCATCATATATATTAATTAATGTCGGATCGATTAAACCCAATCGATAGGTCGAGACTCCGACACGTGGGGTGCCACGCTACACCTCGTGTCCTAGAAGATACAAAGGAGTGTGTATCAACTCACTCATGGAACCTGTTCGTCATCAGTTACCGTACATGTATAATCCCTCATCCACTTGACACTCTTTGGACGACTTAGGGTATGGTCAACTGTCAAACCCTAATCAATCATCCGAGTTGTACTGATGCATTCAGAAATCATCGGAGAACTCTTCTCCGATATTTCACTAATTTGGCCAAGGACCTCATCGCATCATCTTCCTTGAGCTGTCACCTCTTATACCGAGGGTGGACGATCCCATCTTGACCACTCAATCGCCTTCGTGTACTTCTTGATGCACCCGAACTAAGACAGTTTAGAATCCCATTATTAGAGACTCGTTGGCCATAGCCAAAGTACAACCGTCCGTCTACAAGACATCTTTGGTGTCTCAGGGCTAAGGACCACTTACACAACTGTGACGTGAATCAACCTGATTGACAGTTCGGTATAATACCATTCAGGGACTTGTACAGATCAATTCAGTGAACTCTTTCCACTAAAGAGCACCCACGATCTATCCTTAGTGTTGCAACAGTAATGGCTACGGGACCAGCCATACTCATCATATGAGTGAGGCTAGATAGTGTTATTCTACCCGGATACTTCGATGTCCTTCTCGTGTATCCTTTGAATAGGAATGTTTACAACACATGCTTAAAGACTAGTGATCTCTGTATTAGGATCTCATCATAATTCACTACTCCGATCATGTATTCATGGACTTCATTATATGCATCACACGTGCACTATAATGAATATGTTCTATTAATGAACATGGAACGAGATGTGGCATGTGTGATTGGCTTGCCGGCCACATATATTTCCATCACCTACCACCTTCCAACTGTTAATGAACCACATTCTTAGGCCATTCATAGGAAAAATTTTCATGGTTTATTTTGATGATATACTCATTTACAGCAAATCCAAACCCGACCACGTCCATCACCTACGCCTAGTGTGTGAGGTCTTAAAGACTGAGCAATTATATGCCCACCCAAAAAAATGCTCATTCCTTGTTACTCATATCGCATTCCTAGGTTTTTGATGGCGTGGACGCCAACATCTCATCGACGAACGCGTCACCAGGTTCAATCGGAGTCAACACGCATGCTTTGGACCACGATCAACTGGAGTCAACCAAAGTCAACCCGCCACGGTCAACCAGAGTCAACCCTAAAGCCGACACGCCACAACCACCAACTTGCACGTCTCCACCCGCGCACGCCTCTACGCGCGTCATGACACGACGCCAAAGGCAGATCCAAAACTGCCCTTTGGCGTGGCACGGCGCACGTCTTTACTTTCTCGTCAATTTCTCTTTCCTCCAAGGCCTATATAAAGGCCATTGTTTTCAAGAAACTTTTAGGCAATCATAATTCAAGAATCGAGTTTTTGTTTAACTCTTCTTGGAGGATTGCCCAGCCTCCCTTATCCTCTACCTTCAAACCCTATTCTCCACCGTCGTCGCCGCCACCGCCGCTGCCGTCGCCACCGTCGTGTCGTCGGTCACCGCCTCTTCCCCCTCTTCCATTTCGTTCTCCCTCTTCCCTCTCTTCCATTTCCCTCTCTCTCTCTCATTCTCGGCCTCAAGGGTCGCCCCAGACCTCCCCTATGGTCGCCCTACCAGGCCGCCGTCCTTGGCTGCTCAAGGCCGCTCCCGTGACCACCCCTTGGCCGCACTCCAAGGCCGACCAGAGGCCGCCCATCCAGGTCGCCCAAGGGGCGCCCTCTCAAGCCACCCAAGGGCGTCCTAGGCCGCCCCCTTGGCCGCTCTCACGGGCCGCCCATGGGTCGCCCATGGGCCGCCCAGCCAGACTGCCAGGTCCGCCCAAGGCCGCCCTGGTAGGGTCGCCCAAGGCTGCCCTGTGACCGCCCCTTGGCCACCCTCCTTGGCCGCCCAAGGCCGCCCTTGGTCGCACTCCCAGCCGCCCAGGGGCCGCCCACCCAGGTCGCCCAAGGGCCGCCCTCTCAGGCTACCCAAGCGCGCCCTAGGTCACCCCCTTTGGTCACCCTCACAGGCCACCCAAGGGCCGCCCCAGCCAAGCCGATCAGGTCCGCCTAGGGCCGCCCCTACCACGGCCGCCCAAGGCCGCCCAGGGCCGCCCAACGCACGTCCTAAGCCGTCGCCCAGAGCGTCCCAGGCCAAATGTCATCGTTGACGCCATCCGACGTTTCGGGCCGCGCGCGCTCCGCGCGCTCCAGGTGCGCTCTGCCGCACTCCGCGCTTCGCGCGCGCAGGTGTTCGCCCACGCTTGACTCTGCGACCACGACATCTGCATTCAACCAGGGACGTTCAACGCCCATCATCGTCCTCATCTAGTGGGCCGCTCAACACCTGGATTCGCCCAGCTTTGTCACGATCAGAATTTCCCGCAACCTCTTCACGCACTATGGTGCCGAGGTACGCCTGAACTCTTTGGTGTCGAAGTGTTCCTCGTTCAGTGTTTTCTCGAGAAGTTTCCATCGCTGTCAGAATTAGATTTTGTTTGAATTTTCTACTTCTTCTCCCTCTTTCTCGATTGTTTCCTCGCGACGCGAATTCGGGTATTGATTTCGGTGCTTAGGCATCGTCGCGGTGGTGGAAGACAGTACTCCCGCCCTCGAAAGGGTCGGAGCTGTACCACCAGATTTTCATCGGTTTTAAATCCGAATCCGGCCGTGAATTTCTGTGGATTGTTTTATCCCTCACACACCCATCCTACCCTTAGCCCGTACATCCTGTCGTCCCACCCTTCCTCACCTACCCCGTAGTCGTCCTATGTCAAATTGGTATCAGAGCCTAACCTATTAGCCCAGTCGTTTCCGCCATCGTAGATGTCTACATTCATCATCATCTGTTAGTCCCTTGCATGCATTTGCGTTTAGGCAAACGAGTCGCCACTCCGATGACAGACCAACCCCAAGACGGTCGTGAGGTGTCCGTCTCTGTCCATGAGTTATCGTCGTCCATACCACCGACCTCCTCTCGAGGAGACATCGATCGGTATTAGACGCTGTCTAGAACGGTTTTCATGATGTCAATACACGAATTACGAATATGGACAGTCGTCTAACTAGTTCGATTGATGCGATGAGCGAACGGACTTATCAACTCAAAAATAGTGGTCTGGATCGACATCGCCGCGATCGCGAGAACCACTATATCCCAGATCCTAGATCTCGAGATCGTGATAGGAATCATCGCAACGTTGATGATCCTATACCACCCGAGGATAGATCCAGAAGCCGAAATCAGAATCGTCTCGAGCGAGATGATCCGATTCCTCCGGATATTCGCACTCCGGTTCATGATAGAAATCATCGCGACAATTACTATCCGCCCGAGCCTAGGACCCCAGGTTAGGATAGGAATCGTCCCCCACGGAACGATCCCTACCTACCTGTGGATAGAGCCCCGGTGCACGATGGAAATCGCCCACTACGGGACGATTACCATCCACCAGAGGAGAGGATTCCAGAGCGCGATAGGAATCATCCCCCTCAAAATGATCCTTATGTGCCTGATGATAGATATCACGGATGCAACGGGAATCGTCCTGACAGGAACGATCCTTTTCCACCCAAGGATGTGGTTCCCCCTCGCGATCACTGCCGTGTGGATCAAGACAACCATTGGCAGCAGATTCAGCGTAGCATCAAAGTCGATGTTCCATACTACGAGGGATCTAGGGACCCTAAAGAGTATCTTGATTGGGAGTCTAAATTGAATAGTTATTTCAAGTGGTACAATATGCTAGAGTGGCAGAAAGTCCAATATGCCGAGATGAGATTAGGGGGACAAGCGAAAATCTTTTGGGAGAATCTTGAATTTTTTATTTATAACTGTCGTGAGGCACCCATAGATACTTGGCCCCAAATGAAGGACAAACTACGTGAAAAATACGTCCCACTTGCCTATCTTGACAACCTTCTTGACCAATGGCACAAACTGCAGCAGGCTGGCGCCCCGTCTCCGAGTATATCACTCAATTTGAGGAATTCTATATGAGGTGTCGAGTTGAAGAGAATCCTCGAGTCGTTATTTCTCGTTTTAGGACTGGTCTTAACCCTTATCTAGAGACGGAATTGCTTGTCCGTAAGGCCATGACTCTCGAGCAGGCCTATCAGATTGTAGAGGACCTAGAACTCTATCAGAGCTTATATCATACTCCCATGTACAATCGCCCTGCTCTTACCGATCGGTCGCATTTATCTAACCCTTCTTATTCCAACCGTGCGACCCAACGTAATCCTCCCTTAGCCCTTTCGTCACCACCACCACCAGCTCCTACCTCTACTCGTACTCCCACCGAACATCGTCCACCCGCTCCGACTCCGTCATCGACGACGCTGAATACTCGTCCCTCACCCTCCCTAGAGTCCACCGCTAGGGCCCCTCCTCAAACCAATTCTGCACAACTCGGTCCTTCTGGCTTGACTTGTTTTAAATGCCAATGTCGAGGTCATAGAGCTTCCCAATGCCCTTCACGAACCTTGCACATAAGACAGGAGCCCCTCGATAGCGACCCTACCCTTGATGAGCCACCTATTGATGAGGAGTATAGAGTTGAGAGCTATGTTGTCGATGAATTTGTGCATGATTACGGATTAGTGAGTTTCATTGGCATCACAGACTGTCCACCGTCTCTTCCTCATCACGGCCCATCTACGTCAGTTAGGGGAATTGTCCGTTGCAACCTTACTCAGCCTACCACCGATAATTCTGCATTGAGGATATCCATATTTTACACGTATTTTAAAATTGGTGATAAGATGTGTAAGACGATCGTAGATAGTGGTAGTTGTATTAACGTCATCTCCGATGTTATGACCTCACGTTTGGGATTGCCTTTGATTGATCACCCTCACCCATATTTTGTGTCTTGGATCGATGCTACCTCCATCCCCGTGAAGAACCAATGTCGTCTCCCTTTGAAGGTTCAATCCTACGAAGAGGAGATATTATGCAATGTTCTACCCATGAAGGTGGGCAGCATTATCCTCGGCCGCCCTTAGTTGTATGATAATGATGTACACCTCTATGGTCGAAGCAATACCTATTCTTTTATCCATCAGGGCAAGAAAGTCACGCGGCATCCCTACACTCATAGTCCGCAGAGAGCCTCACCTAAATCTCCATCCATAGGCTTGTGTATTGTTAGCGGATCCCAATTTTAGAAAGAAATCGATAGTGAAATGACTATGTGTTTGGCCATGATACCCGATCATTCCTCCGAGGATTCCTCCAACCCGCCCCCCGAGATTTCTCAGCTACTAGAGGAATTCGCTAGTGCTTTCCCCAATGATTTGCTCAATGACCTACCTGCGATGCGTGATATTCAGCACGCTATTGATTTCATTCCGGGGTCATCGTTACCCAACCTCCCTCACTATCGGATGGACCCTACGCAGTACAAGGAATTACAGTGCCAAGTCCAATAACTCTTGGACAAGGGGTTCATCCAAGAGAGCCGTAGCCCGTGTGCCGTCCCTGCATTGCTGGCTCCCAAAAAGGATGGGAGTTGGCGTATGTGCATTGACAGTAGAGCTATAAATAAGATCACGGTCAAGTATAGGTTTCCTATTCACCGCATCGACGATATGTTTGATATGATGGCAGGTTTGACAGTTTTCTCCAAAATTGATCTTAAGAGTGGTTATCACCAAGTTCGTATCCGACCCGGAGACGAATGGAAAACTGCCTTTAAGATCAAAGACGGACTATATGAGTGGAAGGTCATGCCCTTTGGATTATCAAACGCACCTAGCACCTTTCAGCGATTGATGAATCATATACTTAGACCGTTCATAGGAAATTTCGTCGTCGTATATTTTGATGATATCCTTATCTATAGCAAATCCACACCCGATCATCTCCAACACTTACGTTTAGTTTGCGAAGTATTGAAAACTGAGCATTTGAATGCTCACCCAAAAAAATGTTCTTTCCTTGTCAATCATGTTTCATTCTTAGGTTTTATCCTATCTGGCCAAGGTGTATCCGTTGATCCGGCCAAAATTGACGCCATAACCCAGTGGCCAACACCTAAAAATACCCATGATGTTCGTAGTTTTCACGGTCTAGCAACCTTCTATCAATGATTCATATCCAACTTTAGCACCATCATGACACCCTTGACTAAATGCCTTAAGGGAAATCATTTTGAATGGACGGTAGAAGCTCAGAAATCCTTTGAGGAGATCAACCTTAGAATGACTCAGGCCCCTATTCTTCGCTTACCTGATTTTGATAAAGTATTCGAGGTCGCCTATGATGCTTTAGGGTTAGGAGTAGGAGGAGTTCTAAGTCAAGAAAATCATCCTATTGCCTTCTTTAGTGAGAAGTTGAATGACGCTAAGCTCAAATACTCTACCTACGACAAAGAATTTTATGCGATCGTCCAATCTTTACGTCATTGGCGTCATTATCTACTCTCTAAGGAATTCATCCTCTACTCTGATCATGAAGCCTTAAAGAATCTCCATTCCCAGCAGAAATTAAATTCTAGGCATATTAAATGGGTCAAATTCATTCAGTCTTATACCTTTGTCCTCAAACATAAGAGGGGAGTTGAGAACCGAGTCGCCGATGCTTTGAGTAGAAGGGTCCATTTGTTAAATGTTATGAAAGTTGAGGTTATTGGATTTGATCAGATGAAGGACCTATATCCAGATTGCCCGATTTTTCTCCCATTCTTCAGACCTTAGGCAAATACCCGAATCCTGATAATCAAAATTATGTTGTGGAGAATGGATTCTTATTTTACGATCATCGCCTATGCATCCCACGCTCATCTCTTAGGGATTTTCTCGTATGGGAAACACATGCCAGAGGCCTTAGTGGTCATTTTTTGGGAAAGATAAAACCAAAGCTATGGTTGAGCATCGATTCTTTTGGCCCTCCCTAAAGCGAGACGTAGCAAGTATAGTTTCTCAATGTTGTGTATGTGCTCTCGCTAAGCAAGTAAAACAGAACACCGGCCTCTACACCCCACTGCCAGTCCCTCAAAAACCTTGGGAGGATGTGAGCATCGACTTTGTGCTAGGGCTCCCGAGGACGAACAAACGCCATGATTCCATCATGGTGGTTGTGGATCGTTTCTCGAAGATGGCTCATTTCATCCCTTGCTTTAAAACTTGGGATGCGTCTCATGTCGCCCAATTATTTTTCAATGAAGTAGTGCGTCTTCAAAAAAGCATAGTGTCGGACAGAGATGTCCAATTCACTAGCTACTTTTGGAAGACCCTTTGGCATCTTTTGGGGACAAAGCTCAAGTTTTCCACAGCTTTTCACCCCCAAACTGATGGACAAACCGAGGTCGTGAATAGGAGCCTCAGCAACCTATTACGATCGTTGGTGGGAGACAACCTCAAGTCTTGGGATTCTGTCATTCTGCGTGTCGAATTTGCTTACAACGCGTCAGTTAACCGTACTACCGGTATGAGTCCATATGAGATTGTGCATGGTCATCTTCCTCGTACCCCTACCGACCTTATACCTATGTTACCACATGCTAGAGTCTCAGATGGCGGTCATGAATTTGCACATCATATTAGAAGTCTGCATGAGGAAATCCGTACACGTATTATAAATAGTAATGCCTCATATAAACAGTCCGCAGATTTGCACCGTCGTTTTCGTGAATTTGAAGAAGGTGAAATGGTGATGGTGCAGATTAGGCCGGAAAGATTTTCCTCCAAACGGGCTACTAAGCTTCATGCTCGTAGTGCCGGGCCGTTTCCGATCCTCAAACGAGTTGGGGAAAATGCCTATGCCGTTGACATACCCTCCTCGTGGGGAATAAGCACTACTTTCAATATCTTAGATTTAGTCGCCTTTAAAGCCCCACCTCCTTCGTCTAATAGCCACGTTCTACCCTCGGACTTTCTGGTGAGCAAGTTTGACTTGTCCACTCCCCCATCGCTACCCTCTGACTGGCATGAAATCATCGAGGAAATATTGGACGAAGTAATAACCTTCATCAAAGGTGGAACAGTGCGGAAGTTTCTTGTTCGTTGGCAGGGCAAGGCATTGATGGACGACACGTGGATCACGGAGGAAGACCAGGCTCGCCTGCGCCCCGACCTGGTGAACCCACTAGAGCTTTCAGACGTCTACTCAACGGAGTCGAGTTCTCCGCACCCCGGGGGAATTGATGGCGAGGACGCCAACATCTCATCGACGAACGCGTCACCATGGTCAACCGGAGTCAACACGCATGCTTTGGACCACGATCAACCGAAGTCAACCAAAGTCAACCTGCCACGGTCAACCAGAGTCAACCCTAAAGCCGACACGCCACAACCACCAACTTGCACGTCTCCACCCGCGCACGCCTCTACGCGCGTCATGACACGACGCCAAAGGCAGATCCAAAACTGCCCTTTGGCGTGGCACGGCGCACGTCTTTACTTTCTCGTCAATTTCTCTTTCCTCCAAGGCCTATATAAAGGCCATTGTTTTCAAGAAACTTTTAGGCAATCATAATTAAGAATCGAGTTTTTGTTTAACTCTTCTTGGAGGATTGCCTAGCCTCCCTTATCCTCTACCTTCAAACCCTATTCTCCACCGTCGTCGCCGCCACTGCCGCCGGTCACCGCCTCTTCCCCCTCTTCCATTTCGTTCTCCCTCTTCCCTCTCTTCCATTTCCCTCTCTCTCTCGTTCTTGCCCTCAAGGGTCGCCCCAGACCTCCCCTATGGTCGCCCTACCAGGCCGCCGTCCTTGGCCGCTCAAGGCCGCTCTCGTGACCACCCCTTGGCCGCACTCCAAGGCCGACCAGGGGCCGCCCATCCAGGTCGCCCAAGGGCCGCCCTCTCAGGCCCCAAGGGAGCCCTAGGCCGTCCCCTTGGCCGCTCTCACGGGCCGCCCAGGGGCCACCCAGCCAGACCGCCAAGTCCGCCCAGGGCCGCCCCTCTAGGGCCGCCCTAGGTCGCCCCGTGACCGCCCCTTGGCCACCCTCCTTGGCCGCCCAAGGCCGCCCTCGGTCGCACTCCCAGGCCGCCCAGGGGCCGCCCACCCAGGTCGCCCAAGGGCCGCCCTCTCAGGCCACCCAAAGGTGCCCTAGGCCTCCCCTTTGGTCGCCCTCACAGGCCACCCAGGGGCCGCCCCAGACAAGCCGATCAGGTCCGCCTAGGGCTGCCCCTGCCACGGCCACCCAAGGCCACCCCTACCAGGGCCGCCCAACGCACGTCCTAAGCCGTCGCCACGGCCAACGGTCGTCGTTGATGACTCTCAAACATGTCATCAAATATTTAATCTTTTGAGTGTTAATTCCTCAAAATTATCGTGTTAATTCATGTGAGTATCATGCATATGCATCATTTTATGAAAGTACTAACCCCACTTGATTCTTTGAATCAATAGGATTATATTTAACATTTTATGGTTAGTAAACATTCAGAGACAGGTTAAGACGATCAAGGAAGAAGACGAGGATCAAGTGGAGCGGGCAAAAATTCAAAGAAGGAAAATTACGAAAATGCCCCTGGGCATGAGTTAAGAGAAACCTATAAATACTCTCTTGAGAGTTCATTTTAGGGGGTCAGAATTTTCTCTAAGGGAACTAGGGCTTGGAGAAGAAGGATTTCTGCACCCTCCAGGAGCTGATGAGCTTTTGGAGTTGAAGAGGAAGATCAGACTGAAGATAGCTTGGATTGAAGACCTCCACCTCGCCGCAAGGACGTGACACCCTGCGTAGGGAAATCTCAAGCTTCAGCCCTGTAATCCCTCTCCTTTTCAGACAGTTTTGGTTGGGTTGTAAGAATCACCAGATCTTCCAATGTTTTCCAACTGAAGATTGTTTTGTTTTGATTTGATTTGCAAAGTTTAGGTTTGTCGAATCTGTCTTCCTCTAGTTTATCCTAAAAATCTACAGTTATCTCTTGATTCTTTGAATATGCATCCTTGAGCAACATCCAATGGAGCAGCCAGCGACCCAAGCTCTCGCCTAGGTCGCCAGCAACCCACAGGCGAAGCCACCCAGCTAGTGGCCGGGCTGCGCACCATCTGCCGGCCACCGGGACCTGCACGCGGGCAACCCGCGCGCAGACGTCCGCCTGAGCAGCGTCCGCGCGCTGGCAGGTCGCGCATAGGCAGGTCGCCTGCACGCGGACTCCCGTGCACGGTAGCTGCTGCGGAGGCACCGCGCACAGCACCCGTGCGGAGGTCCCTTCCGCGTGCGGCGATATCTGCGCGCAGCCTCAACCCGCGCGCAGACAACTGCCTGGGCAGCGTCCGCGCGCGGGCAGGTCGTGCGCAGGCGGCCGCCGTAGGCAGCCTCCCGCGCACGATAGCTGCTGCAGAGGCGCAGCGCACAGCTCCCGCACGCAAGTTGCTTCCGCGTGCGGCGATAGCTGTGCGCAAGCTCATCCCACGACAGTCCCTCTCTTGGGCCGAACGACCTTGTGTGCACGCACACAAGGCGTTCGTTTTTTTGTTTTCTTCACAGGTGTGAACCTGCGAGTGAAATAAACAACCTAAGAGACTATCTTACCTGAGCAATATTAAGAGGGGAATCCTGATTTGCTGAAGAGCAATTACACACTTTGGAGGGAACCCATTGACAACTCTGAAGATAAATTCATTGCTGGATTAAAGTGAACATAGAGACCTGAACATACCAATTGAACACCAAATTCTTCTCTGCTGTATTCCTTGCTCCTCGTGGATCGACCCTTACTTGCCCTAGGGCTGTGAGGTAAAAATTATTGTTGAATAAGCTCAATCCTCACACTACATTTCTGCTAAATAACCAGTAAAAAAATCACCCCAAAATTGAGTTCATCAGTCGTCGACGCCGTCCGACGTTTCAGGCCGCGCGCTCCGGGTGCGCTCCACCGCACTCTGCGCTTCGCGCGCGCGGGTGTTCGCCCACGCTTGACTCTGCGACCATGACATCTGGATTCAACCAGGGCCGTTCAACGCCCGGAACGCCCAGCATCGTCCTCGTCCAGTGGGCCGCTCAACGCCCGGATTCGCCCAGCTTCATCACAATCAGAATTTCCTGCAACCTCTTCACGCACTGCGGTACCGAGGTACGCCTGAACTCTTTGGTGTCAAAGTGTTCCTCGTTCAGTGTTTTCTCGAGAAGTTTCCACCGCCGCCAGAATTAGATTTGGTTTGAATTTTCTACTTCTTCTCCCTCTTTCTCGATTGTTTCCTCGCGATGCGAATTCGGGTATTGATTTCGGTGCTTAGGCAGCGTCGCGGTGGGGGAAGATAGTACTCCCGCCCTCGAAAGGGTCGGAGCTGCACCACCAGATTTTCATCGGTTTTAAATCTGAATCCGGCCGTGAATTTCTGTGGATTGTTTTATCCCTCACACACCCATCCTACCCTTAGCCCGTGCATCCTGTCGTCCCGCCCTTCCTCACCTACCCCGTAGTCGTTCTACGTCAGTTTTATACTATCGGCACAAGGTGTATCTGTCGATCCGGCCAAGATAGAGGCCATAACCAAATAGCCGACTCCTAGAAATGTCTATGATGTTCGTAGCTTCCATGGCCTAGCCACCTTCTATGGACGCTTCATTTCTAGCTTTAGTACTATTATGGCACTGATGACCGAATGTCTAAAGGGGACTCACTTCGAGTGGACCGAATCGGCGCAGAAATCCTTTAATGACATAAAGCTTAGGATGACACAAGCCCCCATCTTGTGTTTACCATATTTTGGTAAAGTATTTGAGATCGCTTGTGATGCATCGGGGTTAGGAACGACGCCAAACTCAAATACTCTACCTATGACAAAGAATTCTATGCTATCGTCCAATCCTTACATCATTGGCATCATTACTTACTCTCTAAAGAATCCGTTCTCTATTCTGATCATGAGGCATTAAAGTATCTACATTCTCAAGAGAAGTTAAATCCTAGGCATGTTAGATGGGTCGAATATATTCAGTCATATACTTTTGTCCTAAAGCATAAGAGGGGAGTTGAGAACAGAGTTGCCATCCCTGAAATGAGACGTAGCAAATATTGTGCCACAATGTCGTGTATGCGCTCTCGCTAAACTGGTCAAGCAAAACACTGGCCTTTACACCCCTCTACCGGTCCCTCATAAGCCTTGGATGACGTGAGCATCAACTTTGTTCTAGGACTTCTGAGAACTCTCAAGCGTCATGATTCTATCATGGTGGCCGTAGATTGTTTTTCGAAAATGGCTCATTTCATTCCTTATTTTCAAACTTCTGATGCTTTCCATGTCGCTCAACTTTATTTTAATGAAGTTGTTCATTTACATGGGCTTCCCAAGAGCATAGTATCGGACAGATATGTCAGATTCACTAGCTATTTCTGGAAAACCCTTTGGCATCTTTTGGGAACGAAGCTTAAGTTTTCCACAGCTTTTCATCCCCAAGCTGAAGGGCAGACTGAAGTCGTTAATAGAATCCTCGGAAATCTATTACGTTCTTTGGTTGTGGACAACCTCAAATCTTGGGATACTATCATTCCGCGCGCTGAGTTTGCCTATAACGCATCAGTCAACTGAACCACTGGCATGAGTCCTTTTGAAGTTGTTCATGGTCATCCACCTTGCAAACCTACCGATCTCATACCCATGTTGCCGCATGCTAGAGTCTCAGACGATGGTCATGAATTTGCAAATCATATTAGAAGTCTGCATGAGGACATTCATAAACACATCATGAGTAGCAACACTGCATACAAAGAGACCGCAGATTTACACCGTCGTTTTGGCGAATTCAATGAAGGTGACATGGTGATGGTGAGGATTAGGCCGGAGAGATTCTCTTCCAAGCGGGCTACAAAGCTTCATCCTCGTAGTGCCAGGCCGTTCCCAATCCTCAAATGAGTAGGGGAAAATGTCAATGCCGTCGACATACCCTCCACATGGGGGATAAGCACTACTTTCAATATTTCAGATTTGGTCGCATTTAAAGCTCCACCTCCTTCATCTATTGACCATTTTCTACCCATGGACTTCCCAGTGAGCAAATTTGACTTGTCCACTCCTCCTTCATTACCCTCCGATTGGCAATAGAACATCGAGGCTATACTATACGAAGTAATCACCTTCACCAAGGGTGGAACGGTGTAGAAGTTTCTTGTTCGTTGGCAGGGCAAACCATCGACGGACGACACGTGGATTACAAAAGAGGACCTGACTCGCCTTCGCCCCGACTTGGTGATCCCGCTGGAGTCTTCTGACACCGACTCGACGGAGTCAAGTACTTCTCACCCCGAGGGAATTGGTGGCGACGACGTCAACGCACCAACATCGGACGTGCCACCTATGTTATCCGACACGCCGAGCATGCAGACTCATCATCGACATCAATTAGATAATCACCAGACTTCGGACATGCCACCACCACCTCCTAAGACATCCCGCATCATGACACGTCGCCAACGACAAATCCAGAACTGCCCTTTGATGTGACACGATTCCACGTCGCCCACTTTTTATTTTTATGTCATTTCTCATATTTTCTCTTTCCTCCAATGCGTATATGAAGGTGATGACTCTTAATTTGTCATAAATTATTAAGGATTTTCTGAGCATCAAAGTGTCATTTGCATACATTTAGTCCATATTAGTTATATTTCATGTGCATTATTTCTCCTACTTACTAACCCCACTTGATTCTCTGAATCAAGTGGATTAGATCTCACTTAGTGGATTAATGAGTTCAGATGTGGATCAAGCACAAAGAAGAATGCATTTGACCAAGAGGAGCTGGCAAAAATTGAAGAAGAAGAAAAGCCCTAAAAATCTCCAAGAAGCACAAATCAGAGAAACCTATAAATAGCCTCTTGAGAGAGCATTTTAGGTTGTCCAGAATTTTCACCTGAACAGGCCAGGGCTTGGAGAAGAGGAGTTCTGCACCCTCCAGGAGCTGATGAGCATTGGAGCTGGGGAGAAGGAGCAAGCTGAGGAATAACTTGGGCTAGACGACCTCCACCTTGCCGCAAGGATCGTGACACAAGGACAGAGCGATTCTCTAGTTTCAATAACTGTGTACTTCTCTCCCTATAGACAATCTAAGTTGGGTTGGAAGAAACACTCCAGTGATCTTCCAACGATTCCAACTGATGTTGTTTCTTCTTCTAGTTCGATTTCAAGGTTACAGTTTGTTTGAATCGTTTTCCTTCTCGCCCCTCTTCAAATCCTCAGTTTTCCCACTACATCTACTTCACAATTTACCTCATCAGAATCAGCTAGGTCGTGCCCAGCAAGGCTGTGCACAACCAAAGCCGTGCACAACCACAGCTGCAGGCAACCAAAGCCGCCTGCAGCCCAAGCCGCCAGCAACCAAGGCCGCCAGCAGCCCAAGCCGCCAACAACCAAGGCTGCAGCCTAGGCCGCCAGCAGCCAAAGCCGCCAGCAGCCAAAGCCGCCAACAACCAAGGCCGTAGCCAAGGCCGCCAGTAGCAGAGCTGCACACGACCAAGGCCGCAGCCTCGGCCGCGAGCAACCAAGGCCGCCAGCAGTAGAGCTGCGCACGACCAGGGCTACCAACAGCCATAGTCGTGCACAGCCTAGGCTGCCAGCGACCAAGGCCGCGCGCAGCAAATCTGTGCACGACCAAGGCCGCTAGCAGCCATAGTCGTGCACAGACTCTGTACTGCGAGTAGGTGCGCCCGCTCGTAGGCAGCAGCCATGTGCAGACGCCGCGCAGCGAGCGAGAAAGCCTGCGCGCAGGCAGCAGCCCGCGCGTAGTAGGCACCGCGCGCAGGCCGCGCCCTCGCGCAGGTGCGCGCGCGCGCAGGAACACCCACAGGGTGTTTGTGTATTTGCCACAAAGGGCAGGAGGGAATCTTTCAGTGAAGAAATTCTTCATTGAAGATTCTGCTGAATTGAGTTTTCTAAAAGACTACTCTGCAAGATTTTACTGAGAATACTTTAGCTTATTGTTGAAACTGAATATTGAAATCTAAAAATTATAAACCGAATTGAACTGAATTGCTATTGTCTTATCTGCTTTCTGTGGATCGACACCTTACTCGCCCTAAGGCTGTGAGGTTAACTTTTATTGTTGAATAGCTCAATTCCTCACACGACTAACCCGTAAATAACCAGTAAAAAAACCACTGAAATTGAGCCTATTAGAAGGCCAATGTTGTAAGAAACACTTGGCAAAGTTATATTCAAGAATTGAGTTTTTCTCTTCTTAGAGGACTTGCCCTAACCTGTTCTTCTTCTCCAGATTGTCACCACCACCGTCGACACCGCCAAAAGCCACCGACCGCCGTCCTCTCTCGCCTTTTCCCTCTTCTCTCTACCAAATCACCCTACACCCGCTGCCAGGTCGCCTCGTTCCCTAGCGCCAGGCCGCCTCGCGCCCTAGCGCCATGCCGCCCATCACCCAGGTGCAATGCCGCCCAACGCCCATGCGCCAGGCCGCCCTGCGCCCTAGAGCCAGGGCCCTGGCGCCGGCCGCCTCGCCAAGGCCTCCCGCGCCCGGCATCCCAGCGCCGACTGCCCGCCAGGGTTGCCCGCACCATGCACCCTAGGGCCGGCCGCCCAAGCCAGGGCCGCCCGCGTAGGCTGCCAACCCGGCCGCCCGCGTAGGCGCCCACACCGCCCACGCAGGCAGCCAGCCGACCGCCCGCGCTATCAGCACCCACACAGGCAGCCATTGGTCGCCCGCGCCTAGGCAGCCCACGCATGCCACCAACCCAGCTGGCTGAGCAGTCGCCCGCCCCCTCTGTCTACGCCCACGGTTCGTCAGCCACGCCCGAGCATCCTAGCTACTGAGCGACCAGACTTCGTCCAGATATCCATTTGCCAGGGCCGCTCAATGCCCAGAACACCATGCCATATCATCCAAGAGGGGCCACACAACGCCCGAATCGTCAAGCCTAATTACGACCAGAATTCCCCCCAGCCTCAACACACACTCCGATGCCGAGGTACGCCTGAACTCTTTGATGTCGTGTGTTCTTCGTCCAGTATTCCTCGAGAATTCATCCACCGCCGTCGGATTTGCTTTGAACTTCTTGGAATTTCAAAGATTAGTGGATTAGGTCTTTCGTGAGTTTTCCCATGAATGTGAATTCGAATTATTGGATTTGGTGCTTAGGCATCGTCGCGGTGGCTGAAGACAGTAGACCCGTCCTCGATGAGGAAAGGGGCTGCAACACCATTATTTCATCAGATTTAAGTTTTCAAAACCGATCGTGTGGATTTGTTGTCTGATTTATCCCTCCCATTCCTAAAGCAATCTGTCCCAGCACCTGTCATCATCCTTCCCGTCTCATCAGTCATTTGCATCCATCATCTAGTTGTCTTGCATCAACAAGTGTTAGTGAGCGAGTCATAGGGACTTCCCAATTTGTCCGTGCGGCAAATGAGTCAATGTTTCAAAATTTTCAATTTTTAGTGTGAAGAAGGCAATGACTTCAATGAGGAAGACAATAACCTGATGACGATGAGTGAAGAGTAGAGCTCTCTTATTGGTGTAACTCCAGATGATAAGAAGGAGGTTGCTAGCCAAATGCAAAGGCTGAAGAATGATTCAGCGTGCCATCCCACTCCATCGGAGACGTCTTCAGAGCTACCAGCATCATCATCGATCGCCCCAGTGGTTTGCCTCATGCCCAACTGGCACGCCATGGCGAAGGTAAAAGCATCCGGGTTCAAATACCTCGGGTAAAGCACGACCACGTATTTGGCCGTTTTGATTTTCTTTGGCACGTGCTTGTTCTATTCATTGTTTTATCATGTACATGTTCGTTGTGTTTGTGTTTGTCATGTTCGTGTTTCTCGTGTTTGTGTTCGTCATGTCATGTTTGTGACACCGTGTTGTCGTGTCTCGTATTTTTGCAGTTATGGTTGTTTTGTAAGGGGCATAGTGCCATTAATAAGGGTTACCATACCCTTAGTAAGGGCTCATCATGTCCCTATTTAAGGGCACAATGGATGTCGTAACATTCAGACCAGTTTTTGTGGAAATTGTTTCTACGTTTTGATCGTTGTCTCTTAGAGAAGAAGAAGGAGAAAGGGGAGAAGGAAGAGGAAAGGAGAGGAAGAGAATAGTGGTGAAAACGCCGCCGGGCCACCATCATCCATGCTCGCGACGCCACTGACACCCCCCTCCTCGACCGTGTAGTAATCCTATGAGCAATCCTTTGCAATGCCAGGACTTCAGTCGCCCATTTGTAACCGTGATGCAATGAACGACCCGTGCCGTGCTACAAGACTATGATGTAACACGTAGACGCCAGGATCGAAGGGCACGCGTTACAACACGAAAAAAAGAATGAATGCACTAGATGATAAGAATATATGTTTTAGAAATAACTCTCAACGAAAATTAGGGATAGATTGCTGATTTTTAGTGACAATTTAGTAGAATTCTAGGAAGGGGATCGTCACGATCAAGGTCCCAATAACCTGTGAAATCACAAAAAACCTATGAGGCGAGGGGTTCAATGACCCAAAGGCATCCACAACTCTCTTTATCAAGCAATCCAGACCGTAACCACAAAGATTGTACTAACCTCAACGAAGGTGGCTATCATATATTTCGTATTTTAAAACCCAGCAGAGGAGCAGATAGAGGAAGATGACACTGGAGAAAGTAATGATACTCATAATGAAAGGGGAACGATAGAACCTGATTACGTCTAAATTCCAAGTCCAAGGTAGTGGAGAACCACGTCGCGGCGATGCTTTGATGCATAGTAGAACGTGGCTTGGCTGGTATGCATGTATGAAGATGGATGTGGGCTGTAGTGTCTAGGGCGCTTGAGAAAGAGGCGTCCTTTGATGTCGTTGCTCGAGGGTAGAGTGCATGGCTCTGAACAGGGAGAGCATGAACCTGATGGTGTGGTTTTCTTGACACTGGCGTGTTAAGTTGTAGGCACGAACAGCATAGCCAATGTGAGCGCACCACGATGCAGGTGACCCCGACGCTTGGCCAAATGGCCACAGTGCGCGGCGCTAGGGGCGTTGTCCTCAAACGCGATGGACATTGCCGTGGGTGAGACCACGTGACGTGCGGGGAGCTGACCTCTTGTGGCACGCGTGTGCAAGAACACGCACAGGAACGCTTGCAAGATCGGGCCAATTCGGAATGGCAATGCCCAAGGAACTCCAATAATCATCCAAGAATCCTCAAGAGGAGGATTCCTGAGCAGGTGTCTTCCAAGAAGTGATCTTGAAATGGTATAACTTGACGGCGTAAGGGCGTAAACTGCAGATGAGGCACGGCGTGCAAGGTGTGATGTTGTAGATGATCTTCTTGCTGGCTGGTGACCTGGAAAATGCAGCGTTCTTGAACGAATTCAAGAACCCTAAGGAACGGAGAGGAAGGCTTCGTCGACGGCGGTTCTTCTACAAAGTGGTCTCGACGTGGTGAATCTGGTGCGTCCCACGAGGGGCCACAATATCCTTCAATCTAGATCTAAGTAACTGCTACTCTCTAGAATAGGAAGACGAGAAAACTCAAAGAAGAAACTTTCAATTTTCAACAAAACAGTCTGAGCGTCCTTGGGCATGCCATTCCTTTATATAGGGATGGGGGATGCCCAAGTGGGCCAACATAGGGGAAAACTGTCATGAGGCGATGTTTCCTCGTAACCGTACATCAACAAGGAGACGAAAGAAAATAACTGACAAGGCCCAAAACATGGTAGCCCAATCCAAATCCTTTAGGAGACATCAAAATACAAGGAAATAAAAATGTAATACTTATGAGCATCAACTACGTCAGGTACTTGAAACCAGGATCACAAACATCGGCTCAAGCGGCACGACGCGGTTGGAGTCGTCCCGTGTCAAGGTTGGCACGATGGTTCCCTATCAGACTGTTTCGCCGTTTGCACGATGAATATCACCCACGCATGCCACCAGTTGCTCTCGCCAAGCGTGTGCACTGTGCGACCGATTGTTGTGCCGCCCGTGTGACGCATGACCGGCCTAGCGTGACTCCAATTGCTCTTGCCTCCTAGAACATGGCAGTATGTGACCGAGTTGCTATGCCACTCACATGAAGCTTGATTGGCCTGGCATGCACTCAGTCACCGTAGCCATTGAGACGCAGCGCCGCCTTGCTAACATGCCAGTGCCCAGCTGACCAGCCTATTGTAATAATCGTGTGCCGGTCGCTCCAACCCATGGATGTCAGCAACGCCCAAACATCACGCTGCCGCATTGGTTCTTCGGGTTCGCTGTTGTAGCATGTGCATGCACCTAGTCCACGTCGCGCCGCTCACAGACGCCACAATTTCCTCCAGACGCCGCTACTACTGTCACCTGCACCCTTGCTTGTGCCACACCCACGCCGCCCGTAGTCATCGCTGTCACCGCCTGCAACTGCCGCTGTCATTGCCCGCTGCCGAGCTTTAAGCGACGGCTGCGCTTCGTACCACAAACGACATCGAAGTCCCCCTCTGCTCGTGCCGACCCATCGTTGCGGTCGCGCCTGCCAGGATCAATCCATTTGCTTGTTATGCCACATCAACGCACCTTACCTCATCCTTGTCTACCTCTATCATCATGCTCCAGTGCTGCATCTTTGTTGCTTGTCGAACGACGGCGTGCTTGTCTATGGCACACCTCCACCATACCTTCCCGCACCGGCCACTACACCGATGAACATATTGGCAACGGACGATATCACCAACGAGGTATGTCGTTCCCCTTCCTTGTTAGTTAATGACTTGTACTATCAAAACACATTCCATAATTGATTGCTCTGAGAGTGCCACATGCCCTTACATAGAGGAACAAGACAATATAAGTTTTTTCCATTCTGATTGACATGCTGACATGTACCATTAACGTTAAACAAAAAAAGAAACGACCTTCCAATCATTGGATGGTGTGGCGGCATGTCAGTGTCGTTTTGTGTCTTTTATATTAATTCATTCCCTAATACAATGATGTGTGTTAGTGATGACTTTTATGGAATGATGGGGACACAGATTCACGAGCCACATTATACCTTTATTTTTTTGCCAATACAATTTTCACCATGTTTGTGTGCATTTATTTTTTACTTTTCCGCTTCAAGCAATGCATCAATGATAATTATTACATCCTTAATTATCATTATGTGAATTAAAAGAAATAAAAGGTGTCAGCTAAGGATTAGCCACTACGGCATTGCAATATGTAACACCATAATCATTAGCAGAGCTAATGATTGCTGAAGCTCTTGGTCGTCATTCAATAGAATCGAATGGCGACACGTGGTGGGGCATGATTTTAAGTCGTAAATATCTAATAAATAAGTCTTAAATCATAAAAATATAATAAATATATAATCTGACTTAGAAGATTAATATCTCTGTAAATATTATGTCATAAAACTCATAAAAATACATTCATTATCAGAAACTTAATTTTTAAAGAATATGATGTCGGGAAATCTTTAAAAATAGCACTAAATCAATAGAAAATTAGAATTTCTCTCCAAAAACACATTTGATCATTTTAAGGTTCATATCATGCACATAAAATTATTACAATTCATAATATCTTAATTGTTTAGAAATAACCCAATATTATGTAAGTTATCAATTATCCACAGGTAAATTCCTTTCACACCAATTTAGAAATGTAATTCAGTAGAAGCCAAAAAATTCCTCGTGCAAATTGTAACTAGGATGACCATTGTGACCCAAAAGGAAGCACAAAACTCATATCTATTCAAGCCTGACAATGATGTTGAAGATTAAGCTACAAGGGCATTTTTAGCACAAGGCTTTAATGTGTGTTTTGATGTATGTTCAAAGTGATGCATGCCTCAATATGGGTTGTGATAAAAGCACAATTAGGCCCTCAAACTAGTTGACTGATTGTATGTGAAGACAAAATAAGAGCCTTATATATATTAAAAGTCAACTTAGTTGACCATACACTGAACAAGTTAAATCATGTATTTAGGACTTATAATTTAATGACATTAAGATAAACTTCGTTTTTACCACTTTTCAGGTATTTGTATGAATTTGTCTTCATTTGATTTTTTGAATAACTTGTTCAAAATCTTAATTACTACATTCGAGGATTTAAGGCTGAATTTATTGTTGATTTAATGAAAATTAATTACATGAAGGTATTATTATCCAATGGTGATATCTTTATTTAAATGATGTGGTAAACATATATAAAACTTTAACATTATTTTAAATCTCATGTCCATGGCATAACGGCTAGTTTTTGCTCTTAACTCTTGAAAGATAGTTTGAATTGATGGCAAAATTATAAATATAAAAATCAAAATTAAAATGATATTATGTTATATTGCTTAGTCATAATCAATGAATATAACTGTTAGACTTTTTACATATTACCATTATGCCCTTTCAGATTTCCAAGTCCATATATGCTGCTTTGAGCCCTAATTTGAAACTCCCTTTTCCTTGCCCTTTGAAAATCGCAGCCCAAAACCTAGAGATATCTCTCAATTCCTGGAGAAACTTTCACGCCTTTTTTTAGCATTCTTTGAAGAGATCATTTGTTTCTAACATCAATTCAGGTCCATAGAAATTGGAGTCGTGGTTTTTGGTGTAGGGTATTTCAAGATTCAAAGAAAGAACGCTAGGATCCGAACTTCACACATCCTTGAACCTATGATAAGTTTATAATTTTTAGCATATTTTTTATACTTATTTTGAGCTTTCTTCAACAAACGAATTGTTTTTAACATCCATAAAAAACCAAAGAAATTTGAATCGCATCATTTGGTTGAGTTTGGAAAGAGTTATAGGGGTTTTAAGTTGGACACAGAGGAATTGAGGGATAAACAAAGGATGTTGACAGCTTGATATCTGGAAGAATTGAGGGATATCTGGAGGTTTATTTGAGATGTCAGTCGTGCAAAATTGTGTTAAAAAACCGTTCCAGGTGGAATTGTTGCATATAGTGTAGGAGTAAAAAAGATATTGGAGTTTTAAGCATCAAAGGTCAAACGCAACTGAAAAAATTCATCCAAAGAAAAACGTGGAGGAGAAGAGGACTGAAGAAAGATCGACCACAAACAAGGAGGCATTACTGAAGGGAAGTCATAGTTATATTTATGAATCTTTATCTCTGAATTAATAAAATTTTGACATAAAAGTATTTTTGTTGAAATGCTTAAAATTGTTCCTTATCTTGAAAACTATTTTAAGTAGCCATCACTACTGTGTTGTTGAGGAGAATACATTATTCACAAATATATTGTTATTGCTATATCTTTTTTATCACTCAGGTTAAGGCCTTGGGGGCCAATTTGAAGTAGATCAAGCAATGTCATTCCGCGGAAGCCTTTGAGTGTCGAGGATGACAAAGCTTCATCGATTTTTTATTTTTTCTTGGTATCCATGTTCAGCCCTATTTCCAAGTGATTTGCTTGGGGGAAATTCACACAAACTTGGTTCGGGCTCGTCATCACCTCAGGACAGATAGCCCCAAATAGCATTAAGGATTAGCCTAAGCTGTCTAAAAATAATAATTGTGTCTCCCATTTCCCCTACTTCATTTCTTAGGTAGAAAAATCCTAGGCTAATTAAAAATAAAAATATAATATAAATAGAGAACCTAATTCACCCCGCCCCCTCATAGGTTATTCCTTAGCCACCTAAACTAACAAATGTCATTTGAATTGCTATGGATAGAACTTCTTATAAGTATAACATGCCCCCTAGATGACTAGTTTTGAGTCTGGTCACAAGGTTTCATGTTTTGCAAAGAAAGCTAGCTAAATACTATTCATAAAACCAGCTATACCACTCTTCAAAATCATTTAGGACATTGATAATGTAAATATAACATAGTTTAATGTGAATTATGGTATTTACTTTGTCCCTATGAAATAATATTCCGCCTATTAATCCCATCCGTGGTTATTCTAGTATATTCACTGTATAATTTTCTATCTAAGTATCTTATGTCATTTTAAATACCACTAAAAGTCCAGATTAATATAAATAACTTCACGGAATGGAGGTGGATCTCAATGGAATTTGTACAAATTAAGGTTTTTGGAAGTATGAAAACAGTATTAGATGGAAGCTAGTCTATTATTATTAATATGTTTTGGTTGCATAACATAAAACATAATGAAACTACCTATCATCTCCTTTCACCCGTATTTCATTCTAATTTTCCCATCAAACTCTGTTACATTAATCTATCTTATGATCGTCCCTATGTTCATTCGGTCCAATCCCTCTCATCAGAATAAAACATAAAAAAGCCCTGTAACACATGGCTAGACATAACGCCACATCAGTCCAATTTAATCTAATTGAAATCAGTCTAATCCAGAGACCGTTATTCAGTCCCTGAATGAAGGTTACTGGATGCTAACATATTGGTGTTACTTATCATGGGAACATAATGAGATGAAACTATCCAAACAGATTGTGTCCATCCATGTTTCAAATGGAAGGAAGTGCAGTTAATGGGGTTTGACTCTTTCCTTTTGCAGTGATGCATTCTGGCAAAGCTAGAAGTCCAACACCAGCTCTACATACCTTAGTCTCCTGGATAAACAACAGAATTTAGAAGCCAACTTTTTCACAAATGTTTGCAAAACGAGCCTCACATGTATGTTTACAATTAACGGTTTTCTCTCTCTCTCAAGGGGCACAATCATAACTTTCACTCTGTTAATTAGCAAAAAAAAATTGCACAAATTCCTTTTTTTTCAACATAATAATAATATGTTATGACATGAAATACCAAGTGACTAATTTTTGTAAAAGCCTGTGTATTATGCTTCAATTTGCATCATCCAAATTAATATCCTTCGGCAGCTATCCGTCGCAACCTGGCTTCACAAAGCCTGCAAAAAGCCTTGTCTCAAATAACTGGTAAAACATATAATCAAAGCAAATCATTGAAACATTTCAGTAATTTTTTGTTATCACTGGGGAAAGGCGAAACAAGAATTCTAGAATCAAAACATCGGACAAATAATGAGCTTGGGTAAATAAGAATAGTTTCCTGTAAAATATTTATTGGATGAAGGAATAATAATACTATCTAACCTTATGTGAGCCCGGAAAATAATAGGTGTCTGGTCAACGGAAGTAAGCCATATGCTTGGAGGATGCCCCAAAAGGGGAACTCCGAAAAGGAGAAGGAGATGGGGCAGCCCCACCATTGGAATTTGCCGGGGTCCTGTTCTCAGCTTTGAGCCACGACTCAACCACAGAGAGCAGGTTCTTGGCCCCCTTCATTTCTGGCACCTCTGACAGTGGCTGCAACCTCCTCAACTTGCCAATCTCAACATACGCGACATGGGTTGCCCACTCCTCTAGCCCATCAAATATGTGGGTAGCATAAACTATGGTTGCTCCTCTCTGAAACACAGAACCAAATGAATGGGCATAAATAAATATATATAAACATGTAAAAAATGATGTGACGTTGATTGAGGAGGGCTGCCGATCCAATCCAATCCAATCAAGAATCTACCAGATTCAAATTCAATCTAGTCATTTATTGGGTCCACTGGATTTATGGAATATTCGATCAAGGTTGATCAAACCTTTGATCAACTAGGTCACTGAACCACTTGATCGATTAGGTCGAAAAAGGAGATAATTAACCATTAGGTGGGCGACTGACACAAAGGCCATCTCCTTTCGATGGACATTTAGATTTTTCTATATGAGAGACCCATGGTCAGTATGTATGATAAAATGTCTAAAATACCCTGTGGAATTAAAGAGTAATTACCTTGCACAACCAAGTTTGGATCTACTAATCCTGACCAATAATGGGCAATAAATCTAATTTCCATCTATGAAACAAAGACTAACGATCAAATAAGCCCCTAATTAGGAGAACTTATGTTATTACCAAAGTATTTAATTTCACATCCGGATATAACAGGCTTGTGATGTGGTAACGCATAGTTAAACCCATTGGCCAATTCGACCTAATGGGCCGCTCAGATCAGCCAATCATCAGTCGAACATCCCTCTTGATCAGATCAACAACTTGGTTCAATCTTGATCTGGCCAAGTTCATCAATTGACTAAGCCGATACAATGATTGATCAAGGCCATTAGCTAAATCAGCTCTGTTGATATGATCTAGATCTGGTTGATCCTATTGAATGGCCAAACTCTATGGACGGGGAGGGATCCTCTTATCGTCAAATGAGGGGTTACCTGGTTGCACTCCTGCTTGAAGAACTCGAGAAGATCCATGCGGGTGACGACGTCGAGGTCAACAGTGATTTCATCCAAGAGCAAGACCTGTGGAGATCAAAGCTTTAGGGTACAAGAATGACAGGCTTTGACAATAACTGAAGAACTGAAGATCTTAAGAACCTTGTAAGGATGGAGAAGACCCATGCATATCTGGACACGGCGACGCTGCCCATCCGACACTTTGTGCATCCGCCATTTCAGATCGATGTCGAGCAGCTCGATCAGCATTTCTCGCCTGATGGGGTCAACTCCTTCCACTGCTCAGTATGAATCATGAACATCAGCCACCCCAGTCAGAGAACAGTCACCCAAGATTGTCAAAGTTTGATGAGTCTAATGGGTTTGCGGATGATGCTGGTCTCAGAGTTTTCACCTCCAAATATCATGTGCTCAGCTGAGAAGTCACCTTGAAGTGGAACATCACCCTGGAGAAAAAATGGCAAACGATAAATGGGAGAAAACTCTTCTATTTTAATGATAAGAAATACTCTGTCGGCATACAATATAATACATTGTTCCAAGAAAATATAGGATCTGCAAGCTAGTAAGAAACCGATAATTTAAGCTATGACAAAAAATTATAATAAACTCAAGCCTACGTGCAAAGAAGATAACAATTTTAAGAAAGCGCGGAATTTCAGCTAGAGAAGATTGCAACACGATGCTTGAACTCACTGCAGATCCGATAGTTTTGCTCCAGGAACCACCGAGGTATGCGAGTTCACCGCTGCAGACCAGATGCGTATCATGGAAAGCGGATCCGTTCAGCACACGAACGACATCTCTGCCTCCGACCATATGCTTTCCCGCCAGGATCTTTAGTAAGGTCGTTTTTCCTGAAAAAGGAAAACGCAGTTTATGCAAGTCAATTTAGGACAAAGAACACACGTCGGACGTTCAAAATTTTCAACTTTCGCCTCCAGAAACAAAATGACAACGTTGTGTCGTAATTCACCCCGATCTCCTCATCAAATCACGAACCAAGTCACGGTTTATACCAGATCCACGTATCATGACCGGGAAAAAACGAAAATGGAAGCAATTCGCGTAGAAATAACAGCAAATCCACGATATTGCTGCAGAATGCGAAAGATTACCAGATCCGTTGGCTCCGATGAGCAGGCACCTGGAGCCTGGCGACACCTCGAGATTGAACTGAACGAAGAGAGGCCGACCGTCGTAGCCGAACTGCATTCCGGAAACTTGGATTCCGCCGATCCCCTCCATCGCCGATTCTTCTCCCATTTCCCGCTTCCGTTTCTCTCCTCCTGACCTCGACTTTCTCCCCCAAATATGGTTGGTTACAAGTTCGAACTTAAAAGCCACGACGGCACTTAGCGTCTGACGTGGACCAATCTTAGACGCTCGATCCAGCCTGGCACCGCCGACAGATCGATCTGATCGAAATGTCCCTCTTGATCGACGATCCTGATCGAATGACTAGAGACATTGGCCTATGAGCACAGTCAAAATCAAACCCACAAAATCACATGCATGATGGAGGCCAGAAAGAATGGTGAAGGTGACGGTGACGGCAACAGTGAAAACGGTGACAGTGACGGTGACGGTAACGGCGAGGGCAACGACGGTGACAGTGATAGTGACAGTGATGGAGGCAATTACAGGTATGACGAACATGGCGACGGTGGCTCCAATGGTTGTACAATGAGGAGAACATGGTGATGCTTTTTTTTCGTGTGGACGGCAGACAGAATAGCAGCAACTGATAGATCTAAGAGTGTAGATGTAGGTTCCATGACATCGGAGTATTGTCACCTTGTTCTTTGGACCATCTCTAGTGGTGGTGAAACAGCTCCAGCAAAATATTGGCTTCCTAATGGGAGCCCTAAGACATTTTACGTCTTAAATATATTTGCTTCCTAATGGCTTCCTAATAGGAGACTAACCACACCCCCACCCTAATGTCTAAACCCTACTATGCACTCGTCTAATGCAGAGAAGGCGATGATACCCTTCATCAAATCTTGTCAACAAAGTCAACATCCAACAGCAGTGTTAGCTGCACTTAGACATGGTTGTTCTGTTCTTTTTGTTTTAAATGAACAAAAAATATGCACAAAATAACCGCACAGGGCCTTGTTCTTTGGTCTGTTCTTTTTTTTTTCAAAAACGAACAAAATGCGCACATTCAAACAAATTCGCACATTTGCACAACACTAGAACAAAATTCGCACAAAGTGAACAAAAGAGCCGCACACGGGTCTGTGCGATGTTCTGTTCGAATTCATTTTTGTTCTGTTTGGAAAACCGAACAGAATGAACAATTCAAACAAATTTGCACAAAAGAACATAACGACCATGTCTAGCTGCACTCACTACATGCGAGTAGTTTGTGCTAACCACATGCTTGCTACCAGCTTGTAAGTAGTCTGGGAAGATATATTGGTGTAGCTTGGAAGCCCATTGCTTGAGGCTCACTAGTAAGCGGTGTCCCTAGATGGAGATCCTTCTAGAAATTGACAAGATATCTAAAAAGTAACTAGAAACCCACAAGCCAACAGATTTTTCTCTAATAGAATCCTTTAACATATTCTTCTTTTGCAAGAATCAGCTGATCTTATTTTTGTATTGTCAGAATCTTCTTGAGCCACACAATACCTTCCAACATATTCTATAGGCCCCAACATCTGCAAAATATCTATGCTCATGCATGTCAAGCTTCTAATGTAATGTTTTTTCCTAATATTTTAAACTTGCATTTTCAAGGGTGCTATAAATATGGATGACCCTGAGCACTTAGTGACCTATTGAAATCCCTATTACAACCTTGAAGGGGGATTATAGAAGTATTTTGTTTTGTTTGGAGACCTATTTCTCCCATCCTAAATGATCTCTTTATCAGAGAGTCTTTTAGTGCTCTTGGATTTAAGCACAATCCCTCATGGACTAAAGGTTTGGAGAAGATAGTTCATTGGATTCATGACTTATTTTATTTCACTAGAGTAAGACTTGTGGATCAAAGTTGTGTTCCTATGCTATTCATGGATTAAGGCTGTATAATACAAGCAGCACTCTTTGCGTGGCAATACAAGCTGAGATCAAATGGCTATGAAAGATAAGTAAAACTTTTCTACTCAATAATCAAGGGAAGGGCATTTGATAATCTCTCTCAGCTATGGAATTCCCCATCATGATCGATTCACCAATTCGGCCAGGTCGACATTTTTAACCGTTGGTGACCCGATCCGGTCATGATCGGATTGAAATTCCATACACGACGGTAGGGAACGGCACGTGCGGGACGTGACGCCCCGGACGTGACGGGACGGTGACGGGACGGTGACGAATCGTGACGGACGGTGACGTGACGAACTGTTTGTCATGTCACCATCACGTCACTCGTCCAAGGATTTTGAGGAAAATCGTCACCAAACCGTCACTTGTCCGCAGACCCTCGTCACCGTCACCGTGATGGTAATTTTTTCCATTTTTATAGGTTACGTATTTTTATTCTTATGGTCTTATGGACCATTTGATAATATTATTTTAAATTTTCATTTTTGTCCCCTTATTGCAAAGTTACGATTCTCCCTCTCTCTCAACTCTTAAGTCTCAACTCCGCCGATCTCCCTCTCAACTCCGCCGATCTCCCTCTCCTTGTCCCTCTCGCTGGGTCGCTCCCTCAGTCACTCTTCCTCTTCTCTGAAGTTCGCTTCATCTCTTTCGCCCTCTTCTTCTCCCCTGCTCTCAACACAGCATGCTGCCGCCGCCAATGTTCGAGTTTGGACGACAATGATCTCTGGCCTCGGAGCTGGCCCTGTTTGAGGTGATGCTGGCCCTCTTTCGCCCTCTTCCGGAATACACTTGGTGAATATGAAAAGGAATCCTGAACTAATTCTGAATCCCAAATGGTTGCAGGCGAGTTGGCACATGCGTTGCGTTTCTTGGCTTCTGTTGTTTCGCAGAGCTTCCTAGCATTTGGCGACATTCTCGAGTTGAACCGAAAGTTTCTTGAGCTTACTGGCGGTATCAACCGTATATTCGAATTGCCACTCCTTCTTCGGTTCTTCCTCTCTATCTGTGGAAGAAGTTATCAGGTAATTTTTTTCTTCTCTTCGCCGTTTGTATTTTTTTGCTTGAAGACGAGATTGAAAGTGGAATAATTTTTTGCTCTACTACTCTTTTGTCTTCCAAATGATCTTTTGCGGTACATCATAAGGAATTCATCGTACAAAAGACATCATATATTTTTGTATCATCAACGGTATTTCTTTGGTGTACTTCTCTTTTGTCTTCCAAATAAAATCAATTATTTATACCAAGAAACTCCATGGATCCCATCTTAAATCACTTCTCTTTACTGTCACAAGGCCTACCATTAGAGTGCGATTGAGTGCGATGATAATTGGATATCATTAGAGTGCGATAAAAATCCATAAAATTTTCATCATGAAACTATTTAAAAATATTTTGATATCATGCTTTAAAACTGGAGGATTTTGAGCCTTCTGTCGTAATATATACACCATCCATTCATGTGCCATAATTGCTAGCGTGTCATGTATAGGAAACGTCACAATCTGATTGGATTTTAGTCAGACCAACCATCGCCATTGCTTTTAGAATAAGTTGATCTTCCGGTCTAATTGTTGTTTAATTATCAGATCGGAATGAATGCCTGAAATAGAATTACAATAATGTTCAATGAAGCCTACAGTCTCTGCCTCTTTCGGTCTCTCTTTCATCCTCTCTCTCCCTCTCTCAATCCTTCTATTTATTGCCATCTAAGTCTCTTCCCCTTGAACTCTATCTCATTCCTTCTTTCTCCTTTGACCCACCTCCTTCTCCCTCTCTATGTCTCTTTCTCCCTATTATTCCCTCTCTGTCTCTCTTCCTCTCTCTCTCATTCTCTCTTTTTTGTCCCTCTATCTTTCTCACTCTCTCTTTATCCCTCTCCCTCTCTATCTTCCTTACTCTCTCTCACTCTCCCAATTTTTCACACTATATATCCTACCATCTATCTCCCTCCCTCTGCCATCTCTATATACATCTCTCTCTCTCTCTCTCTCTCTCTCTCTCTCTCTCCCCCTCTCTCTCTCTCTCCCTCTCTCTCTCTCTCTCTCCCCCTCTCTCTCTCTTTCCGTCTCTCTCGCCGGGGTCTATTCGAAGAAGATATTTTTGTCTTTCAAGATTGGCAACCGCAGTCAACTCCCCATAAAAACAAGAATATTGTGTTCGCCGCGTCGAAGTTTCTGACTCTCCCTCAATCTGTTTCAATACAGATTCCTTCTTCATAATAATTTTTTTATATTTTGGCATATGCTCAACCGTTATAAAAAATTATTATACCCTCTATCTATCACTGCTGAGTTAATAAATGGCTCGATAAATTAATTTATCACGTCTTGACGTCTGCGTCACCACGTTAATTGTTACAGTAGTTATTTCAAAAACTTAAAAAATTTCAGGTTTAATCCAACTTTTTCCGGTGAAAAATAAATTCCCAACCAAGCAATTAAATTTAATGTCGCTTATATGATGTCAACAATTTTGGTATCCTAACATATTTAACCAAAAGATATTAAATACTACATACTTCCAACACTATATAAATTTATTAAAATCCTCTAGCAGGATAATCCTTTAATTATTTTCCACATGTAAATAAAATTTTACAAAATGTAAAAACAAAACTTTTATTTTCGGTGGACTTTGCGTTTATGAGTCCATAATTTATCGGCCAATAAACTAATTGGTACAAACAAATACTTGCAGCCACTGTCAAGCCCCAACAAATTAGTTGTCAACCTGGATATAAAAAATATCTAAATGTCCCATTTTTCGGTGAATTAATATTTCATTAAATTCTATAAAATTGCAATCAATACCTTAAATTATAAACTACCTACATGCGAAATAATAAGGCCATAATTTTATTACCATAAAATTTTAAAACATACATCTCATTTTAAACAATTGGATCATTACCAAATAATTACTATTATATTATAATTCTATAATAAATCCGTCACGGACGTCATCCGTGACGGAATAATCTTCACGTCACCATCATGGGCTACCCGTCACCGTCACTGTCGCGAGCCCTCAGATCCGTCACCGTCACCGTCACGTCATCCGTCACGAACCCGTCACGACGACGTGTGACGTGACAGATGACGACTGACGATCCCTACACGACGGTGCTTTCCGTCTGACATGGACGAGTTTTAGACGCTAGATCCAGCTCGGCTTTCTGACTCTGACCCCGGTTCAAACCGGCCGGCTCAATATCCGGTTCAATGCCCCCGGTTCAGCCCACCTGGAAACGATAGATAGACATGCGCGTGCGGTGAGGTGCGGAAATTCGCACCAAATATGCGAATTTCCGCACCGCACAAACGGCCTGGGCAGTGTGCGGTGCGCTTTTGTGCGGGAAAGCGCACCCCACAACGCACCAAATTCGCACATTCTGAAGGATTTTTTAAAAAAATTTAAATACGATTTGGAAAATGAAATAAGTATATTTAATTCTTAATGTAACGGGTATAATTACTATGTTTAATTATTAATATAACTAATAATTAATAATTAAAATTAATACGATGCGGCAGCGTCAGACGACGGGCCAGGGCGGCGCCGCCGTGTCGCCCAGACGGCGTCGCCGGAGAAGACGGTGCCGGCGAACGCGGAGATGGTTGGACGGGGGGCCGCGGGCGGAGGAGGGTGGAGAGAAGGGGTGGGGAGGATGGGGTGTGGGGGACGGATGGGCGTGGTGGTGCGGGGCGGCGGCCAGGCAGTGGAGGGGGCGGAAGGGAGGGGGGAGAGGACGGGAGGTGGAGGGCGGCGGGGAGGGGGGCGGGCGGCGACGAGGGAGGGGGGAGAAGACGGTGGGGGACGAGGTGGAGGGGGGGGGGGGGGGGCGGAGGCGGCGGAGAGGGGGGCCGGCAGTGCTGGTCACGCGCCGGGGGGGCGGACCGTGGGGGAGCTGGTCCGGGGGGGGGAGTGTTTGCCCGGGGAGGCGGTGCGGCTGTGCCGGGGCTGCCTGGCGGCGGCGGCGGGGTGCGGGGTGCGGCACGGGGACGTGCGGCCGGAGACGGTGGCGCGGGCGCGGGGGGTGGGGTACGTGGTGCACGGGTGGGGGCGGGCGGTGGTGGAGGATCGGGACCGGCCGGGGATGGACGTGGGGTTCTCGTCGACGGGGGCGCTGGTGGAGGGGCGGATGTGCGCGGCTGGGGACGCGGAGAGCGTGGTGTACTTGGTGGAGTGGGCGGTGGGCGGGGGGTGCCCGGAGGTGGGCTCGGTGGAGGAGGCGCTGCGCTGGCGCGAGGCGGCGTGGAGGCGGCGTGGGGGCGGCGTGGGGGCGGCGTGGGGGCGGCGTGGGGGCGGCGGAGGGGGTGGAGGCGGCGCGGCGGGGCAGGGGAGGGGGGCGGCGCGGCGGGGCGGGGGGAGGGGGCGGCGGCGCGGGCCCGGGGAGGAGAGGGGGGGAGGGGGCACGGCGGGGCAAAGGGGTGGAGGGGGGGAGGCGGCACGGCGGGGCAGGGGGCGGGGGGCGGCGCGGCGGGGCAGGGAGGGGAAGAGGGCGCGGCGGGGCAGGGGGAGGAGGGCGGCGCGTCGGGCCAGGGGAGAGGAGGGGGGGCGGCGCGGCGCGGCGGGGCAGGGAAGGGGAAGAGGGGGCGCGGCGGGGCAGGGGAGGGGAAGAGGGGACGCGGCAGGGCAGGGTGGGGAAGGGCCCGGCGCGGCGGGGCGGGCGGGGGGCGGCGCAGCGGGGCAGGGGGGTGGAAGGGGGCGGGAACGGCCGGAGGGGGAGGCAGGGGGGCAGCCGGCGGGGGGCAGGCGGCGGGCCGACGTGGGGTGCAGCGGGGACGACCGAGGGGGGGTGTGTTGTGAAATGTAAAAAAATCGCACAACTAAAAAAATTCGCACCGCACCGACCCCTATGCGATGGGCGGTGCGGTGTGCGAATTTGTTGTGCGAAGGTTCGCACAAGCGCACCGCACATGCGCCCAACCGCACGAGCGTGAACCGCTCGCACGGTTTGGCGCATGTCTAACGATAGAAGCTAATTAGACGAAGACGGTTTATTCATTCGCGCCTCAGCGGGCCTCGTCCGTTCCTCTCAATTGGGCGATTTGTAAGAGCAGATTGGCAATTTCGTCTCCCGGCCGTCTCGAATGCTGATTTCGGTCATGGAGGACGAAGAATCTTGTCCATTTGGGCGGATGGATAGATTTGAAGGGCTATGCGGAGTCGATTGGTGTTCGTGAGAGGTTTTTTCTTAGGGATTTTGCCGGTATTGGGAACTGCTCTTGCTGTATTATTTCGTCTTGAATGGCTGAGGAGGCGGGGGACGCCATGGAGGAAGAGGAGGATAGGGTTCTTCTTAGAAGTCTGGGCGTCGACTCTGCCAACCCTGAAGACATTGAACGCGACATCCTCAGGAAGGTGCCTACTTTTGGTCCCATCGCTCTACCTCGTTTGAGTTTGTAATCTAGTTTTCAATCGATAATATTCGATGTCATATTGTTCGCGAACAAAGCACATGTGTAATTTGCCAGTATGGAGCAGAGAAACTTCCCCTTGATCCACGTAATGCTGAAATACTTGTATCTTTAAGTTTGCTACTGACGTAGATCTTCTTCTCCCTATTCTTGGGTCCTCCTTGCAGGCTGAAAATGCCGTTGGAAACGATGCCGGAAATGCTTCAGAAGAATTCGTTAGAGATAATGAAAGTATGGCAGACCCTTCATCCGTCGCATATATCAAACTCCATAACAAGCTTCGGGCTGTGGAAATCGAAATAGATGCCGTGGCTTCAAGTATTGAACCCTCAATAGATGAAAGGGGAGACGACGATGGAAAGACTCTGCGCCAAGCCACTGACAGAGGTTCTGATGGCAACGACGATACAAGTGATTGCCATAAAAACCTTCCTGCCACGGATGATCGTCTGACCCTTCAACAGGCGCTGACTGCTGATCGACTCAGAAGCCTTGAAAAAACAAGGGATCAACTTAAGCGAGAACTGGACAGCTTCGACAAGAATACTCCAATCAAAAGAGATGGCCAGGGAAAACTTCTGGGTAGCCTAGTCAAGGATGAACCAAAGAAGAAGAGTAGGAGAAAAGAGACCGAATCTTCAGCTACCTTCTCAAAGAAGCGGGCGAAGACCATATCTTACGACGAAGACGCTGATTTTGATGCTGTTCTGGATGCAGCTTCTGGTGGCTTTGTGGAGACGGTGAGTTCATTCTTACTTTCTCCTCGTCATCTTATTACTTTTTCTCGCAGGAATTGTCATTTTTTCCTTAATCAAGTTCTTGAGAATCTTATATCACCAACGTCAACTATATCCCTGGTCAAGGGTATCAATCAATATCAACCTCAACGAAATAAAAATGTCAGCGTCTACAGCGGTGGTCGACTGTTGATGTGACATTGACGGCTGCAAATTCACCCTTGTAGGATATTACTGACCGTGTTTTGATCATTAATCATTGCAGGAAAAGGAAGTGTTGATACGGAAGGGCTTGTTGACCCCATTTCATAGGCTCAAAGGCTTTGAAAGGCGGATACAAGAGCCCGGACAGTCAAGTAGTAACCAGCATGATCATACAGAAGAAGCAACAGAGAATCTTGCTTCATCCAGCATTCTGAGAGTTGCGCAGTCTATGTCAGAGATTGCTCGGACACGGCCCACTAGCAAACTTCTAGACAAGGAGCAATTGCCAAAGCTGGATGCTCCTACGAGGCCGTTCCAGAGACTAAGAACACCCCTCAGTCGTGCGGAATCTCTGCAGGAACAGAAGAAGACTCCACGTAAACGAAAGAGGCCACTGCCGGAGAAGAAGTGGAGAAAATTGGCCGAGTCAGGTATATTCTTCTCAACCCTTGAGTTGAACTACTTGCCAAATGTCTCAAAATTTCTCAAAGTTTTTGCAACATCCAAAAGGCCCAGCTTCTTTGGAGAATGAAGAAGACGAGGGCGAGGTGGTGGAGGATGAAAGGGAGAGCGAAGAAGCATGTGTAGTCCTTGAAGGGGGTCTCAAGATCCCTGACACCATCTTCTCCAAGCTCTTCGACTACCAGAAGGTTGGAGTGCAGTGGCTGTGGGAGCTGCACTGCCAGCGTGCTGGTGGCATCATCGGTGACGAGATGGGCCTTGGCAAAACAATACAGGTCATTTCCTTCCTCGCCGCCCTCCACTTCAGCGGCCTCTACAAGCCCAGCATTGTCATCTGCCCCGTCACCCTCCTCCGCCAGTGGCAGCGTGAGGCCCACAAATGGTACCCCAAATTCCAGGTTCATATTCTTCACGACTCTGCCCATTCCGGCACCAATCACAAGGAAGATGAAGAAGTAGAGGAAGAGGAGGAAGAAGAAGAAGAAGATGATGATGATTGTGAAGAGGAGAAGCCGAAAACCAAGTGTAGAGGAAGATGGGACGAGTTGATACTCCAGGTGATTAGATCACAGTCTGGGCTGCTGTTGACAACGTATGAGCAGCTCCGGATTCAGGGGGAGAAGCTTCTGGAGGTGGAGTGGGGATACGCTGTACTGGACGAGGGGCACCGGATCAGAAACCCAAATGCAGAGGTCACCCTTGTCTGCAAGCAGCTGCAGACGGTGCACCGGATCATCATGACCGGTGCCCCGATCCAGAACAAGCTGGCTGAGCTCTGGTCCCTGTTCGACTTCGTCTTCCCTGGCAAACTTGGGGTGCTGCCTGTCTTTGAGGCTGAATTTGCCGTCCCCATCACCGTCGGAGGCTATGCCAATGCCACCCCACTCCAAGTCTCCACTGCCTACCGCTGCGCCGTGGTGCTTCGGGACCTCATCCTGCCATACCTCCTCCGCCGCGTCAAGGCGGACGTGCATGCCCAGCTCCCAAAGAAGACAGAGCAAGTCCTCTTTTGCAGCCTCACTCCTGAGCAACGCGACCAGTACCGCGCCTTCCTGGCCAGCACCGAGGTGGAGCAGATCTTTGATGGCAGCCGCAATTCACTCTACGGCATCGACGTGATGAGGAAGATCTGCAACCACCCGGATCTGCTCGAGAGAGAGCACTCTGCCCAGCACCCTGACTATGGCAACCCCGCCCGCAGCGGCAAGATGAAGGTCATTGACCGGGTTCTCCGGCTCTGGAAGGAGCAGCACCATCGCGTGCTCCTCTTCGCCCAGACCCAGCAGATGCTTGACATCTTGGAGAGCTTTCTGAAATTGAATGTGTACGAGTACCGGAGGATGGATGGCCTCACCCCTGTGAAGCAGCGCATGGCCCTGATAGACGAGTTCAACCTCTCTACTGAGGTCTTTGTCTTCCTCCTCACCACCAAAGTCGGCGGCCTGGGCACCAACCTCACCGGCGCCGACCGTGTCCTCATCTACGACCCCGACTGGAATCCCTCCACAGACATGCAGGTATTGCTCCTCCCCCACCTCTCTGCCCTTCTCCTTCTTGACAGGTCTGTTGGAAGTACACACAGTTCTGTTCTTTCTTTGCGAATTTGTGCGAATTGTTTGTTTTGTTCGGTTTTCCGAACAGAACAAAAACCAATTCTAACAGAACATCGCACAGACCCATGTGCAGTTCTTTTGTTCACTTTGTGCGAATTTTGTTCTAGTTTTTTGCGAATTTGTGAGAATATGCAAATTTTGTTTGTTTTTGAAAAAGAACAGAACAAAGAACAAGGCCCTGTGCGGTTCTTGAATTTTTTGTCTGTCGAAAAAGAACAGAACAGAACAAACATGTCTAGTTGGAAGTCAGCAGCCTGTCCAACTAAAGAAGAGAAGTAGCGCCCTTGCTATCAGCTATAGCTTTTCACTAGAATCATGGCGGTCTCTGGTGCATGGTGCAGGCGAGGGAGAGGGCGTGGCGGATAGGGCAGACGAGGGATGTGACGGTGTACAGGTTGATCACGAGGGGGACGATCGAGGAGAAGGTGTACCACAGGCAAATCTACAAACACTTCCTCACGAACAAGATCTTGAAGAACCCACAGCAGAGAAGGTTCTTCCGGTCCAGGGATCTCAAGGACCTCTTCACCCTGCAAGAAGAAGACGGCCACGGCGCCGCCACCGAGACCTCCGCCATCTTCGGCGACCTCCCCGGCGAGGCGCCGGAGACGAAGGACGAGGAGACCAACGTCCTCAAGTCTCTCTTCGACGCCAGCGGGATCCATGTGAGTGCCGCTAATTCCACCGCTGTAGAATCAGTCTTTCGTTCTTTCGTTGTCCTGATGAATGAATGGCTTGGGCAGAGCGCGATGGATCACGAGGCAATTGTCAACGCCAACGACGGTGAGAGGACGAGATTCGAGCAGCAGGCGGCGCAGGTGGCGCAGCGGGCGGCGGAGGCGCTGCGGCGGTCGCGCCTGCAGCGTAGCCGCGACGGCGTGGCCGTCCCGACCTGGACCGGCCGGTCCGGTTCGGCCGGCGCGCCGCCGGCGCTCCGCCGTAGGTTCGGCGCCGCCGCCGCCGCGCCCCGGCAGCGCGAGTCTAACGGCGCCGCCGGCGCCCCCCCGGCCGGCCTCGCCGGCGCGGCGCTCTCCTCCGCCGCCGTGCTGGCCAGGATCCGCGGCACGGAGGAGGAGGCGGCGCAGGAAGGCCGGCGGCGCCGCCAGATCTCCGGCGGGCTTCCGGCGGAGCTTCTGGTCCGTCGGATCTGCACCTTCTTGCAAGAGCGCGGCGGCGCCGCCAGCTCGGAGGCGATCGTGGCCGCGTTCCGAGACGGCGTTCCTGCCGCGGAGCTCCCCTTATTTAAAAATCTCTTGAAGGAAATCGCCGTCCTCGAGAAATCCCCCCGCGGATCCTCCTGGGTCCTCAAACCCGATTACCGATAACCCGATAGATTCATTCATTCTTTTTTGGATACGTCCTTTTTGCATAAAAATGAATCCGCAAAATTAAGGAAAAAAAAATAATTTCAGAACGCCGCCCACCCAGTCGTGGAGGAAGATGTCGGTAGATTTTTCTGCGAAAAATAGAAAAATATGGGATTGTATTCGCGGAAAATAAAGTCCCCCCCCCCCCCCCGCATCCCAACTTTGCCAGTGTAGTCCCGTCCAGAGAAAAACTGTCCGGGACGAAAAAACTCACGTTTTAAAATTTTAATATCGTTCGAATTTATCAGGAATTTAATCGACAAAGAATTGAATATTTAAATCGCAGAAGGATACAATTATAAGAAAAATAAGAGTTTAAAGTAATTTTGAAAGTCGGAGGGACTGTTTTTCAAATTTTGTTGCAAATATGCCCTTAAAACAGTTCTCGGGTGTTGCTGGCGTAAATATCCAATAAAAATAGTTCCAAGGTCTGATTAAATTAATACAGATTTTTCTAAGTTTTTAGGGAAATATGGAGAAGAGAGAAAGCAGAGGGACATATGTACAATTACTTTTGGGCGGCATCAGTTTGCTCACGAAAAAAAGCAGGGACTTTGATGCAAAATGTCGAGGAACTGATATAGCGATGCCATGTGGCAAGATCTCAACCGTCGGAAGCGAATCCGACGGATATTCGTCCATCTCTTACCGTCCATCGTCCGAGACCTCTGGACGGGACGGTTTTTTTGTCCAACTGAACGAAAACCATCCCGTCCGTTTGTCCCGGGACGAATTTCTGTCCTGGCTTTTGTCCAATCCCCTAGACAGGACGATTTTTTCGTCCTGGAACGAAAAAACCGTCCCGTCAGCGTCCCTGCACTACAGCGAAGAAATGGAGGAGAAAGAAGAGATCCGGCAACATACCCCAAGAGAGGAGAGATCGGAGAGAGGCTCGGAGGAAGCTCGTTTGGCAGCGGGGGGGTGGCTCATCGCCATCCGCGTCGCCGCGGGATCATTCGGCGGCGGCGGCAGAGAGACTCTGATCTTCCCTCCGCCGCCCGCTTTTCCGGCGGCGGCGGCGGCGGAGAGCATCCCCGTGCCTGCTGGCGCCTTGTTCTTCACGTTTATCCGGATGGTCTCTCCTTCCTGCCCAATCCGCCATCCTTCCAAGATTAGCAATCAGATATGATAATTTGATTCTTCAACCAGAACCATGCGAAGAGAGTTCAATCAGATGTAGATCAGTTAGTTCTTGAACGAGCATGATGCCAATAGAGTTTAATCAAGATAAGTTAATCTGACACTAGTCTTGAACCAGCATGATGCCAAGACAGTATAATCAAGACTAGTTAATTCGCTACTAGTCTTGAACCAGCATGATGTCAAGACAGTTTAATCAGAATTGGATCAGTTAATCTACCGTTGACCTTGAACCAGCATGATGTCAAGACAGTTTAATCAGAATTGGATCAGTTAATCCACCGTTGATCTTGAACCAGCATGATGTCAAGACAGTTTAATCAGAATTGGATCGGTTAATCCACCATCGATCTTGAACCAGCATGATGTCAAGACAGTTCAATCAGAATTGGATCAGTTAATCCACCATTGATCTTGAACCAGCATGATGGCAAGAGCGTTTACTCAGAATTGGATCAGTTAATCCACCATTGACCTTGAACCAGCATGATGTCGAGGAAGTTTAATGAGATTTCCATCCAGTAATCCTTCGTTAATTTTCAGACAGCGTGATGCCAAGAGAGTTCAACCAGGATTAAATCAGTTAATCCGCTATTAATCTTGAACCAGCATGACGCCACGAGAGTTCAACTAGAGTTAGATCACTTAGTTCGCCGTTGATCTTGAACCATCATGAACCATCATGACTCCAAGGAGGTTTAATCGGAATTAGATCAGTTTGTCCGCAATTTATCATGAACCAGCATGATGCCAAAAAAGTTCGATCAGATTTAGATCGGGTAATCTCCAACTGACCTTGAACCAGCATGATGTCAAGAGAGTTTAATCATCTTATGTTGCGTTAATCCGCCATCAATTTAACCAGCATGACTCTAAGAGAGTTCAATGAGAAATAGGTAACTTAAATCCACCCACTGATATTGAAACAGCATGATGCCAATAAAGTTGAATCATATTATGATTAGTTAATCCTCCATCAATCTTGAACCAGCATGACTCTAAGAGAGTTTAATCAGAAATTGATAACTTAAATCAGCCCATTGATCTTGAAATAGAACGATGCATAGTGAGTTCAATCCGAATTAGATCATTTAATCCGCTATTAATCTTGAACCTGCCTGATTTAAAGTTATCCCAAACAGATAAATATCAGTTAATCCAACACTGATCCAGAACCAGAATAATTCCAGAAGAGTTGAATCAGAATTAGGCCAATTAATCTGGAAAGAGGCTAAATTCAAGTAAAAGTACCTTCAATCTGTGGTTCACAGCGGGGTGGATATCAACGTGGTCGGCGACGTCGTCGGGTTCCTTGTCCGGCAGCCGCCGCGCATGCTTATCGTGATCCGACAACGCGACATTGAAATCGAAGGCCTCGTTGCGCTCGGCGAATCCAAGGCCGACGAAGGCGTGCTTCCCGCGGCCGTCCTCGATCTTGAGCACGAAGTAACGGGACGAGTCGAGGACGGTTTCGACGGAGGATTCGCGCTGGCCGGGGAGGAAGAAGCAGGCGGCGAAGAGATCGCCCGAATTGGGATCTTCCAAGCGGATTTCGCAGCGATCGCGACAGGAGACTACGCGGAGCCGGCCCGACCAGATCTTATCAGATTGCAGCCATTCTCCGCACTTGTAACCCCCGCTCGAGCTCCGCGGCGGGATCTTGTACACCGATACCTCCCGAACAACGAGAAGCGTATGCTCGAACGCCTCGTCGTCGTCCGCGGAGGAGGAAGATTGATGCCTTGAGGAAGCCATCGCCATGGAAGAAGATCGATCGGGAGTTGGTATGAACAATTGAGCAGATTCGCAGTTGCAGATCGAAGAAAGATCACGAGCAGGAAGAAGAAGGGGGATGGGGAACGTGTCGGTCTCCTCTAACTGTATAAATATTTGAGACTTAGCTTACTATAAGACCTTAAAAAGATTTTATCTTTTCAAAAAGGAGTGGAAGAGAGAAGAGAAAAGATAGGGACTGGCTTCTTATGATGGATGATGGATAACTGGATTGAAACAGGAGCCCAGAAAGTCATCTTTCTTCCAATTATGTACTAAAAAATAAATGTTGTTCCCAAGAACAATATCAGCAGCCTAAATGAAGAACAATATCTTATATCCATTTATGATATTGAATGATGAGCTAGGGAAAAAGTAATTAATTAAGCAACATTTGAAATATTAACCTGTCATCAAGAGACAATTCACGCAGTTGAAGATGAGAAAGAACTGCAACGGACATATAACAAAAATAAAAAAAATTATGATCGAATCATCTTTGCATGTATTAAATGAGTAATTTCTTATTGACAGGTTGAATATCCTCCACTTCATCTCCATAAGCTCCATCATCATCTCATCATTTTGATCACATCGTGAAAAGAGAGCTTCCAATAAGATAAGGGACGAGAGGGAGGGCCACCTGAAGATTCTTAGTTGGGTGATTTTTGTTATTGTTTCTCCTTTTATAATTAATGAGAAAGTTTTCAGAAACCCTTAAAGGTAAGTAAATCTTCCAACATTTAATTGTCCAATTACAAGTGACCGTCTTTGTTCATGTAGCAGCCTGATAAATAACTCTAATGGCCAAATAACCTCTACTAGTTACAAAGGAATATGTTAACTCTCTCATGGAATGTTTCCGTCATAATTTGCCATGCATGTATAATCCCCCATCTAGTTAACTCTCCTGCAATAACATAGAGTATTGTCAATTATAAAACCCTAACTAGTTATCTGAGCTACTAATTATTTGTTAAATTATTGGAGATCTCTTCATTGATATCCCACTACCATGACCAATGACTTCATTGAGTCATCCTCCTTGAGCTTCAGCCTGCTATACCGAAGCCAAACAGTCCCTTCTTGATCACATGACTACCCTCTTAGACTTCATCCTACTTTTGGAATAAGATGATTTGGAATCCCACCATTAGGGACTCATAGGCCATTTTCAAAATACAATCGTCCATCTATAAGGTGTCTTTGGTGTATCAGGTCTAAGGAAAATTTTTAAAGCCATGACATGAATCAACTTGATTTATAATCTAGTATTGTATCATCCAGGGATTCATACTGATCAATGGAATGAACTCTTTCCCCAAAGAGCAACCATACATATCCTAAATGTCTCGATTCTAAGGGATATAAGATCGAAAATCCTCATTATATGAGTGGGACTTGATACCATTCTTTTATTTGGATATCTTTATATCCTTTAAGGTTATTTTAAATATTAATTTTTTTAAAAAACACGTTTAAAGATACGTGATCTAAATATTATGATATCATGATAATTCACTTTGCCATAGGATGCATTCATGGACTTCATTATAAGAACAGAATCACACTTCAATCATGTTAATATGGTAGGTCTATGAATATTTATGTATGAAGATTGAGGGAGAGAGGGAGCAAGTGTGTGCAAGATAGGGAATGGGTCTAATGGATTAGTCCAACACTTCACCTCAAGTTAACGTTTATAAGTTGAACATTCCCTATCTGTCACACAATATGACATTGTATACTTCATGAAGCTCTTGATGCAATTCTACAAGCCAATCAAAATAAGCAACTCATAGGGTAGGCATGGCATCTTGTAACACCTTGTGACAAACATTACGATAATCAATCTATGTGTGGTTTTTTATTCTTGTGAAAAGTAGGGTTGGCTACATAAAGATAACATCCTTTTTATTCTATTGTATAGGTACAATTACTATTGAGATGAAGTCAGATGTCACCTGTAAGGACCATAACCATAACATCTCACATGGATCTTTATTTGGCTTCAATACTAAAACAATAAACCACTTTTCAGTTTAATGATCATCAGATGACCAAACTCCCACCAGCATAATTACCATAGCAAGTTTTTAACTTTCAATCTCCTTTTTCATTGACATACGACGAGCCCTTACAAAAAACTTTCTTCATTAATGGACAGACTTGTAGGGACCCAGCCGACTAGACCTGATGACTTTAATAGGTAAACTGGTTGCCAACTACCACTACAGAAATAATAATTGGTAAAGTAACAATCAGGTAGTTAAGTTTCTCAGTAATCTCTAAAATTTGTCGGCACCCTCCAACATTGGTGGTGTGTCATCCAAAAAGTTGGATTGAGCCTGTGGATTTCAGTTTGCACTCATGAAGCCTAGTATCTTGGAGTGGATCAGAAGCATACTGCTATAAAATAACATTGGTTTCCCCTATATATGATCAAACTCAATCCCAAGGTAGTAGTGAGGTTGTCCCAAGTCTAGTATGGTGTATTCTTGATGAAGATATTCCTTTTTAGAATAAATATGAGAATCATCACTACTATCTAAGTTATATCATTAAGATGTTTGCATTGAATAATAATGCCCTCTAATGTCATCTTCTACATCACAAATGCATCAACTACGCATGGAGGACTATCTATAGTGAGAAGATACAAAACGTTTCACATCAGACACCGCAGATTCCACTTGAGCCAGTATAATACTAGATGAAGTAACCACACCTTAGCTAACTTTCCTTGAGCAATATGCCTAAGAGGTTGTTCAATAAACATCTATTTGGTAAGGTTTCCATAAAGTAATGCATTAGAGATTTCAAGTTGATGAATACCTAGTTCATCTTCTCACCATCAAGACCTTCTAGTGGAGTGAGTGGAGAAATAAAATTAATTGGTGGGGGGGGGGGGAGAGAGGACAGGTCTTGCTGGCACGTACACCTAACAAAGGGTGCCCCTTTTCAATTTAGGGCTTCTCATAAAAATCTTTATTTATGAAGTATATCTGCCAATGTTCTTTTAATCTTTTGTGTGTGACCCTCTAGGCCCATGTATCAATCTAGTAAATAAATTTAATGGCTCAAAAATAATCATCGACCAGACTTATTAATTAACTATATCAACACACACAAACATATATCAATTAATCAATGATCCATTTAATCCAATTAATAGTTTAAGTTTCCAGATTGTGGGGTGCCAAGCTACACCCTGTGCTCTAGAAGATACACCAATGTTCAAGTTTCCAGCCTTTTTTGTCATCGGTTATTAGGGGGATTCAATATATATGGCGGGCACAAATCATTGAATTATATTCATTCTTAGAAAAATGTGAATCCTGTACATGGGCAATGGGTTGACTACATCTAGTCATATACCTTGTTATTGAATCATAAACTGGGAGTAGATAACTGAGTTGGTGATGCACTTAGTAAGATAACCCACCTTCTAAATGTTATGAAGGTTGAGATGATTGGTTTTGAACAGGTGAAAGACTCTTAATCAGATTCCCCTGATTTAACGCATATCATCCAGTCCTTAGAGAAGGTTATTACACCAAAGACAAAATATTATATTCTGAAACTGGTTTCCCTCTTACAACTGATACCTATGCAATAAACAGAATTCTCTCAAAGATACATGCTGGAGGGCTTGGTGGTCACCTTAGTCCTACAAGAGTATTTCCAATGTCATTTCTTAGAGTAAATTGCATGCATTGGCCAAGGAAGTGAAACAGAATACCATACTCTATGATCACTCCATGTTCCTCATAGACCTTGGGATGACGTGAGCATCAAGCTTTTTAAGGAACTTTCTCGGACCCTTAGGCATCATGATTCGATTACAATTGATGTAAATCATTTCTCCAAATGGCCCATTTTTATTCTAGGTTCCAAAGCTTCTGATTTCCATTTCAATGAATTAATTCATCTATTTGAAATATTATTTTGTCTAATCACGATGCCCACTGATAATTTATTTGTGAAAAACTATTTGGCATCCTTTTTAGCTAGAATTTAAAATTTCCATTATCATTGGATATGAAAATCAAATTAAGGTTGTCAGAAAAATTCTAATAAATCTTCTATGATATTTGGTTGGTGATAACCTCAAATCCTTGGATAGTATCATTCCATGTACTGAGTTCACCTACAAAAAATCTGTCAACCAAAGAACCTGCATGAGTGTTTTTAAAATTATGCATGGTCACCCCCCTCATAAACCTACCAATTTGGTTCCCATGTCCCCCAAGCTATATTTACTGATGATTGCGAGTCATGTGCAAAACTTCTAAGTGTTTGGATGAGGAAATTTACTCATCATGAGTAGAAACTCATGATAAAAGGCTGCAGTACCATTTTCACTTTTGAGAAATTAAAGAAGGTGATTTCATGATCTTACAGGTAAGGCTGGGGAGATTTTCTCATAATGCTATGGCTCACCCTTGTAGGGTGAGGCCTTTACTGATTTCTTAAATGAATAAGGAAGCTGCCTACATCATTGGTATAATGATAATCATAAAGACCACAGTATGTTAGTAATCATTTCATGTATTTTATGTGCATATTTTCATTAAATGCATGTTATGAATGGTTAAAATGATTATTGCACCTTCTTGAATGAATTTTCAATTTTTTTGATTTTGTGGTGTTTTAACAGAACTTTCTAACATTAATTTCATGAATAAAATGATTTACAAGTCATAAAGTATTTACTTAGATTTATTTAAATATTTGAAGGTTTTATTATATTTTAAAATGTTTTTATGATTTTTCGAGTTTTGTAGTATTTTTATTCAATTTCATAAAGTAAAATTCATAAGAAAATTTAATTTTATAAGTCAGAAAATATACTTGTTAATTTTTTATAATTTTTAAGTGACTAAGTTGACTTTTCTACTCCTAGAAGTGTGTATTACATTGGCAATCCACCATACAAATCAAAGGAGAGAAAAAATTAGAGGAGAAATAAAATTAAACGGATAAGATTTCTCTAATATCAAACAGTGATATATAACAATCCAAAATGTGCGTTAGACTAAAATTGTGGGTAGTTTGATCTTTCCCTCCTCCTTCCACCATTTTGGATGTATACATAGAAACCCAAATACTTTTAAAAATTAATCATTGGATTTTGTTCCTAAATACGATTTGCAGAGTCATTTGCTCTTCCAAAATATCTTTTGGTTTCGTTGTAGCATTCCAAGAGTGAAGGATTGGAGTGACTTAAGGTCAAGACACTTGAAGGAAATGCACCACTGATTCCAGTGGGCATGTGACAATGAGGTTAGTGTGATATTTGTCTTTTCTTACTCACGTCATCATCCTTTTTCTTAGGTTATCATTGCCGATAGCCCATGTTTCCACTATCATGAAGACCACCTCCAACTCTGCCACTCATTAGTGTATATCTGCCTCCATGGCCGTACACTCGTGGAAGACAAGGTGATTGGGGCAATGATTTATTGCTGGAAATTGGATGACTTAACCAAAAATGGAAAAAGAGGAAGCATGATCCCCGATGATGAGAAGAGAAAAAATGGACGACTAGGATTGGTCCAACTTCAAATCTTAATATTTGACAATCTAGGGATCCAATTGAGCTGAAATTTTCAGGGATACTTTGTCATCACCCTATCTTTCCATACATACCTTCCGATCTATTAATAGAGGCATGGATCAATATTGAAATCATCCTTAAACTTGCTTCCTAATCATGTGGGCTGATTGAAAGATAGTGAGTTTCTGAGATCCATCAAGTATGTTCTTGGTGTTTTAAGTGTGTGGAAAGAAGAAAAATAGAAGAACTTACTTGCATGTGCAAAGCACCGTAATCCTGGTGGAATGTAAGGATCTATGGTAAGCGTCTCTCCTTACATTATTCTTTCTCGACATCAGTGTTATTTTAGATTAATTTACTACATCATCTCGTCATCGTATCGCCTCCATACACTCTACAAAGCATGTCTTACTACCTTCACATCATAATCTTATCATCAACTCACTCGTCATTTACTACATAAAACTCGTTCTCTACGTCGCATCATTCTTCATGTTATCATCATTTCATCTTCACATTCATTCAATATTTTCAAATTTTAATTATTACTATCTACTAACTACTGTCCTCATTTTAATATCACTGCTTCACCTTGTTGTTTCTTGTCACTTGATTTCATTTTTAGTTTGTTGCTCATCTCATCATAGTAATCACTATAGATTAAGAATATTGAATCATTGATCATTGTTCCCTGTAGAGACAATCTATACTCATCACTAACTAAAATTACTGAGTGAGTACAGGTTCATAATTTTATTGAATAAATTCAAAAATACCGGTGACGAGTTAAAACCCTTATCCTGAGCTTATCAGGCATCGGCAACGGTAAATTGTCATCACCTCACCCCCCTTTACTGCCCCTTGACATGTATTTGCCACCATCTATGCCGCTATCAACATCAATATTTCATTCATCCACTCCATCCCACTCACACCATTGTTCTCAACCATGACACATCACTCCCTAAGCACCAACTAAGGTCTTTCAAATTATAATTAAATATTAATTTCAACTAGTAATCTGTGTGAAATTTTGAGAATTATTTTATGGATTTGTGAGAAGTTAGGTGAATATGATTAATATTTTATGAATTAGGTATAACTATTTTGAATTAATTGTCACTAGTTTTTTTTCATTGAAATATATAAAAATCCAAAAAATTGAAATGAAAGTTAGAGTTCACTCATTTAAAAATTGTTTGCTTTGGACTAAACCTTTCTTGGTCTATACTTGTAAGGAAAATTAGAAATACTGTTGTAGAAATCAAAAGCCTGAAAGAACATATTTAACCCTAAGTTCTGTTTCATCATGTACCATCCTCTAAGGGGGGATAAGTGTTGGGTTTGGTGCCTTGGTTCATCCATGAAAAACACATTTCCATGGATGCGGAAGTGTGTCAATCGATTCACAATCGATCTTTTAAATCGAATATATAATGTACCTTGTGGGGAACTCGTTCCACCCTTGACTTTGTCGCTCTGAGATCGTACTGAAGCTGTTCAAGCGTCTGGCCTTTAGGAGTATCCACGTGATTACTCTGCACTTGGATGTCCACCTCTTCCTCTTCAACTCTTCTTGGAGACTCTCTCCTTAGTTAATGAAGAAAGTGAGGGAGCTCTCAAATCAGGCTTGCATGGGTGCTTAAAATGAGACCCCTCTCCCTCTTAATATTTCACTTAACGTTTTTCTCAAAAACCCTATAAAGTGAAATATATCCACCAATTCCCTTATGACCTTGTGTGTGTGACCCTCTAGGCCCATGTATCATTCTAGTTAATAACTTTAGTGGCCCAATAATATTTATTGGCCAACCTTATAAATTAACTATATCAACATATAGATTAATTAAATAATGATCGATTTAACCCAATCGATAGGTTAAGTTTCCAGACCGTGGGGTGCCAAGGTACACCTCGTACTCTAGAAGATACCGAGTCATCTCGTACTCTCTCATGGAACCTTTACCGTCATCGGTTACCATATATGTATAATCCATCATCCGCGCGAGACTCTCGAATGACTTAAGGTATGGTTTATCGTCAAACCCTAATCTATCATTCGATTAGTACTGATGCGTAACGGGGATCATTGGAGAATGCCTTCTCCAATATCCTCACTACCCTGGTCAGGGTTTTTTATGCGTCATCTTCCTTGAGTCAATCTCATCTTATACCGAGGGCAGACGATCCCGTCTTGACCATTCAATCATCTTCGTAAGCTTCTTACTACATCCGATCTATAACTTATTTGAATCCCATGATTAGAGGCTCTTAAGTCATAATTAAAATGTAGTCGTCTACTCACGAGATATCCTTGGAGTCTCAGGTTAGTGGATCACTTATACAACTGTGACCTGAATCAACCTGATTGACGTTTAGGTATAATACCATTCACGGATTCATACGGATCAATTCAGCAAACTCTTTCTCCAAAGAGCACCCCCTATATGTCCTTAGTGTTACCACACTAATAGCCATAGGATCAGCTATACTTATCATATAATTAGCATCAGCTAGTGTTGTTCTATCTGGATAATTTGATGTCCGTCTTGACAACCCATCAAATATGAATATTTAGAATACATGTTTAGAGACTAGTGATCACCGTATTATGATATCATCATAATTCATTGATTCAATGCATGTATTCATGGACTTCATTATAAACATCGCACGGAATAATAATGAACGTAAACATTTTATTCAATGAACTTAAATAAATGTGGTAGTGTGATTGGCTTGACGGACACATAATATCCATCAATAAGGTCAACCTTCAACATGTTGGATTTTGTCTTCAACAAAGGCCCACCTCTTTGACCTCATGACCTAAATGATTTTGCCTTGTCCCCTTCCCTTGTAATATCCCCAAACTAACATGAAAATTAATAAAATAATTGATAAATTAATTATCTTCACAAATAGTGGAATGGTGCGTAAGTTTATTGTTCATTGGAAGGATAAACCTTCACAAAAAATCATGAAAGAAGTGATAACATGAATATGTCTAGACTTGATTGTCCTATTGAAGTTTCCTCGCACCAACTTGTTGAGGGAGATTTGTGGGTTAACTGCCTTGACCCCACATCAAAAAGATGACACCATTGCTGGGAATTTTGGGGCTTAGATCAACACTATTTAAACTCAGTTACACAATGGAATATAAAATGAAAAATGGATATGGAAACTAAGATCATAAAAATAAAAACATCAGTTTTGCATGAACTAAATCTAAAATTTCTTGGTTCCTCAAGTGAGCATCATTAAGCCATTTAGATGTTTGTACTCTAGTGTTAGGCCCCTAACTAGGCGGTATTCCCTGCCCAGAGGCCTGCGTGCTTATTGGGAGGGCGTGTCCGTGTAATTCGGCTCACGACATTAAAGGACTAAGTCATAATGGGTAGCGATGCCCAAATACCTGATCTTTTAGGCCATTGCCACTGTCGGTGGTGATTCACGACAGACTGTGCACGTGCCCATCCACACCCAAGGCGGGACGGATCAGGTACGGTCCGCGCGTGCTAAGTGTGCGGGCTGATCAGTGTGTGCGCGCGCGCCAAGCGCAGCGCACCAATGCCAAGCACCACGCGCGGGCGCCAACGCTACGTGCCAGCGCCCGAGCGCTGCACGCGGGTGCGGGACGCGCAGGCTGGGTGACGTGCCGTGGGTGCAGCGCGCAGAGTTGTGCGGGATGCCGCGCAACGGCCGCGCGGGTAGCGCGCGCATTGCGTGTGTGGGGTGCGGGGCTGGGAGACATCCCACCAAGAGACTAAGGCATGTGGCGCACTGAGAGCGCCGAGACGGCACAGAGGGTGCGTAGCACTCTTGCAGGTAGTGCTGGGCGCGCAACGCCCAGCCCTGGCAGCCGAATGCGGTGGCATTGCACAGAATGCGCGCTAGAGTGTTGACATGGGTGCTGGTGGCGTGTGTGATCATCAAGGCAGGAGTGGCGTGTGTGATCGGCAGGCCCGCGGGCGCGTGGGGCCCGGCCCGACGCACTTGTGTAGCGGCAGAGCGGGCGCGCGCACGCGGAGCGTCGGCCCTGAGGCGATGTGGTGACATTACCTCGGCGCAAAGCGCCTCGTCTCATTCGTTGTATCACCCCTCGTCTTCCCCCATGTAATGATCCCCAACGATGATGTATTGTTTCATGATATCAATGCAATGACCCTATTCCCTGACGGTGTTGAGCACCACCATCTCCTCTAACCCCTTCTATGCGATCTTAAGCAATTGCAAAAGCTTCCATTGCAAGAGATCAAGGCTGCTCAGTGTTTCGCCTTGAACATTGAGGCTGGCACTCAACAAATTCCAGCAAGATTCCTAGCTCGGGATTTGACCGTGTGACATTTAGACATAGCCAAGTGATCTCACTCGATTTCCTCTTCTTTCTGCAAACTCTATTGCTAGAAATCCAGTTTTCTCTTCATCTAGTCTCTAATGGAAGCATCACTCAAAGACAATGATGAGAATACAGAGGGGGGCATTCAAAATGACTCACATGAGTATTGAATGAGGGTGCCCCCTTATATTCATATATTTAGGGAAATTTTCATAAAAGCCCCTAGGAAAATTTGATAAAGTTCACAGTAAGTCCCCATCGTAAAAAAATTAACATAACTTCTTGGTGTGCACCATTCCAATGTCCAAAAACCTTGCGTGCGACCCTCTACGCCCATGTATCATTCTAGTTAATAATTTTAGCGGCCCAATAAAATTTATTGGACTAACATTATTAATTAACTATATCACATATTTTATATTAATCAAGTATTTATTTAACTGAATCTCTGGGTTAAGTTCACAGTTTGTGGGGTACCAAGCTACACACTAACTCCTAGAAGATACAAAGGAGTACGTCAACTTTCCCATGGAAACTTTATCGTCATTAATTACCATATATGTATAACCCCTCATCTACATAAGACTCCTTGGTGACATGTTAAAGGTCAAACCCTAATTGGTCATTCTGGTTAGTGATGACGGGTGATAAAATCATTGAAGAACCACTTCTATGGTATTTCCACAACCATGGCCAGTGATTTAACTGGACCATTTTACTTGAGTCAATATCCTTTAATACCAAGGGTAGACAATCCCCTAGTTCCTTTATGATAACTTCAAACATTTTCTAAGACGACGCATTAGTGCACTGATGAGCCAGAAATTAGGTTTAAATATGTCATTTTAACTCTTTTACTTTATACAACGATATTTATAATTTCCTAATGAGTGTAGAGCGATTAAGGCTCAAATCCATAGGAGAAAGTATTGACTAAGTAGCATTTACATTTGATTATATTTTTTGGATTTTTATATTTATTTTAGGACTTAAATTTAATCTAAAGAAAGGAAACTAGAAAAAGGTCATTCACAATAAATCAAGGACGGTTAGAAACTATTGAGCCTATTTAACCTAATTTATTTATATTTAACATAATACTTTAGAAAATTTTAATATAATTTTATAGTGTTCTGTGACGGTAACAGAGATGGACATGACTGAAGTTGAGCAAATGAAAGAGATACTTTGCCGATTATGACAGGGATGATGGGGAGTATGCATCGATGATCGACAGAGGGGAGGGGGACGAGTGATGGCAATTTTACTATAGATGGTGCGACAAAGATGGATGGGGATACACACCAACTAGTGGAGGAGTTAAAGACGTTGTGCATGAGTGTGGAGACCTAGGCTACTGATGATGATAACCTAGGAAAAGAATAAAGATGTGAGTTAAAAAACACGAAGAGCACACAATCCTCATCGTTACATGCCTAAGGAGCCAAGTGGTGCTTTTTCTCCATGTATATTGATTTGGACATCACTCCTTCAACCCTTCTCGCTTGGCGTAGAAGAAGGAACCCAAACAGGTGTTTGAATGAAAAAATCACTCAACTAATTGTAATTGGGAACAAAATACAAGGGTGCCTTTTTTACAATGATGTATTTTATTTTTATAGATCCCAGATGCGTATGGATAAAGGAGGGAAATATGAAACTACCCTCAAAATTTCAGCTCAAAAATCCTTTTGGATCATTAGATATCATCATTTAAATTTAGAAAAATCTGAGCCAATTGATTTTCTCTCTACTCAAAATTGTGGATTGCCAGCACGGAAAAAGCTTCTAGGAGCATAAAAAGTCAATTAATTTGTTAAAAATTATATACACAAATCCCAATTTATCCGCTTAACTTTTAAAACTATTTATGTTATGAATTTAACTTCAAACAGTTCCTTAAAAATTCTAGAAAAATCAGAATGTCATTTTAAAAATTGAATAAATCCCTTAAAATATTTTAAATAAATCTATATAAATATTTTCTGACTCGTAAAATTAATTTATTCATTAAGTTAATGCCAGAAAATTATGTTAAAATGCCATACAATCAAGGAAAATTTGAAATTCATTGAATACATGATTTTTACCATTAAGAACATGGATTTATGATCATTTCAATGAAAACCAGCACATAAAATGCATGAAAATTGTGACTAATAATTGGATGTAATTTATAATTATCACGCATGTATAATTGTACTTTTATGACACATTTTTCCATGTAAATTGTGTTAATTGTTGGGTTGTGGGTTTATGGTTTTGATGCATGAAACAAATTTTAAATACTGGAAGTGTAAGATTATTTCAGTATTGATCTATAAAACATGTAATATGTTGAGTACGTTGAGGGGAACTTTTTCCACCCTTGACTTATTTCTAGATGGATTTTCTTCAATCCATTTAATTGCCTGGCCTCCAATAATACCCACGTGACTAGAAGGTTGTTAGATCTTTTCTCCTTCTTCACCACTTCTTATTGAAGATCTTGCAAATCTTCAATAATATTTTTATCATTCTATTTTTCATCAATACTATTTTTTATCATTCCAGCTTCTTCAAGTCTCTCAAACCTCAAAGATCAGTATCAGAATTCTATCACACTATCTCTTAAATCTTATCTTATATCTCCAATGTCAAACACCCTTTAAAAATTTCTCAAAATAAGTTATGTTTTTTTACTAAATTTAAATCCAACTCATTAAAATGAAATCACTTAAATCAAAAATTCTTTTTAACTAACTGTTTTCCCAATTTTCTTACTTCCAATATACATCTAATTTTACCCAGTTTTCTTCCCATCAACCAATTTATTATACATTTTAGAATGAAAAAATTACATTTTAATAAATGAAGGAGATACAGGTATTATTATATATGTTTAACTTTCAAGATCGCTTGATTCTGTGATGCAAAACGGGATGCTTTCTCCTGATTAGCACACTTTCACCAACATAACCGATAAATAATCAATGAAATTATATATGCAGAACTTTACCCTAGATTTCCTTCAAATCCTTATCCTCTCTCTTCGTATCTTGAACTGCTTATCTGTCTGATTCAACATATTACTAGTTTACCATGCATGAATTATGTCAGGAAAACAAAAAATAACTTCAACACAATTGAGAGATAGATGGAGAGAGTGATGGCTAAAGAGGGATGGAAAGAGACAGAGAGGAGGAGATAATGATGCAGGATGACTAGGACTGACACGGGTAGGATATACTAACTCAAGTAGTGATGGATAAAACAGACCACAAATCACACGATCAAATTCGAAGATTTAAATCCGGTGAAAATACTAATGGTGCAGGCCGTTTTCGCAATCGAGGGCGGGAGTATTGTCTTACAACCGCGGTGAAAACAAAGCAACAATGTCAATAAATCGAACGGTCGATTGCTAGAAAATTCAAAGGCCTAATCAACTAATTGCTAGAAGATTCAAAAGCCAAATCAGATAATCCGGTAGTGGTGGACAAACAATCAAAGAACACTAGACGAAGAAACACCGATACCAAAGAGGATAAAATATACCTCGGCACTAGAGGAGTGCATTGTGGCGATGAGGGTAATTCTCGACGCATCGTTGGTGGGGCGAGTGACGTGCGCTTCGATAGGGTGTCGCGGATCCAACTGCGTGGTCAGTTGGCGGGGGGTTAAGGGGGGAGTTGCCCCCTTGAGGGGTTCGGGGCAACACCCCAAAACCTAAACAGTAAATGTGGTGCACTGTTGCAGAATGTAGAATCTGAAGGCCTGGATGCACGTGGGTTGGTAGCTGCGCACGGCGGCCTGTGTGCGGTGGCCGCAGGCGCGTGGGTGTGGACGCGGACGGTGGCCTCATGCAGCGGATGCAGGCGAATGGCTGGGGCGCGCGGCTGCGGTCGGGTGGCCTGCGCGCGGCGGGCGTAGGCGAATGGCCGGGGCGCGTGGCTGCGGGCGGGTGGGCTGAGCACGGCGGGCATTGGCAAAATACTTGTGCGCGCACGTAGATGCGGGCGGCGCCTACGCACTATAGGTGCGGGAGGTGGCCTCCGCACGAGGGACACGACTAGGTGGCCTGCACGCGGTGGACGGAGGCAGGCGGCTCTACATGTGGAGGGCGCAGCAGACGATCACGTGCGCAATAGGAGCAGGATATTGATGGCCTTCCTCGAAGGCGACAGCGACGGCGGGAGGCAGCGGCGGCGGCTCAGGAGGGATGATGGCCAGGGCAAACGTTTTAGAAGAAGAAACTTGAATTCCAAAAGAAATTCACCAAGTTTTTCAGAAGAACATCGGCCTATGTAGAGGCCTTGGAGGGAAGAGAAAATAAGATAACCGTAAATGTAAAAAAAAACCTAATATTAAACGACGTTGGCGACGTGCCAATGTGTCACACCAACGGATGGTTCTGAAGTTGGCGTTGGCGACGTGTCATGACACAAGACGTCTCGTGAGAAGCTAGAGGCAAGTCCTGTACTAGAGCGTTGTCATGGTCGCCATCAGATAAAGATATCGAAAAAGAGAGATGGGGAGAGCGATGGCTAAAGGGATAGTCGGAGAGAGAGAGAGAGAGAGAGAGAGAGAGAGAGAGAGAGAGAGGGGGAGAGAGAGAGAGAGAGAGAGAGAGAGAGAGAGAGAGAGAGAACTAGAGAGGGATAGAGAGAGAGAGATGCAGAGTCGTAGGGCGACATGAGGGGAGATGGAGAGATGGTAGAGAGACTGAGATGGAGATAGAGATAGGCCGACCCTGCCCGACCAAGACGGCAGGTTGCCGGAATGCCAGGTGCGGTGGCGATGATCGGATAGACTAGGCCGACCCCGACCAAAAAGCGAGGTCGACTTTTTAGTCGGCCCGTCCCCGCCGAACCCAACCCAGTTATCGTCCAGCTCTCTCTCTCTCTCTCTCTATCTCTCATTATGCGCGCGCAAGTCTCTCTCAAGATCTTTCTCTATTTCCTTTAGCAAGCCCGCCTCCCTTTCCCCTGCGCATCGCCCACCTCATCTCTATCTCCATTCCAGCACGTCCTTATAGTTCTCTTCATCTCTCTCTCTTCCCAAGCTCATCTGTCTTATTCGGTCTATCCTTTCTAAGTCTCTGTATCTCTCTCATCCCTCACACCCATACCATCTCTCCATCTGGAACCATCCCTGAATTTCTCTCTCTAAATGCCTCAGCCCTTACTCTATCTCTCTCTCTCTTTCGTCTAGCCACTTCCTATTTCTGAATATCATCCCCCAACTCCTCTCCCTCGCTTGCCCTGCGGGTCTTTCTGCCTGTCCCATAATTGCTTCATCGTGTAGCCTATCATCGTGTAAATATCTCTCTCTCACGCGGGCGCATTAACATCTCTTTTCAACCAGCTCTCTGTCTCTTCTTATCCTCTCTCCATCCATCACGCTGTCCTTGCACATCTCTACATCCTTCTCACATCTCAGCGTCGTGTCTGTTTCTGCATCTATCTCTAGCCTAAAATTCTCTAGCTCAACGCCGCGACAAGTCAATGTTTTTGTCCCTGCTCGGAGGTCTGACACTGGGACGGACCCAGTGGGCCGGATAAGCCCACCGCCAAAATTGATTTGCAGAGATTCCGAGAACGCAGGCCCATCCACGTAGCAGAATATCGGCAGGAATAAAGTTTAAGAATTTTCAGACCTCATGATCAGATCTTATATAATACGTAGGTCAATAAACTCCGTCGACGCCGTCTTCCCGAAGGCGATAGGATAATAGGACCCAACTCCCACGCATTATAACTGAAAGAAAAATAGACAGTTCAAAAATACTATACGTTCCCTAGAATGAAGGGAATTGGTTGCCCCCCCACCTCTTAAAAACTGCTTCTCCCTCTTCTACGGCTCGCCCACGTCTTCTTCTCTCTCTCTCTCTCTCTCTCTCTCTCTCTCTCTCTCTCTCTCTCTCTCGCTCTCTCTCTCTCTCTCGGTTGTGCGTGGAAGTGAAGGAATGGGAGGAAGAGAGGAGAGCCATCCTCTGTTGAGAGGAGGAACAAAGGAAGGGGAAGGTCCATCTCATGTGTTCTCGAAGAGCCAGGTGAATGTGCTGGCGGCGATTTGCGAAGTTCTGATTCCTTCTCCAAGGTTGGAAGAGCTCCCCCCCAAGAACCTCCAAGCCTATTACGAACTCTGCGGCCGCGACACACCGCTTCCAGACGAGGTTCTCCCCTCTTGTTCTTTCTCTTCTTCGTCCTCTTCTCTCCATAACTTCACTCGCTATGTTTACCGATTTGCAGGTGGCGGAGTTGCTAGGGAAGAACTTGCCTGAGGCAGTGACTCTGATGAGAGTCGCTCTCTGGGCCCTGTCCACCCGCCTGGGGACTCTTCTTCTCTGTGGATCTATCTGCTTCTCCAGGAGATTTCCCTTCGTCAGCCGCTTCCCCGAACTCCCCCCCAAGAAGAGAGAGAAAGTCTTGCAGAGTTGGAGCCGCGAGACCTTCTTTCGCCCCCTCCGGATAGTCTTCCTCCTCGTCAAGATCCTCGCCATGATTAACTTCTTCTCCAGGGTACGTCTACCTTTCGACCCTCTTAGACTACTCTCTTTCTCTCCCTTTTCCCTCCTTTCTCTCTCATGTTCTAGGCTGATAAAAAAACGGAGACCCGTGAAACGCTGTAAGTCCCAGATTTTTCTCGTCCTCTCGCTCTCTCTTCGCTATTCACTCGACATCTCTTTCTTGTTCTACACAGACGAAAACAGTAGATCGCTGCGACGTTCCCAGATCACTTTCTATCACTTACTCTCTCTCTCTCTCTCTTATAGGCCGATGAAAACGGGCAGAATCCTACATGGGAAGCGATCGGATACGAGATCGAATCTGAAGGCCGGCAACGGAAAACTAAAGAGAGACCGTTGGAGAGGGGGTTGGTGGAGGTGAAGGAGGAGACGGAAGCGTCCCTGATCAAGTCTCTGAACCAGAAAGGACTTGCTGCCCATGCTGCCGAGAAAGAGGGGATCATCGATGTCGAGTGCGACGTTCTGATCGTCGGCTCCGGCTGCGGCGGCGGTGTCGCCGCCGCCGTCCTCGCCGGCGCCGGCCACAAAGTTATCGTCCTCGAGAAGGGGGACTATTTCGTCGCGGAGGACTATTCCGGCTTGGAGGGGCCTTCTCTAGATAAGCTGTACGAAGCGAAAGGTGTTCTCGGTACCCTCGACGGGAAGATCATGATTCTCGCAGGCGCCACCGTGGGCGGCGGCTCGGCCGTAAACTGGTCGGCAAGCATAAGAACTCCGCCGGCTGTGATGAAGGAGTGGGCCGGGGACCGCCGCCTGCCTCTCTTCCAGTCGTCGGAGTTCACCAACGCCATGGATACCGTCTGGAACAGGATCGGCGTGACCGAGGGCTGCGAAGAAGAAGGGCTGCAGAACAAAGTCCTCCGTCGGGGCTGCGAGGGACTCGGGCTGAAGGTCGACTCCGTGGCCAGGAACTCGCCGGAGGGCCACTTCTGCGGCTCCTGCGGCTTCGGCTGCCCCACCGGCGAGAAGCGCGGCACCGACACAACCTGGCTCGTTGACGCTGTCGATCACGGCGCCGTCATCCTCACAGGCTGCGTGGCGGAGAAATTCCTCCTCGAGAAGAATAATAACAAGAACAAGAGCAAGAAGAAGAAGAAGTGCGTCGGGGTGGCCGCTAGAGCGGTGGCCGGGGAAGTCAGAAAGCAGCTACGGATACGCGCCAAGGTGAGCATCTCCTCTGGTGGGGCACTCCGGACACCGCTCTTGCTCTCTGCCAGCGGGTTGAAGAACCGGCATATCGGAAAGAACCTGCACCTTCACCCGGTGATCATGGCGTGGGGCTTCTTCCCCGAAGAGGAAGGCTCGGAGTTGGTGGGTAAGGCTTTCCAAGGAGGGATAATCACATCAATGCACAAGTTGGAAGCAGCCGACGGCGGAGATTCGAAGGTCATCGTCGAGACGCCAGCGGCCGCTCCTGGTACTTTCGCGGCGTTGATGCCGTGGGTCTCGGGCAAGGACATGAAGGAGCGAATGGCCAAGTACAGTCGCACAGTTCACCTCTTTGCTTTGGCTAGGGACAGAGGCGCCGGGGTCGTGGAGGGCGACCGGCGGATCAGCTACAGAATGGAGAAGTCCGACAAGGAGGAGCTCAGGCGGGGGCTGAGGCGGGCGCTGCGGATATTAGTCGCCGCGGGAGCCGCCGAGGTGGGCACTCACCGTAGCGATGGGCAGAGAATTAAGTGCAAGGGGATAACGGACAATGAGTTGGAGGAATTTCTTGATGGAGTTGGCCCGCCGGCTGGACCCAGCTCGGGGAGCCCGTTGTGGGGGCTTTATGGGTCTGCCCACCAGATGGGTAGCTGCAGAATGGGGGCTGAAGAGGATGACGGCGCCGTTGACGAGGATGGGGAGAGCTGGGAAGCCGAGGGACTGTTCGTCATCGACGCCAGCCTCTTCCCCACCGCTCTCGGAGTTAACCCTATGATCACTATTCAGTCTTTGGCTCTGTGCCTCTCCAAACGCCTCGCCAACTCCTTGGGAATGAAGTCGATTGCTGAACCGAGGTAATCCCTTTAAAACCTACCTGAATGGGGTCGTGAACTGGTGTAAAACTCTCTAATAAGCCAGTTGTTTAATCCCGCTCTCTATCTCTGACTCTTTGTCTATCTTCTCTTTATTGTTTGGCTCTGTGCCCTCTCCCAGCGCATTCCCAACTCCATTGTGACGAAGTAGATTTCTGAACTGATTTACTTCCTTTAAAACCCAGCTGAACGAGGGCGTAGACTGGTGTATAACTTTCTTAAAAGCGAGTTCTTTAACCCCGCTCTCTTTCACTCTATCTCTGTGTTTCTCTTTATTGTTTTATGGGAAAAGATTGAAACTTGGGGGTTTGAGAAAACGAAGTGGGATTAAATATCTGGCTATCGTGGAGTCCCAAAATCGGTGTGCGTGGGTCTTTTGGGAGGGATTACGCTGGTACAGAGAATGCGGACGAAGCTGGAAGGATAAATCTTCTGCGAAACTAGCGAGGATAGCATGATGGGTGCTGACTTTAAGGGAAGTCTCAGAGTGTCGTAAAGGGAATCTATTGCTGCTTTGTGAAGAAAGAGACGTGGGTGAAGCTAGAGAAAGGAGGAAAGAGATTCAGAAGAGAGACGAAAGAAGAAACTGGCAGCGCGAAAGGGGTGACGAACAGATTGCCATTCGGAGTCCGTTTAGCGAGGCAGAAAAAAAGCCAAAGGCCTACGTGAGCGTCAGTAGCTTTCGGGAAGTTCGCGCCAGTGATGTAACGTATGCAAGGAAGGGGAGAGAGAAATAGAAACTTGACAATCCCAAGAAGGAGATGTAACGGATGGAAAATGGAGTTTCTTCTAGGAACTCTGCCGAATTGCTGAGAATGAGGGGAAAGACTACGGAAGGCGCGTGGAATTGTAGGAGAAAATCCAAGCTATGAAAGAGATTGCCAGCCTGTGACAGGACGGATGGATGGCCGATCCTATAATGGAGACGGCGGACAACGGAAGAAAACCCAACCTAACCAGATCTTCATCCGTTGTCCGTTCCGACCTTAATATGGAAAACGTAAATAAAACCAGTCTCCATGAGTTCTGTTCCATTGCTCTGAAGTCCCCAGTATCTGCGGATCGTCATTTCTCTCCAGATGAGAGGTAAACAGAGAGGTATTGACGATGAAAAGAGAAAAACCATCCCGAGGATGAGAGGCTGTGACGATTTCGTCATTGTCATTAACATCCCAATAACATGCATGAATTGTAGGGCATTTATATGCTTTATGAGAACGATTCATTGAAATAGTGCATGTCCTCATTTAATTTATTCTAATAAAACCATGCACAAACATCTCGTTCATTATTGTATTATAATGAAATAGAGAATGCTACGCACACGAATGAAGTCCAAGATCATTAAAATGGGCCATTCTGATTTTTGGAATTTTGCTGAATCAAGTGGCATTTATTTAATGGAGAAATGAACTATTCATATTCAAAACAAAATTTTAAAGATACGCTCTTTTATTTTCAGCTATTCAAGTTTACAGGATTCGGGAAACAGGTCGGCAGGTCAGCTCAAGTGTGGGCCATCAACACAAGAACAGGTCACATGAAGCAGGCTAATATTCTGGCGAGGCCGAATGGTCAGCAGATTAGGCTAGCAGGCCGGCAGATTGAGCTAACAGGCAAGGAATCGAGCAGTTTGACTCAACCAGACTGAGCCAACCCAGACTTAAGTTATACGTGGGGCATGTGTATCGAGATTAACAACCAACGTAATCGCCGGTTAGTCGAGAACACAGGAAATGTCAGGCATATTGTTGAAATTGGATAGCCAGCCTTCTATCTATACATATGAATGTACCCACACATTTTTATTTTGCTCGTTGACAAGACTCTTAAGTAAATGGAGGCATGATACTTTTTGCCGGAGCGTATTCTTGTAGTCGTTGCAAAGCTTAGCCCTATACAAATCTAATTGATGCAAAACCACATGAATTGGACAACGATTGAGGGAGACAGTGCAGCCTGAACCAAGGGACCAGCTGTTAGGAGGTCATTACATAAAACTACAAATATTTTGCCAATTAGACCAGTCTAGCGAGAAACAAGGTTTGTCAATGATTTATCCTTGATTTGTGATCAGTTTCGGGCAGAAACATACTGCAAGATAACAAAATGGATTGGAAGGTAAAATCTCATTTTTCTGGATTTATTTTGTTATAATGTTTCTTGACTTTTTGGGAGATCACAATACCTTTGATCTCTCATTGATATCAGTTTTCCTAGTTTCATCCTCTTTCCACTTCAACGAAAAACCTGTTCATCTAAAAGCTTCCATAAAAATGACATAAGGGCAAAACTCTTTAATTCAGTTATTTAGAAATTTTCATTCAGGGTTCCCGCTCCATTTGGCACTGTTTACATTGATTTTTTCACCCTAGACTGTCATATTCTAATCAATTATCTTCACATGAAGCTGATTTTTGAGGCCAAAAAACAAAGGTGTTTCACCTGTGTCTTTGAGAGCTTAACTCACATATAAATCATTTTTATAGACACATATATTTCATGTATGTCTTAGGGTAAATCCCCAAAGTATGCAACATTCCTGTGTGGAGGCCTGCACACCAACCGCGTGAAGTGCACAAATGTACTTGTAAAAGGGGAAACCCCATATTCCTAAATTCGGGATTGGGAGCTATGTTGTGTAACCATAACACACACTATGGGTTGTGACGCCCGTCCCTAATCTTTAAAGCCAATCCCCACATGGTGTTCATGCTCACTGATGCGCAAGTGTGACGGAACAAGTGTAGCCTGGGCGTGCATGCTGCTAATGCCTGTGATGCAGTTTGCAGGTACAATTGGGTGGGGTTGTATCTCCACGACAGATATAACAATGGCATGCAGAGCATTGGGATAAATATAGGGCATGTTTGGTGTCCTTAGGGGTGGTGTGCGGCCCATAGGCACCAAGGCTTGCAGCGCTGAATGGTAGAGCCAACAAGGACCAAAGTGGAAGAGGTATCAACATGGGTGATGACAGCGCAAGGAGCATGAAGGTTTGGGTTTGAGCAGAGTGGTGCTTTAGGTGGATGTTGTGGCGTGTAGTTGTACTGACCAACAGGTGCGTCAAGGGCCATGACCCACATGAGGGTGGAGTGCTTCACTTGGGGGCACATTTGGAGCAGCGTCACTTGGAAGTGGGCCCACGTGGTTGTGGGCCTCAAGCTACACCCTGTCTATACATTCTTGTATGGCCCCCATGCCCATGTAATGACTATGACCAATGACATACTTCACACGTATGGTAAGAAAATGCCTTAGTGTTTGGCTACGGGCCTAATGCAACCTCCTGTAAACCCCCAAGCAATCTCAAGCATTCACAAGGGACCCACTATCTATGTGAAGGCTGATCAATGTTCCAACCCAAGCGTTGAGGTTGAGACACATTCAATCAGAGCATTGCTCTTAGCTACTGATTTGGTCGCTTGAAAATTGGTATTAGAGCCAAGCTGGCGTCCTCACAAATGCTTTGAGCCATTTGTTTCATGGAGGAAATGGAGAATGGAGGAGACTCAGCCTTTCAACATCAAAGAAAGTACAGGAGGGCACTAGGCCCGAAGCAAGAATTGGGCGCAATTCACTCAATTGGTCATAGTCATTGCTTGAATGGACAAAGTGGCCGAGATGTCCTTGAGGATGTCTCCAGTGGAGATCAGATTTGAGGTAGCAGAAGAAGACAACTGCTGCATGCATGCATGACATCATCACAGAGCTCACATACATTGTGATGTCTCTAAAGACAATGGTGGCAATGCAGTGGAAGGCGGACAAAATTTAACCAAATTTTAAGTACCTTTAATCTCAAGTTGATTTACATTTTCTTGTTTTCATCATCTTTCCATTCCATCAGCAACCATTTTCCCGAATAAAATTTTTTACGGAATGTTTCATAGCCAAAACCCTTTTGAACTACCTCGAATCAACAAAGTTGAAATTTTCATGTATGGTTTCACTATGCAAACAATGTTCAGTTAGATTTAAGCCACTATTTGGTACAGTTTACATTGATCTGTGTGCTTTAAATTATCATCTTTTAGCTAATTATCTTTGTATGAAATTCATTTTGTATATATTTCAGGCAACAGCAAAAGTTTCAATCTTTTTGTATTTATCTCATTTTAATCATTAAATGACCCTAACTGTGATCTTATTTATGTAAAATTATATCATTAACAATATGAAATTATTTTAGAAGGTTATTTTATGAATAATAACTCCTATAAGTATTGTTCAAATTATTTGGGTTATCCATGGGAGATGAAATTCTATTACTCCCTTTTATAGTATTTCAATTTTAAGGAATTTTAAGTTATTTATTTATCCTTTATAAATTTTATATTTGGGGGAAGTTAAATTCCCATTTCCTTTTAGTTTCCTTGACTATTTATGCAATTGTTTTGCTTTTAATGAAGACATCTGTTTAAATTTTGTAACTTAAATTTGAAATATATTCCTAAATCACAACAAGTAAATAAAAAATCAGGGATATCAAGAAAGTTATATTAATATAATTTATAACTAATATATTCCCTCTCTTGTATTTTTTAGACAGTAAATGATAAAATGAATTAAATGATTATCTAATGTGATATGGAACATATTAGATAAGAGTGATTAATTGTTATGTATTTATAATAAGGGGCACATACTACAATCAGGATCCTACATTATGTAGATAAATATTTTCAAATATGTATCCCTTATTTTATATGGACGTCTACTATCTCCTACATAATATAGTGTCAGACCCACATTATCACATATTTGGGTTATGTAATACTTAAACTACCTCATATTAGGATTACAGATAAATATCATCACCATCTAAAGTAAATATCATAAGATATATACTGTTGTTTATCAGCCATACATGTCCTCTCTATTAGACTTTTCCATTATATATATTAGTACTGCCTTCCAAAATCTTTAAAAAATCATATTAATTGAATTCTGAAAATTTTAATTTATTTCATAATTATTAATTTCAATTGAACTCCTAAATTTTTTATATTTATCTTTCATCTTAATAGGCAGTAGACACATGACATGCCTCTTATCTTATGAAAGTTTTAGTCTTGGTTTTGATGATATACTTGAAAGAAAGGAATGTCTTGGCTTTCTGAATATCTCTCTAAGCAAGGATTTAAAATTTTTGGTGGTACATAAAATCTCTAAGGTCATTGAAATATCAATTAGGCTACTGATATCATGCGTTGAATTTATTGAAATATAGAACCTATTTCATTGAACACATCTTTGTATTATTCATGCTGAAACATCTTGAATTTTATTTTATATCATTTTAAATAAGCTAAATAGAGATTTTTGTATGAAAATCAAGCCCAAATTTTTATGAACTTCCCACAGCATAACTTTGTTACAGGTTTTAGGATTTTCCCAAAGTTTTATGAAGTTTATTTAGAGAAGGAATTGTTAATTTAAGTTGGAATATATATAAGTTTACTTATGTTAAATTTAATATTTTCATCTTATCAGATCTGTGTACTGTGTCATGGAATTGGTTTAACAGGTCGATACAGAAGGTTGAAGGTTGTGATAACATTCTAATGGGCATACATAGCCGCCTTAGCAGGTTACACCTGCAAAGCCCACCAATGGGCTGAATGGCATAGAGATTGGGCTGATGGACCAAATAATGAGAATTTTATGGGACTATATCTGATATTTATGATATATATTTGACTTCGTGAGGAATATAAATATATTTCTTTCAATTAATCCTATAAAAAATATTGATGTAATACAAAGGAATTGGAAATATTTGGATCACACCTTAGGTCTATTTCCATGATCAAATGATCTGATTTTTTCATAGTAAATGCATATGCATTTGGTTCCAAATATTAATTGACAAAAAAACATACATTTCATCATATAATATTCAATTAGGCAATTCAAAAACCTTTGAAATATTCTTGTATATTATTTAGTAAAAAATTATAACATAATACATGAATTCATCAGATTTTTAATTTTAAAATATGTATATTTTTAATTTCTTATTTATTCCACAACTACCCCTCGGATATTTCAAATTTTAAATGGCCCTGAAAAGGTATATAACTTTTGTAGATGAAACACAGAAAAATTGTGGTTCATTTTTCCTGTTGGCTTTCAAATTTTGGATTTTATAGTATGTACTTGAAAAGTTGGAATTTATTCTCATTTGCAAGAGGTATTTCTCATTGATTCCAATTTTGTGAAATATTAATTCTTGTGAATTTAATTAATAATTATATGCCCAAAACATTATTCATTCAATTTCTGAGATATCAGTTTAAATTTAATATCTAATATAAATTAGGCCGTGGAAGAATGAATTAAAAATGGATATTAAACTCAAGAACATATGAGTACATCAATTGGTGTTGAAAGACTTCCTCAATGACAGAGTTCCTTGAAAACTAAGAGGGGGGTGAATTAGTCTACTTTTGTATTTATGTTATCTAATTTTCTTTTTAAGATTCCTTGTTTAATATTGTCTCTCAACCACTCTTCTCACCTTAACACAATCTTTTACCCTGCTTGGGGGCACAAGTGCCCTTAATGCAGCCGCGGGAGATCCTCTAGATCTCAGGACAGTCACAGGATCAAAGGCCTAATGAAAGTCCTATAAAAAACCGCAATTCACTATATGCGGGGTGAGCTTCACTCTCGCCTTACAATTACACTTAAGTCAAGAATAAGAAAAACTAGAGACGTCTACTCCACACCACCACGGAGCTCCTAACGTCAACCCTCCTTGTCCTGACCCAAGCTAACCTTCTCAGCCTCGGTGACCACCGTCCTGCAATAGAACAAAGACCTAGCTTCCCTAGTTGACCCTTGGTCAACACACTAACTTCCAATGTTCACCAATTTCAGTCCAAATATATTTCCTAACTAGATTTATCAAAAGACACTATACTATCAACTTGAGAGTAGCAGAATGATAAGTCACTTAAAATCAAGTTCAGTTTGAAATTATCTAATGTAATATGGATCAAATATTGAATCTGAATAATCAATTTCAATCAAATCAGAGTAGTAGAATGAAATCTGATGGAAATTCAAATTCAATTCAATAATACAAGTCAAAGCTTCTAAGCTCAGTGTGAACAAACAAAATCAAATAACAATCTCAATTTACTTCAATTGTACTAATCGTATTCGATCAGTTATGAATAATCAAAAGTAATTGAGAAAGTCAAAGTCAAGTCGATTTTACTGATTGATCAAATTTTGATCACAAAGTGATCAAACCAACTAGATATATTGGATATGATCAGCTATGATTAAATAAGTGATAACATCCACTATTATCAATTGAAATCAATCTTTAGAATTAAATGCGATCAATTTTATTTAGATTTACTTTATGAGAAAAAATAATGTTGGTTGATGCCAATCAAGGTTATGATTGATGTATTAATCAATTAATCAGATGTGATCAAATCAAAATTAGGTACACCAGATGAGATGAAGTATTATCAAATCAATGACCAAACAAATATGATCAATTTTTTAATCAAATTTATGATTAAACTAGATTAACAAGTACAAATAAAATCAGTTGAAGAGTACAGTCACAACCAGATTAATTGAATTGATATGAAATGATTAAATTCAACTAATAGGTAATACCAAATCAAATTATGTGTTATGATCAAATTATATGAATGCACTGACTTGATGCAGCCAAGCAAATTCGATATGGATAAGATGAATGATTAATAACCAATCGATTATTACAAAGTCAATTTAACAAGGATGTATTTCAGCAAAGATAACCGATCATTAAATTTGTATACTCAACTCAGTCGTCAAGATATTGAATCAAGAATTGTTGAATCAAATTAGGAAATCAATTTCTGCTTTCAATTATAAGGTTTCTGGGTTAAAAATAGAAAAGATCAATTTCAAATTTCAGATTGGTGATCCACCAAAAATTCAAATACCCACTTCTGAATTGCAGATTAAAGAATCAAGAGTCAAATTAGAATTGCCTAATTTCAGATTTCGGAATAGGAAAATCTATTTGAATATTCAATTTTGAACTAAAGATTGAAGAATCAAGAATTATAAAATGAGTGATGACTAATCTGAATTACTAATATCAGAATTTCAATACAAGATATAGATCACAAGTTGGAAGTATTATTATATTCTCAAGAAGGTTATCAGGATTGAATAAAAAAATCAAGAGCACTTAGTATGAAACGATCTCACTATTCTTTATGAATGCAGATTCCCAAGAATGAATGTTGCATCAAACCACCAACAAATCCCCAATTTCTTGAAGCTTGAAGCCCTCCAGCAAGAACAGATCTCAGATCTCAAGGTGAGCACAAACTTTGGAGAGAGAGTGGGCGCCCAAAAAGTGAGCACATTTTCCAAAAAGGTGCTTTTATAGTCCTTTTACCCTAATGGGCTGAAAAAGGTATTATATATATAATTTTTTCATTTATATCAAAAAGATAAAGTAGGAGGAATGGTTAAAGGCCCTCCTTATACAAACGCTTGAGAGGTCTTGGGTTCAAAATCCAAACAAACCTACATATATATTTAATATTTTTAAGCCAATTTTACATTGATAAAATATTATTATTTATAAAATCAAATAATATTATTCTTTTATTTACTCTAATAACCTGCATCAAGAAAGATTAATTACTCATTAAATTCAAAATGTTGATAAATCATTAAAAATAAACTTACCTGATAAAGATCCAACATTCCTCAGATGAGTCTCTTTGTATCGGAAAGATGTGTGGCCTCTAGTCCAGAGACTCTTTAGATCATTAGATCTTCTCATTATTCCCTCACTAGAAACATTAATTGGGAAGATCAAGAGAGCAGAGGGGATGGCTCTCAAAAATATTTGCATGGTTAACAAAAGTGGGCAGCCTCCCTTATTTTTACTCTCTAAGAAAATTTTATAGAAGTCCATGTGAAAATTCATAAAGTGTTTTTTCCCCGGAAAATTTCATACAAGTCCTGAAGTTAGGTTGTATTCACCAAAATATGAAAATATAATATAGCTTTCCCCTCACTATTTGCATTGTCTAGGAGACCACAAGCCTCGGTGAAAGACTATTGGGACACTACTGGCTATTGATAACTTGCAAATTAACAGGATTAATTGATGAACTTTACGGTATATTTATGTGCTTTAATGATCATATTTGCATGTTATCATATAAAAATAAAGATAAAAGAACTATATTTTGATTTTATTATTATTTCTAATTTTTGATCATTTTTTGACATGGTATTTAACCTCATTTTATTGAAGAAATATTTTTTACAGGGTCTTAAATGCTTGGCTAAAGGTTGGTAAGGGCTTTCTTAATTTTTATGGAATTTTCCCATATTTTTTATATTTTTCTGACCAATATTTAGTAAAGAAATGAATTTTTCTTATTTAAATAACACATATTCTATTTACTTGGCATTTTATAATATATTTATATATATATATATATATATCAAGGGGTATCCACGTCATTCGCCCAAAATTTGGGCGAATAAATGGATGTTTATTATTTAAATAAGAATAAGAGAGAGAGAAAATGAGCATTATTGGCTCATCATGGCATCGCAAATCGCGATGCCATAACAAGCCAATCATTAGCTCATAAATAAGTACTATGTGGCGCGCAAGGTGACTAAAGAAGTTGTTGTTTTTAATCTTCGTGCAATAAATGGACGCGGAGAATTTATAATTTATCTTAGTCGTTAGCGCGTGAATTTAATGCACTCGCTAACCGACACACATGATTAAGTGCATGCGGCGTCGATTCGCCGCGTGCATTAAATGCACGTGGAAATCGACAATGCGTGTGGTCAAAAATTGCGGCTCACTAATTTTAACGAAAAAAAATATAAAAAGTCTTTTTTCCTTTTCTTTTTTTTATTTCAGAGTGACGTGGAGCTTTCTCGACCATGTATAACGAGAAAATCGTTTCATAATGATTGTGACTCGTTCAAGCGTAAAAAATTGTGACAGCGCACGATCCGAGGATGGGGAAAACGAGAAAAAAAGGCCAGCCAATAGAAAAATTCCATTTTTTTATAAAGATAAAAGAGATCCAACGATGGAGATTAAGTGCCGATAAAATGACGATATCTTGAGATCTAGACGTCAGATTGGGCTGAAATTTTGAGGGCATGTTTGTCTTTCCCCCTCTACAGTTGGATATTTAAATAGAGGTGTGAAAAAGGGTGAAATTCACTTTTTGAAGCTCTCTCCAAGGATTTGGCCAGGAAGGACGCAAGAGTTGCTTTGGAAGTCGACATTTCTTGATTCTGCACTCAAATTTGTAAGTTTTTGATTTGTATTTCAATCTTCTTTTTGAACGATTCTTAAATGCCAAGGCATGGGCAAAATGTACATGCCCTAGAAGCAGTTTTGAATGAAATTAGCACTGCATTTTGATTCTGATTCAATATCTGGTTTTTAATCTTTAATTTCACATCAATTTTCAACATTTCTGCATTATTAGATTTTTTATTTAGGGTCAGATTGCATCATTTCCCGAAATTCTTTACTTTCTCTCTGTAGATTTCAATTTTTATTGTTTGGAAATTTGATTAAATATATAAAAAAACCTAAAAATAAAATTTGATTTGAAAATTCATCCATCTTGAAGTCCAATTTAGAAATCCCTTTCTTGATTATTTAATTCCCAATTTTAATTCATAAAAATTGTCTTAAAATTTTAGAATAATTGGGAAATTAATAATCCAAATTAATCTGATCTTATAATTGAAATAATTCTATCTTGAGCTTTTTTGACCAAAATATTTAAAATCAAAATTAAGTTTTTACTTAATTTTGATTAATTTAAAACATTATTAAGTATAATCAAGATTTATTAATTGCAAAATAAATTCATAATTGAATTAATTCATTAAAATTGGATAAAAATTCTTACTTGCTGCCTCCCTGTGGTTTGACCCCTTGCATGCTCTATATTGTATATTTAGTGATTAAGGGTATTTATAAATTTTATTGTGTAAGTCTAAACATCAAATCAACGACATATTTTCACAAATTTTTAGGCTTATCAGCTATGGGATTGATCATATTCATTATATGAGAGGACTATGTCATGAAATTCCATCCAAAATCTGGATTTCTTTCCAGAATATCCTATGAACCTGAATGTTTAGAATATGTAGTTACAAGGAAGCAATCATCATATTTTTATCTCATCATAATTCACTTAATCAATGTATATTTTCATGTACATCATTTATATGCTTCAAATAATAATAGTAATGAATAAAGGTTCATTTTAATGACCACAACCTAGATAGCTAAGGGAGATTAGATTGTAGGGCACATATTTCTATAATTTGGAATGGTGAGAAAATTCATAAGGATCTCAGTTGGTGTTGATCTAGTGGAAGACTAGGAGATCTGGTGTGTAGGAGACTGTGTACGTGCCTAGAGGCTCCTCCACATTTGCATGACTTGAAATAACTCATTCAAAATATAGAAGGATGTAGTTTTTGACTCTGCAAGATCATATGATCATCAAGTGTCTTGGTTTTCGTATTTTCAAAGAGCTTGCCCGTTTTCTCATTGATTTCAGCAGTGTGAATCTCATTTCTTAGGTCAATCATACAAGGCAATTGTCACATGTCTTATTTTATATTTATAGTAATTAAATTGCTTCATCTAATCTTCATATTGATTATTCATTGTCTTTAATCATTAAAAAATGGCATCAGATCAATCAAAGGCTAGGAGCAACTCTAATTTTTCTGCTGTCATGAGAGAAAAGGCTCAAAGGTCTTATGATTTCATATATGATGAGACATGTTCTGATAAAAACTTGTATTTGTGAAAGTCTCTGGTGAAGACCATTACTAGTGTGATGACTCAATAAATGATAAACAAAAAAATCAGCTATTATAAGGAGCTGCTAATTAATTATTCTCAAATAGAAGGTGGCATCTTGAAAAATGAGGAGGCATTTTATACTAAACACTGAATGATAATTTTATAGGGATCCCACACAAAGAGAAAGAGAAGCCCCATCAGATTTTTATTTGGGCGTGAGCAGTTGTGGTCGAAGCTCATATCGAAAATACCTCTCCCAAAAAATATGAAAACAATTTGAATAACAAAGAAAATTATTTATTATGTTAGAGTAGATGAATTTGTCCCTAATAGTTTCATTGATCAAAGTTTACATGGGAAGTTAGACAAGAAAAATAAAATTTTATTTTTGAATTATAGAGGACTAAATGGTTAGAGGCTGTATAATCACAGCTCAAAGAAGAGAGTTACAGTTAAATCTGATACTTAATGAAGGATTTTTTTGAGTAAAGTGAGAAGAAGGCACACCAATAAGGGGCAATACTCAACATAAGTGCATAATAATAGATATAATCAGAATAAGTCCTGCTTAGGATAAAATTTCAAGATAAAGAAAAACCAAAGGTGAAGATCTATCATGACAATTGAAGATAATATATATTCAATCGAGAATGTATTTTTTTATTAATGCCAAAATGAAACCAAAATATGTAAAGAATTTTGTGACAGAGAGTTGGAGGAAATAAATGGAGTCATTGAGAATAATATCACGTGGAAGCTTGTGGATGTAGCACATTAAATAAAATGAATATAAGTCAAATGGATATTCAAAGTCAAACATGGATTAGATGTAAACATCTAATGGTACCAAGAAAGGTTAGTTTCAACGGGCTTTGCTAGAAAATTTGAAATTTGATTTCAAAACATTTTTTACCTGCTTCAAGACTTGAGACTGTGAGGCTCTTGTTAGGAATTGCTGAAAGTTCAAGTGAGAGACCTTCAGTTTTACATGAAAATGGGATTTTTGAGTAGGCATTTACATTAGGATATGTGTATGTTATGTAAGTTACTATTATTACTTGTTAATAAATTACTACATAAACAAGCACACACCTGTACCAATTATCTTAGGGAATAAACAACGATCCCAACAACCGCTCTCTCTCTCTCTCTATGTATATAAATATATGTCTCCGCCCTTCTTCCATTTCCTTTTTCTCCTCCATCTTCTAGGTAAACCTTCATCTATTTCTAGTAGGCAGACAATAGCACCAGGAAGCCGTTTGCCTGACTTCCCATCACTGAACTCATTTCTCAGAGATTTTTACTGGGGTCCATACGCAGCTCAGCCCCCTCTGTGCTCCATCTCCTTCGCCGCCATGGACTTGGCAAGGCGCTGAGAGACGCACAGAGCCAAAGACTGGATAGTAATCATGGGGTTCACCCCCAGTGCGGTGGGGAAGAGGCTGGCGTCGCAAACGAACAAGCCCTCCGCTTCCCAGCTCTCCCCGTTCTCGTCCACAGCGCCTTCTTCCTTGCAGGCCCCCATCCTACAACTACCCATCTGGTGCCCAGACCCATACAACGCCCACAAGGGGCTTCCCGAGCTTGGGCCCCCGGGCGGGCCAATTCCATCGAGAAACTCCTCCAACTCCTTGTCCGTTATTCCCTTGCAATTCATTCTTTGCCCGTCGCTCCGGTGAGTTCCCACCTCGGTGGCGCCGGCGGCGACTAATATCCGCAGCGCCCGCCTCAGCCCCCGCCGGAGCTCCTCCTTGTCGGACTTCTCCAACTTGTAGCTGATCCGCTGGACGCCCTCCACGACCCCGGCGCCTCTGTCCCTAGCCAAAGCAAAGAGGTGAACTGTGCGACTGTACTTGGCCATTCGCTCCTTCATGTCCTTGCCCGAGACCCACGGCATCAACGTCGCCATAGTCCCCGGGACCGCCGCCGTCGTCTCGATGATGACCCTCGAATCTCCGCCGTCGGCTGCCTCCACCTCGTGCATTGATGTGATTATCCCTCCGTGGAAAGCCTTACCCACCAACTCCGAGCCTTCCTCTTCGGGGAAGAAGCCCCACGCCATGATCACCGGGTGAAGGTGCAGGTTCTTCCCAATATGCCGGTTCATCAACCCGCTGGCAGAGAGCAAGAGCGGCGTCCTGAGTGCCCCACCAGAGGAGATGCTCACCTTGGCGCGTATCCGTAGCTGCTTTCTGACTTCCCCGGCCACTACTCTAGCGGCCACCCCGACGCACTTCTTCTTCTTCTTGCTCTTCTTGTTATTATTCTTCTCGAGGAGGAACTTCTCCGCCACGCAGCCGGCGAGGATGACGGCGCCGTGATCGACAGCGTCAACGAGCCAGGTTGTGTCTGTGCCGCGCTTCTCGCCGGTGGGGCAGCCGAAGCCGCAGGAGCCGCAGAAGTGGCCCTCCGGCGAGTTCCTGGCCACGGAGTCGACCTTCAGCCCGAGTCCCTCGCAGCCCCGACGGAGGACTTTGTTCTGCAGCCCTTCTTCTTCGCAGCCCTCGGTCACGCCGATCCTGTTCCAGACGGTATCCATGGCGTTGGTGAACTCCGACGACTGGAAGAGAGGCAGGCGGCGGTCCCCGGCCCACTCCTTCATCACAGCCGGCGGAGTTCTTATGCTTGCCGACCAGTTTACGGCCGAGCCGCCGCCCACGGTGGCGCCTGCGAGAATCATGATCTTCCCGTCGAGGGTACCGAGAACACCTTTCGCTTCGTACAGCTTATCTAGAGAAGGCCCCTCCAAGCCGGAATAGTCCTCCGCGACGAAATAGTCCCCCTTCTCGAGGACGATAACTTTGTGGCCGGCGCCGGCGAGGACGGCGGCGGCGACACCGCCGCCGCAGCCGGAGCCGACGATCAGAACGTCGCACTCGACATCGATGACCCCCTCTTTCTCGGCAGCATGGGCTGTAAGTCCTTTCTGGTTCAGAGACTTGATCAGGGACGCTTCCGTCTCCTTCTTCACCTCCACCAACCCCCTCTCTAATGGTCTCTCTTTATTTTTGCGCGGCAGGCCTTTGGATTCGATCTCGTACCCGATCGTTTTCCACGTAGGATTATCCATGTTTTGATCAGTCTACAACAAAAGAGGGATAAACCTTAGAGGTATCCTCAGAGCGTCGGGGGTTATCCATTTTTTCATAAGCCAAAAACAAGAGAAGAAAGAGTAAAAGAGAGAGAAATGTAGAAAGTAAGAGAGAGATGGCGCGAGAGTGAAAGAGAGAGAAACAGGGAGAACGAAATAGAGCGAGAGAGAAAGAAAAATAAAGAGAGACAGAGAGAAAGAAAGAGAAAAAGAGAGAGAAATAGAGCGAGAGATAAAGAAAGAGAAAAAGAGACAGCGAGAAATAAAGAGAAAAAGAGAGAAAAAAGGAGACAGAAATGAAAAGAAAAAGAGAGAGAAATAGAGCGAGAGAGAAAGAAAGAGAAAAAGAGACTAAGAGAGAAAAGAGAGAGAAATAGAGAGAGAGAAAGAAAGAGAAAAAGAGAGTAAGAGAGAAAAGAGAGAGAGAGAAGTAGAGCAAGGGAGAAAGAAAGAGGGAATGAGAGAGTAAGAGAGAAGAGAGGGAGTAAGATAGAAAATAGAGAGTAAAAGAGAAGGGAGAATGAAAGATAGAGAGAGAGGGAGTAAGAGAGAAAGATGGAGAGAGTAGGAGAGAAAAATAGAGAGAGAAAGAGAGAAAGATGTAGTCAGTAAGAGAGAAAAGAGAGAAAAATAGAGAGAGAGAGTAAGAGAGAAAAGAGAGAGGGAGAAATGTTCGATCGGCTGCTGCCTGCTGGCGCCGCTGGCCATTTGTTCGAATTTGTTCGAACAAGTTATAGAACAAATGGCCGAATGAACCAAATTCTTCGTTCGAAACTTTCGATCGAACACGAACGAAGGGTCTGTTCGATCCAAAGATTCGAATAGATCTGTTCGTATCGGCATTTGTTCGTTCGAATCTTTCGATCAAGATTCGAACGATCCGATCCGATCCTAGATGCCTAGAAGATAGAGAGGAAGAAATAAACAGAGAGAGCAAGAGAGAGAAAGAGAGAATATAAGTTAGAGAGAGAGAGAGAGACAAAGATAGAGAGAAAGAACTAGAGAGAGTAAAAGATAGAAAGAGAGAGAGCGAGAGACAAAGGTAGAGAAAGAAACAGAGAGTGAAAGATAGAAAGAGAGAGAGAGACAGACAAAGATAGAGAGAAAGAAATAGAGAGCGCGAGAAAGAAATAGAGAGAGTGAAAGATAGAAAGAGCGAGAGAAAGAGAGAATAAAAGAAAGAGATCGCGAAAGATTGAAAGAGAGAGAATAAAAGAGAGTAACAGATAGAAAGAGAGAGAGAGAAAAAGATATTGAGAAAGAATAGGGAGAGTGAAAGACAGAAAGAGAGAAAGAGAGATAGAAAGAGAAGAGAGAAATATATAGAGAAATATTGATAGAGAGAAAGATACAAAGAGAGAGAGAGAGAAAGGCAGATCTAGAGCGAGAGAGGGAAAGATAGAAAGATAGATAGAGAGATGGAGAGAGAGAGAGAGAGATAGAGAGATAGATAGAGATATATATATATATATATCGATCGATCGATCGATCGAGAGAGAGAGAGAGAGAGAGAGAGAGAGAGAGTCGAAGGTGGGTTTACCCTGGTAAAGAAGTTAAACAGGGTGACCATCTTGGCAAGCAGGAAGACTATCCGGACGGGGCGTAGGAAGGTCTCGCGGCTCCAACGCTGCAAAATTTTCTCCCTCTTCTTGAGGGGTAGCTCGGGATAGGAGCTAAAGAAGGGGAACTTCTGGGAGACGCAGACAGATCCGGAGAGGAGTAGAGTCCCCATGCGGGTGGACAGAGCCCATAGAGCGAACCTCATGAGGTGCACTGCCTCAGGTAGGTTGTTCCCAAGCAGCTCTGCCACCTGCGATTCAGTAGAGAGGGAGTCAAGTTAGAAAGAGAAGAGGAGTAAGAAGTGAAAGAAGAGGAGGAACCTCGTCGGGAAGCGGCCCATCGCCGCTACTGAGCTCGAAATAGGCTTGGAGGTCCTTGTTGAGGAGTTCTTCATCCGTTATACGAGGAATCAGAGCTTCACAAATCGCTGCCAGCGTCTTCATCTGTTTCTTGGAGAAAACATGAGTTGGAGATTCGCCCATCTTTCTGCCACCCATCAGCATCGGATGGCTTTCCCTTCTCTTCTCCATTTCTTCACTCTCACAGAGAGAGAGAGAGAGGAAGATGACAACGAGGGACGAGTCTATCGCAAAGGAGTGAGCAGACTTTATTGAGTGAGAAGCCATCCAATTACCGTGATAGAAGGGCATCTCACTTTCTTTAGAATTGTGTATCTTTCCTTCGGTTATAATGGTGGAAGACATCCTAACGCCTTCGAGACGACGGCATGGACTTCAAGAGATTTTGTCGGGGGAGTTAAACGATGATAATGAGGTCTGAAAAATCCGCGACCTGGTTGGATGGGATCGATACGTTCTCTTTATGTCGGCCGCAGGCAAAGTCTAGGAGGTTAGAGAGAGAGAGATGCCGAGACAGGCGCGAGGATGTGCCGGGAGATATGTATATATGACGATCGGCATCGAGAAAGACGTACAGAGAAAAACACATAAACAGGAAGAGTGGGAGATGTGATGGGGCACGAAAGACAGATTGAGGAAAATAGCTGAGAGAGAGATAGGCGGTAATGTCATCTATAGAGAAAAATTCTGTGATGGACTTTCCGAGGGAATAAAAGTTTGGTGTCGTAGCGGACGCTAGTATTAAAGAGGAATTAAGCCACTTCAGTATCCTCATCGACCGATAGGATTCTAAATGACAGTATCCTCATCGACCGATAGATTTTATCCTTTACTCGTTATGAGAAATAGACGGCCAGGATTTAATATAAGATAATATAGATGGCTAGGATTAATATAGATTGGATAAATCTAGTGGATAGGATTAAATCCATACAGGTTAACATAACGGTTTTATAATCCAACGGTCAAGATTAAATCTAGAGACAAAGTTACAAATCTCGATTTATAACTTCCTAAAGCTAGCCATTATTATTATTCCATGATCTATAGATACAAACCAATCTGTTGCTAATTAGATTCAAAGGAGTAAAACAACAATCTTTAACTATATATGGTTCTTGTCGCCCCATCTTTTCATCTATCTCCATTCTCATTCCCCTTCGTCTTCTTCATCTACTTCTACTTCTCCCGCGAGAACTTTACAAGTATCGCCTGAGAGAGTGATGAGGGTGGTGGAGAGAGAGAGAGAGAGAGAGAGAGAGAGAGAGAGAGAGAGAGAGAGAGAGAGAGAGAGAGAGAGAGAGAGAGAGAGAGAGAGAGAGAGAGAGAGAGAGAGAGAGAGAGAGAGAGAGAGAGAGAGAGAGAGAGAGAGAGAGAGAGAGAGAGAGAGAGAGAGAGAGAGAGAGAGAGAGAGATAGATAGATAGATGGATAGATAGATAGAGAGAGAGAGAAAGAGATAGATAGAGAGATAGATAGATAGAGAGAGAGCGAGAGAGAGAGAGAGAGTGAGAGAGAGAGAGAGACTTTGAGACGGATATTTAAAGACAGAGAGGAGGGTCATAACGAGAAATTAATTTGGGCATTTATTGGGGTTTGACGTTAGTTCTTTCATAACTCCCTTGAATATCATGCGTGTTATCAGTCATCCCATTCAAGTGAATGAATATCGGGTAAATCTTCATAGGTGAATTTGTTATGCAACTCGGGGATTAAATTAATTTCAAATTTTACAATACTTCATAATCTGTTTAGTTCATGACAGTTTTTGGTATTTTTGAGGTCAGATAAATTGTATCTAGTGTTTCTTTTCAGCTCTTTCAAGGTTTTATATTTTTATAAAGATTTGAAAGAACAAAAGAGAAGCCAACAGAACTTAATTGAGTTTATTTTCCTCCGTTTTAAATTTTTAGCTAGCATTATGGAGAAACAAAATTTTATCCAATGGTGAAGAAAATATAATGAGAGAATAACAGGAAAGGGAAAAGAAAACAGAAAAGAGAAGAGAGAAGTAAAACTATATTGATGTCTATATATATACACACAAAGTATAATGATGTCAAGGAAAGGGGGCATATACAAATCCTGATGATGGATGTTGGAGCATGATGACATATAAGTTGTGCCACCATGGTGGGCGCAGTGGTCCTATGGAAATTAGTAGCCTGGTCAAGAAGAGATGTGTACCACAAGGAGGCTCATGTGTTGTACCGGCCACAAGGTCAGTATTGTTTAATTCAAATGTATGTTGGGAAACACAGATAACATTCATTTTTATGGTTGTATCCATTATCCATTTTATTTTGTATAAATTACATAGTTAGAAAAACATGTTATCATCAAATTTTAGAAATTTCCATGCATCATTACATTTCGGACCTGTGTTCTAACTATCATGCAACTATTGTTATTGGAGTATTTTCACTAAAACCACTTGGTTTCATCAAATTCAAGTATTTTATTAATGATATTTGGACTTTTAACCAAGAAAGACTCAGGTGCATTGAGTAGAATAAGTGAATAATGAGGGGTGCACAGAATGGCTTAATTGGCCTGTTTTGGGCTACAGGTCCCTGGGAGTCCAATATATCAACCTCACAAGGCCCCATAAATAGCTCCCACATTTGGGCATCTTGTCCCTCCACTGTCGAGAAAGAGGTAAATCCTAAAAGCCACAAATGGAAGATGTAGTGGGTGCATCTCAAAAACGCACAAAAGTTTGGCTCATGGACTGCAAAAATATTTCACCCCAAGCTCCGGGGTGTTTTCTTTAGTTCTTGTGAGAATAAAGAGACCACAAGCCCATGATCAGTTTCTCTCACAATATTGTATTTAATGTTCTGGACCTTTTAAGCCCAATACCCTTGCTAAAAAAGATCTCTCTCTCTCTCCAACAATGTATGGCCATCAGAAAAATGCATTCTGGAGGTCAAGTACCTGTTTTGAAGCTTGACACAAGTGAGTTTATGTTTTTTTAATGAAGTTTGTTCTCTCTGGGTTACAATATGTCTAGCCTAGGTGGAACGTAGAGGCCTTGGGAGATATTTATTGAATAAGAACATCACATATCGGTACAGAATGCAATAAAAATACCCAAGAAATACACAATCACATATTGTACTCTCTCTTGCTTGATCTCCAAATAATTTTTATTAAATATATTTCCTGCTTGATCTTGAGAGAGTATCAAGATCCTCCTGATGGCCTTAACCTATTTTACCGTTTCTAACATTCAATCAGGTTCCTAGCTTGCAATAAACCTCCTGGAGAAGAGATGATATATTTGTGTGCAATCTAACAGTAGAGAGCTTTACACCATGGCACATACATGTATGCATTACCATTATATACCATGAGCACATCGATCAATAAAATTTTGGGTATTTGAGTATCCTTTTTATTTGATTAAATTAATAATAAAAATTACAAACCCTGACTCCTAAAGAATTTCACTTTCTCGTGCTGAGGAATGATCATTTCCACAAGGAACGGAGATTATGGTAAGTAGAGGATCATAAGTGATGTTTTATAAGATAATAAATGCGTAGAGATGAGAAGGATCGTAAGGATATGTATGAGATAATTAACTTGGCTTATTGGACATGGTTGAATGATGATGACAAATAAATGAATGGATATGTGATTGGATAGAATGATGTGACTGTATCGATGTCAAGAAGAAGACAACAAACTAAGCCCAAGAAGAATCAGGATAGATCATTAATTACTACCAGGATCAATGTAATTTTGAACTTCAAGAGATCCCCTACAATCCATGTAAAATATTAAGAAAACTTGATGTATCTTGAAATATCTTTTTTTCATTTGGCCTACTAAATTAGTATAAGTTCAGGTATGAACTTTACATAGATAGAGGGATCTGTTTATTGATAGAAGATTATGGATGGATAGATGAGAGAGCGACAGAGACAAAAGTCAAACTTAAAATTAATATTAGAACTCTTTCTAGAGTGTTAGACATCTAGACTTGAAGCTGAATGAATCTCCGTGGTTAGAGTTTCTCTCTCCTATACGCCAGATTTCCTGTGTGCCATGGAACTTTTGGAGTTTCTGAAGATTCTACCACCTTATTTTCACCTTTTTGTCAACTTACGGTGATCACCGTAATTTCAAAGAAGATACCTGAAATGATATTAAAATGGGATCCATCATCACCAATTAGTTTTTGGGGACATCAAGATCTGAAGGGTATAGGTTGATACAAAATTTCAATGCAACTTATGATCATTTTATTCTGAGTGACTATTGCCTCAACCCACTTAGAAACATAATCAACATCCATATACAAATATTCATATCCAAATGGTGAAAAAGGTCTCATAATATCTATGAATCATAAATCAAAAAAATTATAGTCAATAATTGTAATTACTGGCATAAAATCTTTCTTTTCATGGTAAACATGGATTCAATATTTTATTTTCAATGCTTGAAAAATATCACTTTACTTCATTCAGCCTACTATAGGTGCAGTAGAAATTCCATGAATAATTTTAAGCAAATAGATGGATCCATTTATAGACAAGAGGGTATGAATGGATAGCAGATCGAGAGAAAAAATTCTCATATAACTTCAGCCCAGAAATCTTTCTGGATCATTAGATCTCTTGATTTGAAATTGAATAATTTTGACAGATCAGAATTTCTCTCTCCTTCGCATCAGATTGAAAGTGCGGCTTGGAATCTTTGGAGTTTCTGAAGATGATGCCACCTTTTTGTATTTTCATGATCTTCCGATGCATGGAAATTAACTCAAAAGGCACCCCTAGAAGTTTCCAAGGAGCATTCATTGTAATCTGCCAAATTACCTATCCACCCATACTACTATACAACATGTACATGCTTTCTCAAACTCCAAAATTGCATTAATTGATATTTGAATCCAGCCTTTTCTCTTGGTCCATCTCAGCCTCCTTGTACCATTCCCAATCCCCATTGATTGAAATTTAAGTTTATGGTTTTTTTACTCCATTAAAATATTTGATATACCTATGTCAAAACCTAAATAATAAAAGGTAGAAAGTTGAAAAAATGATCGTTCATAATCTAAGTGCCAATCATTGGCAATAGATGATACACATGAATAGTTCTTTAAAAATCAAATATCTTAAAATAATTAAATACCATACATTTTCATTTATAAAAATATTTGTTAAATATATTCTGATGAGAAAAATATTTTGCTTATGAATTTAATTCCTAAAAAATTGATATATATATATATATCTTCTGACTGAAAAATTAATTTCATACCCGATATGAGGTCATAGATGGATTGGAAAATAATTATACTAGGCTGGAATAGAGAAAGCAGACTAATATAGATTTTTGATAATGAATTATTCCATTGATCCGTACAAAGGAAGAAATGTTACGGAGGCATAAGTTGAACGAGATTCAGGCTAGAGAAATGGTGGAACTTTCTAGTTGCATGAAAGGAATAGTGTTAAATATTGATATTGATGATCTAGGTAGCTTAAATTACTAAACAAGGAATAACAATCCCAATTTCATTCTGGAATAATATTTAATCATTTTAAGATTGATAACAAATATATATAACTATTTTAGTACAAGTAACTATGTAAAATGTATGATATTACTCTAATAATTAGTGTATCAAACACCAAGTGTTACCAACATTACTACGGTCAAACCAATGTGCAAGATGTTCCCAAGGCTACACCCATATTACATGGGAGCTCATATGTGTGTTACGTGTGAGCAGACAAGCCCCCATGCTTGCCTTTTGAGTATCTCTGTTCGACTCACATTATTTCCAGCGATAGAGTTTAAATGTGCCATGCTGGCCTCTATAATTGAACTAAAGCCAATGCAAATCCATGGAACTGAGACGTGCCAATTCTCACAACAGTACACAAGTCCGGATTTCCACTTGATCTTTTACATGCACACAGGTCCAAGCATTTGAATGCACTAGTACCTACAATAGTCGAGGAGCCTAGTTATGCCTAAGCCTGGACATCAATTTGTGTGTGAGATGAGCCATTTCTTACACCGTGTGCCACATAATGGAAATATATATGAATGATAAGTTAATTATCAATTCCACATCTCATTGATTGTTCATCAATGAAATATATATTCATCAGAATGGACATGTTGTGCTTATTATTAAGTCCATGAATACATGATCTGATATAGTGAATTATAATGAGATCATAGCACATAGATCAATAGTCTTTTAAGCATGTGTTCTAGATATTTATATTCAAAGGATACTCAAGAAGGACATCAAATTATATGGATAAACTATCACTATTTATTCTTATTCATATGACGAGTATGGTTAGTCATGTATCCATTACTGTGGAGACACTAAAGATGAATGGTGGGTAATATTAGCATAGAGAGTCCATTGCATAGATATGTATGAATCTCTGAATGGTAATATACCAAACTATCAATCGTTTTGATGCACATCACGGTTAAGTAAGTGTCCCTTAGATCTAAGCCGCCAAAGATGTCTTCTAGGAAGACATTTATACTTTGATTACGACTGAAAAGTTCCTATTCATGGAATTGTAAAACTTTTGTGGTCGAGTGCATAAAAAAAGTTGCTAAAATGATTGAATGACACAGATGAGATTTTTTACCATGATATAAGAGGAGACACCTCAAGGAAAATAATGTAATGAACTCATTGGCCAAGCAAGTTGATTATTAAAGTTTATTATTAATAATGCAATGACCTCCTATAATGATATATCAATTTGATTATTTATAAATTAGGGTTTTACAATTTAAAATAGCCTAAATCATTGTAGGAGTTTCAAGCAGGTGATAGGCTATATGTACATGATAACTGATGATTTACAAGTTCCACAAATGAGTAAATACACTCTTTTGTATTTTCTGGAGCATGAGGTGGTGTAGCTTAGTACCCCACATGTTGAAGACTCATTCTATTGAGTGGGTTAAAATGATATATCATTAATTGATATGTATATGATGATATAATTATTTAATATAGAAGGGAAATAATTTTTATTGATCAATTGGAGTCATTAACTAGACTAACAGATCAACCTAGAGGGTCACACACAAATGGTCTTTTGGGCGTTGAAAGATATACTTAAAGTTTGGGGTTCTATGAAAAGTAACCACTCATTATAAATAGGGGAAGACCCAAAATGAGCTTTACCCAAGACAGGATTGCTTTAGGCACTTTCCCTTCTATCATTATTTCCCCTCGACTCATGATATGATTGGAAAGGTATGAAGATGACGATAGAGAATGAATGAGACTCATCAAGATGAAGACGATAAATTGTAACTATAAATGATTCTCAAATAATAATAACATAAATATTCAAAATCACATATATAAAGGAGGTAACCAATGAACATAAAAATCTTCCAAAAATATTCAATGAAAGATAAATCTTCAAAAATCACATAGATAAACATAAATATAAAAAATTACTCATAAAAAGGAGATGACCAATCATAGTAAAGGTTAAACAGGAGAGTTCATTTGATACTTTTTGTGACCTTTTTCGATACAAACAAAAACCTTCAAAATAACTTATAGAAAGAAGGTAAGTGATGAGAGTAAAGCTTCTTAGAAAGAGGTCATCTGATACTTTGTATCTTTTTTAGTACAAGGTGTATCTTGGAGCACCATGGGTGGAAACTTAACCTATCTATTAGGTTAAATTGATCAATACTTAATTAATCTATATGTTTATATAATTAATTAATAAGGTTAACTGATAATAATTATTGGGAAACAAGTCACATGAGAGGTATAAGGTCTCTCTTTGTCTAAACATCTGAGGAAATTAACCTGTCATATCTATCACTAAAACACTAGTTTCTCCCTCGATTTTCAGATGTTATTATAGTTTCTTATGTGCTCTTTGGTTTTTGAGGAATGATCAAATGACAAGATATTAGGTGAACTCATGGACTATAGAGAAGATGTTTTTGTATCTAGTAAGGGGGAACTCATGGACAATTCTGATCATATCTCATCTATCCTCAGCTCAAAGGAACTGACAAGGAGTATTTGTCCTACGTCTACACCCTTCTCTATGCCTACTATTGACACTTAGAACAAACCAAAGATCAAAGCACAATAGCAGACTACTTTGAGAATTCCCCAAACCTCTTGACATAACCCAATACTTCAAGCTCTAACTCAGGACAGAATTTTTCAAGGCCTTCCCCCCCTTCTCTTGTGTCCCATTGGCTCATCTCCACTCATGATGTGATCAGAATGGTGTAACAACGAAGGTAGAGAAAGATCAAGACACATCAAGATGAAGGAGAAGATTTGACGTACAAGGGATCCCTTGGACACATCTATAGGTTGCACACTTGAGCATCGTCAACATGTCCCACTTGAGGATCCAATAAATTATTAATTCATTCTTTTCACATGTGATCTGATCTTTTTGTTTAATGTTGTTTTAATTCCTTTAAAATTTTTTCACTATAGGAATACCTTTTGTTTCATCCAATTCAATACCACAGAACCCAAAACACATGAGCACACATTAGTGCATGTGCCAGAAGCAACTACCACAACCCCTATTGTTATCATGTTAGGGACCGCAGCTGTGACAAAGCCACCATGTTACCCAAACTAGTGACTACAACAATGCATGCACTTCCAATCATATCTTCCCCGCTAACTGTACTTGTGCCCTACCTTGGGTTCTATTTCTTAAGCCTATGCATATGTTTGCTTATACTCCTTTTGCACTCAAAAAATCGTATATTCCTTCTATTTTGAACCTTTTGATTTATGATTCTATCATAAATGCTTCCATTCTTTACAAAAACATGATATTTAACTTTCATTCATATCCCTTAGTGGAACCACTTATTTTTCATTATGTACACAAAATTAGGAATTAATGAGAGGTTAAAACAAATTTTTTTGGGTTCTAGGGCCTTGATATTGATGAAATTTTATAATGCTTTGTTGTGGAAGGCTGATAAGAGAATCTAAAGGACATGATTTAAATAATGAAAGGAATCACCTGGGCACAGATCATGTGTGTCATTTCTTGGATCCTCATGTAATACATATCAAGTTTATCATGTGTGTAGCCTGTAGATGTATCCACATGGCCCATGGCACATCGAATCTCCTCCTTTACCTTATAAGCTCTGTTCACGCTAAATAGCCTTCATTACACCATACCAATCGCATTGGGAAGTGGAGATGAGCTAAAAGGAGAAGGGAGAAGAAAGGAGAAGAAGGGGAAGAACCCTTAACAATTATGGCCTAAGTGAACTTTTTTCATAGTTTCATCCATTTATATGACGCAGGCATTTTGATAAACCCCTCAAACTATAAATATATTTTCCAATATCCAAAAGATCATTTGCATGTGATCATCTAGGCCCATGTATCAGTATAATTAATTACTCCAATGGTCCCATAACGTTTTTTGGCTTTCCAAATTATTCAACTATATCATGAAGTAGATTAATTAGTGATGTGTTGATTTAACCCAATCGATTGGTTGAGTCCCCAGCCCGTGGGTTGCCAAGCTTCGGTTTGTTCTCAAGAAAATATGGAGTGTAGTAACTCACTCACTGAAACTGTATGTCATTAGCTACCATGTATGTATATCTCCATATTAGGATCTCATCATAATTCACTGAGCCCGATCATTCTTGGACTTCAGTATAAACATCACACATGTAGTATAATAAATACATTTATTAATGAACATGGAATGAGATTTGGGTTGCCGACCACTTATATCTACGTCAATTTTCACATAACTAAATTTTTAAAAAGCTAATTATTTAAAGCTCAAATGATGGACTTACCAAACATCTTTTAAATGCATACTTACACTAAAATTAATGATTGATCATCCATTTTTATTGATTTTTGTAGCTTGAGACCATTATGTTGTGGTTTTGTGTGACATATGCTACATAAATATCTTAATATGTGGTTTGTGTGTATTAATCTACTTGAATAGGTATATTACTTTAAAAATTCTAAATATAAGCTAATTCAAATCACATGTTATTTGTAGTTATTCACATACTATCAAATATTTCATGAATGGATGAAAATAGTTTGTTTGAATTTTTGGGTGAATAGCGTGCCCAATTACACATGCATTTAATTCAGATAATTTATTGGATTTTTAGGATGAAATTAATGAAAAATATTTAAATATTTTTACATGAGTTTCCTTGAAACTTCGAGAATATTTAGCATACATTAATATTTGGTGTATCAAGAGGAAAATTAAAGTAAATTAATATTTTTCAAAATGTGGAATATCGGGGTGTGGACCTGCCAAATGGAGGATAACACATCATATCAAGGGATGAAAGAGAACCTAATAAGCAAAATATTTATGGCAACGTACATTTTCTTCCCTAGTATTTATTCTACTTTGTTATTTCTATCTAAGAATTACCAAAACAGTGTCTGATATTTGATATTAGGCATTTGTGCAATTTCCTACAGATGATGATACTACTCGACGACCCTAAAAATATTTTTTCATAGGGCTAAACATTATTATGCTGGGCATTAGCATGATTGATACTCTCCTATCCATCTGATAACAAAAACAAATTTAATATGTTGGTACGATGATATTTACATGTTTATTTCCATTAAAGTTTTTATATGTGCATGTTATCAAGCCTAAAATAATTAAATCTATTTTTAGAAAAATGTTTTGAATTTTTTGAAAATTTGGGTATTTCTAAAGGATTTTTCTGGCTTTATATTTTGAAATTTTTTTTTTTTGAATTAAAGTATATATTTCTGAATTTTTTGTCATTATATTCATCAAGATATGATTTTTCAAAGTCATAAAGCATATTTATTTGTATTTTTTGACTTATAATATGTTTTCTTCTAATTTATTAGATATTTTCAGGCTTGAGCTTGGTGGCGCCACATGTCACCATTTGATTTGTTAAATGCTGATCAGTCATTTAGTCTGGTCAAAGATTGATGTCAGCCAATCCTTGAACATAATGGAATGATGCCAATGTGATTCCAGAATGGTCAATCATTTACTGATGTTTTTGTATTATTTAATATTGAGGCTGGTGTGCCCAACGAAAAGGGTACACTTAAAAATGCAATCAATGGTAGCAGAAGAATAAGAAACTATAAAACAAAACATTGGGGCAGTACATGTGGTGTGCACGTGTAAAGCGTAAACAAATAAAAAGGGGAGGTGCTGGTGTAGCACACAAAAACATGTTGCCATGTCATGCATCTTTAAGAGTACTATTTTTTTATCCTTAGGGTGCTTGGTGGAGGCCAGCAATTGGCCCATGTACGTGGCACAAAAAACACATTGCCACATCACAATCTCATATTCAAACTTTTTTCTTGTCTTCTCTTGTCTTTTGGTGCGTAGGACATGTGTCACCTCCCTATCTGTTAATCGGGCATGATCTGTAAGCACCCCTTTAGTTAGATCCATATCATCACACCCTTTCATATTATTCCGCTACCATCACCCATACTCTCACATCATCTGCATCACATAACTTTCTTCTCTTCTCCATGGAAATATAAAAGCCTAAAAGTTCAGTCCATTTTCTTCTCCTCTATATCTCTTACTCTTATAAACTATCTCTTCCTACCATGATCTTCTCCCACATCATCCTTATTATCTCTTTTCTCCCTTACAATCATTTAATCTATCTACGTGTTCATCTTACTCTTCTCCATCTCATCCTTATTATTTGGACATTTTCACCATCTCATCTCACCATCTTCATCTTATCACTCCCTCTTATCCTATACATAACCCTTCTCATCCTCTTAAAATCACTATGTTGAGAGAACCCTAAGATCCATTCCCGATGGAGACTACCCATACTCATCCACTATATAGAGTTATTGCATAAATATAAATTTATAAATTTTGTTGATTAAAAAAAAATCTAACAACAACATATTAAACCCTAGTTTTTGAGTTCATCGCCATTCTAAGACCCATTTAGGCATGCAGTCAGCCTGAAAAATAATGAATCTAATTCTGGCATGTTTGGAAGTCCTTTTATGAATTGATGGCATGAAAAAATCTGTTTATTTTACCTCACTTCATACAGAGCCAAGGGTCAAACCTCAGGGAGCCTAGGTAGTCATATTAGAGACTTATTGCTAAAGAGGTGTATAAATGGGATAGGTGAAGGGAGCAGTATGGAAGATGAGATGATGAAAACCAGATGAACATGATATAATTATATACTTAGATATGTAGATTGGTTTTTCAATGTCTTATTATAAAATCATGGCATTGGAGAATGATGAAGGCGAAAATGGGGTGTAAATCGTCGTTGTTATTTTCTCTTTCAATCAAATGAAAATATGTTTGTGTAACTTACTCAAATCGTATAATGATGTGCAAGGTCGTCTCCTCAGGGATTGGCACTTAGAGATGGAATTCGACTAATGAGTAGAATGATGAAGAAAGATTAAAGAGAAGTTGTTAAGGTTGTTTATAAGGAAAATCCTCGCTACAGATTTTATATTGATCTCATACTTTATACACTAGAAAAGGAAGTAGATTAATGATTTTTTTTGAATATTTTTATGGAAGTTTTAGAGATTAGATAATAGGGACAAAAGAGAGTTGAATTTACGGTTGCATGGTGTTTGTTGAAATGTCTGAAAGAGAATATCTAATTTTCGTGTTTTTTCTTACGAGGAACGAGAGGGAATTTATAGTGTTTTATAGAGAGATGGACGTATTTTAAGAACTATATATCCTTTAATTTTGTGGTAATTTTTTGAGATTTTTTAATTATCTTAAAAGTATTTAATTTGGGTTGAAAGAAAATCGATTTCAAAGATGAACTGCAAATTACTCGATGAAATGCGTGAATGAGTTTGTTTTATTTTTCCTGTTTTCGTTTTGCTCGAAATCGATTCAATTCGATTTCGAGTACTTGATTGAGTTTAACTCTTTAGTGTTTATAATTACGAAATGGTCTACTGATCCCAAAAAATGTAGAAGTGTCGATCTTACTGGATTTGGCGAGGGACGGAGGTCGCCAACGGCTTCAGACCTCTGTTCCGGCCGCGTCTTCCTTCAGGTAAGAAAATGTGATCTTCCGTGAATTTCTTCCTCCTTCAGCACTCCCTTCAGGTCGCGGAGCTGTCACTACTGACGACCGAGAGAACCAGAACGAGAGAAGGGCGAATGGGTGCTCAACCGTGCAGAAAAAATGTGAATTTGTAGATTTTGAATTCGGCGGCTAAAAAATCCATTTTCCCCCGATTCACAACCATATTGTAGGTCAGTAATGGTCCGAAGACCAGACTGACCGGTATGGGATATCTCAGGGGGATTTTCCGGCGGCGAATCGGTAGAAAACAGTCTTCTTGATCGCCGGAGTGATATCGCCGGCCACAGAGCCAGCGGTCGACGGTGGGGAAGATGCTGCGATCCCCTGGTCGTTGGGTCTGAGTCATTAGGGGTTCAACGGCTACGATTAAATCGTAGCCGTGGACCCCTTTAAGTTTGGTAGACCCCTGCTCCAGCAGTGATTCCATGTCAGCATCGACTGCCTGCTTGTTCCCCTCCAATTCGTCCAGGATGGAGCACGGCGCTGAGCTGTCTACCTGAAATAAAAGAAAACAAAGACAAAATATAAGGACGATCTTGACTGTTCGATCTTCCGAAGAAAGATCGACGGTCAAGATTAAGACATGGCTTTAATTAAAGCCCGAACTGACACGAGCTTCGGGTCAGGTCAGCTCGGAGCCCATTCAAATTTTAAATCTCGTTCCCCTTAGATTGCGGCCCGATGGGCCACGATCGTTCTCTTCCCGCACTGGCCCGGCCCGATTGCATGTGAGACATGATTATGCAATCCCATATTGACGATTTTAAAAATAGCAAGTGGTATATAAATTTTGCATCTCCTCCAGGATTGAAATTTAGTTCCACTTACTCTTGGGCGCTGACTATATTCCATAGTTCGCTTTGAGGCCACGTCCGTTGATTGGGTTTGTGCTGCGCACGTTGCTCGCGGTGGTGATCTTGGCTGCGGCTACGGGCAGCGACTTAGCTTGCTTGGATGCGGTCCATCTTTTATTCTTCTTCTTTATTTCGTCTTTTTGTTCATTCGTTTAGCCGTAGAATATAATGCTGCACATAGTGATTGAAAGATTGCTATGCTTGTTAACACAAAAACCTGTTAAAATATAATGATGCACATAATGCTTGAAAGATCGCATAAATGAGGAATTTTAACACAAACGCATGCCTCTTCCCTCTTCTTGACCTCTCAAAACCCCTAATGAGCGTTGATTTATATGATTGAATCACGACTCATCAGAGAACTGAAATCAGAAGTGGTGATGGAGAACTGAAATATGAAGTGATGAAGGTTAAAGAATATGATAGAACAATGATGACTGATTTTGCCACTGATGATGTCATAAAATAGAAAGAAATAGTTTCTGCATTAAAAATGGAGTTAAAAACAAGATAGAACTAGACTTGGGTCCTCCTACAAATCCATTTAATGATTGTACAAGGCTGGTGATGCTAGGCTTACCATGGTCACAAGATAGAACTATACTCAATATTTCCTCCACAACAGCCATGGACACCCAAAAATACTAAGCCTGCCCCTTGATATCTCATTTTCCTTCTGGTAAGCTGAAGCTAAGAGAGAAATAAAAGCCCCAAAGCAAGAGAGAAAGCTGTAATTATATTCTCGCTTTCCAAGAATAATTTCAGTGTTATCTTCATCTTTATAATTATGAGTGTACTCCTAGAGTTTCACCAAAGTCCTTGCATCCACTTGAACTATCGACACTGTGAGAATTTCACCATTGAGGTCAAAGAAGCCAAATGAGTTAGTTTCGTATTATCCACATAAATAGTAAAAAAGAATGCATGATCAGATTCTAAATTCAGCCATAAAGAATGATAATTATGTAATTAAGATGTAAGTTAAAACCTAAATGTTGGAAGTTTAAACTTGGATGGAAGTCATACAAATGAGGTATCCTCAATTTTAATAGAAGTTTATCTTAACCAACCATTGAGTTAAGGAAATGAAGGAGACAGCAGGTGATCATGGTGATCCTATGGAGGAGAACGTGTTTACAATATTGTGGATACTATCTAGTCAAATGGCACTTGTGTCCCATAATTTTTGCCTAACAAGTCAAAATTAAATGAATCTTTCACAAGGCATCAGGGAAATAACAAGTTTTGAAACTTTTATCATAGTATTATGGTATTGTATTTGTTAGTATAATTTTATGAAATTTTAGTTATTAAGAAAATCATTTTATAATTCAGATTATAAAACTTTAGTTTATTTAAATATATTTGAGGGGTTTTTTTATACTTTTTGTGATATTCCATTTTTTATGGATTTACATATTTATCTAATTTACATACTGGTCCTAAAAGTTCAAGTCTTTTTTCTTTATATTTCAATGTGTTTTAATGATGATCAGACATACGAAGATTTCCTGTAATTTCCAAATTATAATGTAGATCGTCAACAAGGTTCTCAACAAACCAGGATATCAGCATCATCATAACAACATGAAATATGAAGAAAAAAGATGGATTACGATAAATATGGAGAATTCCAACAGGTTAAAGAAGGGAATAGAAGGCATTTCAAATGTGGCCAAAGGAAATGGAATTCAAAAAAGGAATAAAGGAAAGACCAACATCAATTGTAGACCCCAACGTCAATTTCAAATGTGATCACAATATTCAATCTCAATTTCAATCCGCACATGTAAATAACCAAATTTATAATGAATCTATGATGAATATGATGAAAAAGGATGCGGATGAATCATGGATGATGATAGAGCAGAGTGAAAAAAACTGAAAAGGAGAGAAAATTTAGAAAATAGAAAAGCAAATCAGAACCAACCCCAACATGATAAAGCAATAGGTCAAGTTCAAAGTTAACCTTTAGTAGAACAACCAAGAGAAGAAGATAACCCACCATAATATCTTCAAATTCATTCTGAATTTATAAATAGTAATTCTCTCACTAATTCATTTTCTGTTTATAAAAGAACATAACAACACTTTGTTTCTAAATTCATTTTTTATTTATGAATGAAGGAAATAATGGACGAAAAGAAGAAGATACATATTATTTTAGTTTTCAAAAAAGATTTCTCATTCAGTTACAGATGATAATGTCCATTTGAATGAAAATCATATCCTAAATTGTGATTTGGTATAATATCAAGCATTTCTAATGAAAGCAATTAGATTTTTATGGAGAATTTTTTTACTAAAAAACGGTTTAAATCGATGACAATTGGGAAAAAATATTTTGTCCAAACATTTGATCAAAAATATGTATGGTCAGGGATGAAACAAATAAAATGCCATTAAAATATTTATTATGCATCAAGATCCATGCATGAACTAGTTGGGGGGAGTTATACTATAAATTGTCATATTTATTTTCAAAGTTCATGCATCTATCTAAGTTGGGTGAAAAAACCATGAGCATGAATCCATTTCAGGAACTCCATTTATTGTTCAACATAAGAGTATGTGTATAGAAGTTAGGCACCTAGAACGGATCATGAACATATTATGGATGGTAAAAACTATGTCGAATTATTGTCGAAATATTGTGAGAAAAAACTATGGTTTTAGACAATGTGTGGATGAATCTCAAATGGTAAAGGGTATCTGCAAGATGATGAGAAAACATAAAAAATCAAAATGTCGAATTATTGTAGTTATGGATGGAGTGATGAGTGACTTGTGTGAACCCCACTTCACCACCTTTTATGAGTTGATGTAGTTATGTTTCTTGGTTAACCACTAGCTGAATCATGTATTAGGATAGGGGTGTGCATTTATCAAAGTCATTTGGCACAAAATCACCATTTTCCCTAAAATTATCTTTTAAACCTATATATCTTCTTCTCCTATTTCCCCTCGTTTACCTTGCACCATTTCAAACAATTGGTATTTATGCGTATGTGAACCCATTTCTTACCATTATAATTGACTAATTATGATATGCTTTACTCACAATATTTTTTTGCTTCTTCCTGTTTGTGATATCAGTCTGTCATGTTATCTTTTAGTTCTTATCCCCATATTTGATTTTCATCTACATATTCTCAATCTATTTCATCGCCTTTTCAGAAGCATGGGAGCATTATACAAGACCTTTCTCGAACAGAGATTGAACGGCCAGGGGCAAAATTATCCATTTTCACCCTTTGTTGTCATCTCTGTCACAGACAAACCAGTTTTGGCAACAAAAATGGTGAAAACTACCGGCTGCACGCAGGCAAAGTCCTTGGAGTGTTCCTAAATCAGCCATCTCCACTTATAGATCATTCATGCCCTGTAAACTTGAATTTTTGTCATTTTTCAAGCATCTTTTTCACCAAAATTGATCATTCAACCTTAATCAGATGAAGGTTCTCCTCTCCACCATGGTGGGATGAGTGAGAAAGGGTACAGCCGTCAATGGAGGTCACAAGATGAAAGTGACCCCCACATGGCGGTGAAATCTGGTATGTCATCACACGTATAATTCATATGCATTTATGCAAGTGAAATATAAGAAATTCCACTGAAAATCCTTCAAAAAATATTTTCTCTTTCAGGCATTTCATCAAACACTTGATGATTGTCCCATTTTCAAACTGTTTTTACTCATAATTAACATTTTTAATTCAATAAAAACTTGGAGAAACTACCGAAATTCTCTTATCTAGTTAAAATTTCATTTTTCCCTTTCTCCTGCTGATGGCTAAATGACAATAATAATCTGATTTCACAATTGAAAAATTAGATGAACACTTTCTCATGTATGCTCTCTGAATTTCCTTCATTTATTTAGGTTCCCTAAGCATTTCACAACATTCTATTGTTAAAATAAGAATAATAGAGATAGAAGGATAGATAGATAGGTAGATAGATAGATAGAGAGCAATAGATAGATAGGTAAATAGATAGATAGAGAGCAATAGATAGATAGATAGATAGGTAGATAGGTAGATAAATAGATAGGTAGATAGATAGGTAGGTAGGTAGATAGATAGATAGATAGATAGATGGATAGACAGACATAGATAGAGAGCAATAGATAGGTAGATAGATAGATAGAGAGCAACAGATACATAGATAGATAGGTAGATAGATAGATAGATAGATAGATAGATCGATAGGTAGATAGATAAATAGATAGATAGATAGATAGATAGATAGATAGATAGATAGATAGATAGAGAGAGATAGATAGAGAGAGATAGATAGAGATAGATAGATAGATAGATAGATAGAGAGAGATAGAGAGAGAGAGAGAGAGAGAGAGAGAGAGAGAGAGAGAGAGAGAGAGAGGTGTGATGCGGCAACCAGTCAAACGGAACACATGAGGGAGGGGGAGGGACGACGTTGAAAAAATGAAAGCCTCAGCCAGTGGGACGGCGCCACGTCGGGGTGCGCATCCCGTCGATCAAAGCCACGGCCGCAGGAGAAAAGATCTACTACCTGCGTCTCGAATATTCTAGCCCTTTCTCCAAACTGCCTTTTCCCCACCGTTCGATCGCGTCGCAACGAGCGGACGAGAGTCGCCCACGTAGCCATTCAAGTTCTACGGCGAGCAGTGAACCGTTGAGCAGCTTCTTCTTAGCTGGTGCCATTCGACCACATCGATCAACGACTTCGATCGCAATGTCGTCGTCTTCGATTCTGCGGTCTTCGCCGCCGATCGCGTCGCCATGTTTTTCTTCCTCCGCTCCTCGGCTTGGCCGCAGTTCTCTTCTTCTTCGATCGCCGGCGGCGGCGAATTTCGGATCATGCGGCAAGCGCAGCTTCGCAGCTTCTCCTGCTCGGCGGATCTCCTGTTCCGCTTCTCTTGACAGATCTCCCGCCCTCGATCCGTCGGCCTCCGGCAAGCAAACTAGTTTTGAAGATGTTGCCGCGTTGAAGCTGAGCCTTCTGGTAAGTCTGATTTTGGATTCGTCTATTGCGTTTATCGCGCTCGCGTAGTGATTTCTTGATTAGGTCACTTAACTATTATCGATTTTATTTGTCTTTGAATCATCTCTCTCTGTGGTCCGGTCTAGGGGATTGAGAAGTTGTCATGTTATTTCGCCAAAAAATGTAGCTCCATCACCGTTTGAATATGTTCTTTAACCAGTACTAGTACTTCATAAAACAGAAAAATGTACGATTCGGTGCTGTCTTTCACAGAGTAAATCATCTTCACAGAGTAAATCATCTTCACATGTGTTAATCTGAACATATTTCAACGTCTGATCTATTGGATTTCCAAATTGTCCTGCGCTTTTTCTTTGAAATGATCAGCTCTAGTGCTGACTGCGTTTGGAATTTATATCAGAGTTTCCTGAAACATTTGAATTGCTCGGTTCAATGATATCGTTTGATCTGAGTTCATTATTTTCGATATGAGGTCCTCAACTCTTTTTCACTTTAGACTTGATCTCGGGGATTTCATAATTTTACTGTTATTCTGCTGACAAATTGTAGTCAACACTCCGTGAAACATTCAAATCGCACAGTCCAATGATTGCGTTTAATCCAAGAGCATGTCTTTTTCATAATCGTTAACCAAAGATACAGATGGGATTTCGTGTAATGAGTTTTTCATATTCGTCAATTCCTGTTAAAAAATAATCACAAAAATCTAAACATTTATCTATCCAACCATAAGGTAAATCAGCAGCTACGATCTGTCCCAGAGAATTAAGGCGGCTAAAATTCATGAGTTTTGCTGCTTATTGAGTATCCTCCAACTGAGACTTTCTTGATTGAACTGTAGAATGCCGTCTCCGGATTGAACAGAGGCCTGGCCGCAAGTCAAGAGGATCTGAGAAAGGCAGACGAGGCGGCGAAGGAACTCGAAGCGGCAGGGGGGCCAGTTGACTTGGAAAGAGACCTTGACAAGCTTCAGGGAAGATGGCGATTAGTCTACAGCAGTGCTTTCTCATCCCGCACTCTTGGCGGCAGCCACCCTGGCCCCCCAATTGGACGGCTTCTCCCCATAACTCTCGGCCAGGTGTCTTTACTTCTTTCCATTGATCGATCTTCCTTATTGAACAATTTTGTCTTAGAGTAGATTTTAGTCTATTTTTGGATCACTAATGTTCGTAATGGGATTTAGATATTTCAACTCCACATCAAGATAGTAAGTTATGTTAAGTATGTCTTGTTGATCTAAACTCCCATCTTAGAATCAAGATAGCTGTGGACTCTGATACGTCCTTATGTTCCGTGATTTTCTTTAGTGGTTCAATCTTCAGACCTCAGAGAAGGACAAAAATAAGATAGAAGATGATGAGAGAAAATAATTTGTATCTTTATGCTTGAATGTATAATTTTTGAAAATGTTGTAAATAAGTCGGGTAATTAGTATAATAGGGCTGGTAAATTGTAGATTTAGGTGTTTGATAGATTTACAACTAATCACAGTTGTTTCTCATCATGTTGTTTGCAGGTTTTTCAGAGAATCGATGTTGTGAGCAAGGACTTCGATAACATTGTGGAGCTCCAGTTTGGGGCCCCCTGGCCCCTTCCGCCGGCCGATGCAACCGCTACCTTGGCGCATAAATTTGAAATCCTAGGTCTGTGTTCTTCCTCTGACTTCAGATTCATGCTTCTGGAACATCAAAAATCTGAAGTAAACCACTCGATACAGCAAATTTTTCCTCGCCCAGTTGATTAAAAGCGCCAAAATCGTTTTCAAAGAAAATCAAAATAGGAGAAAAAACCTCTAGATTCAGCTCAACAGATCAATTTCAGGCATTGAAGAAACCCTAGATAATTTTTTAGATGCTTGCGTTCTATAACTTTCTTTATCTTGCACCCCTTTTGAAGAACCTGAATATGATCTAGGATGCGGAAGATTCATGTTTGGAGAACATTGAAGTCTGAGTAGTACTCAATTCCGGAACTGTCCTCTCCCATTCGATATAAATAACTGAGCCCACATCAAAATCTGCTAAAAAATTCCTAAATTCTGCCACAAACCTCCACAAATCAATTCTATAGAATTTGGAGCTGAATTGTAATGTTTGCGTTTGGCTACTTTCATACTGTCACATCCAAACCAAAGAACTGTAATCGAATTGTGTAAAATTACAACTTCAGAATAAATTTGATGATAGTGTCTGTAATGCAGGTCCAGCGAAGATCAGAATTGTATTCGAGAAGACGACGGTGAAAGCAACCGGGAACCTAGCTCAGCTGCCGCCTTTGGAGCTTCCTCGGCTTCCTGATTCTTTGAGGCCGCCGTCCAACACAGGCGCCGGCGAGTTTGAGGTGACCTACGCTGATGAGTCCCTCCGCATTACCAGGGGCGACAGGGACGAGCTCAGGGTCTTTGTCGTCGCCTGATAACGGTCATAATTTATATACTCTTTTTCAAATTACATCAAATTCATATTATTCAATTTTCGTCTGACAATCTGTCATCCGTTCCATCCCTTACCATCGTCTGTTATTTGTCCCTTATTGAACAGATAACAGATCATTGGGTCTGGTGATTTACTCTAAGTTTAATACTGTCCTGTCGCCGTTTTGTCCTGCCCCTCATACGGGTGCCGAAACACATTCAATGCAATCTGTCATCTGTCCCTGAACCGTACCGGGGAAATGACGAAGTAATTGTCATCATCATCATACTCCCTTAGAAAAATGATGATGTTGATGATTTCTTCCGTGAAAAGTAGTCACCATTTTCATCCTGTCATTATTGAGAACTCTATTATGAAGACCATGATAAGAGGTTGGGAGATGGTGGCTCATATCGCAAGTGAAAATTGTTGGCAGTATTAAGCATGAAAGAAGATTGTTTTTTTACAACATATTGTCCATTTATTCTGATAATAGTAAATTATTAAGAACGAAATAAACTCAGAATTCCCATGATAAATGAAAACGAGCGATGTCCTCAATTAGCTCAGGGATTTGAGCCGTTGGATATGCTTGATAAAGGTTGGATAGCTGGCTGAGAAGTGTTTGCTGATTGTTGATATATTATGATACTTGTTGAATTGATTACAGTTTTGAATTCATGTTCTATATAGTTAGCGAATGGGTTAGAAATGGTTGAAACTTGCATCATAATTATGTCTACCTTAGCTGACGTATGAAATTCTGATTTGTGGTAAAATCAAATGATATCCGTTAAATAATCCAGTATGCTGTTATTTTTTAATTTTACATCTGGTTTATAAGACTAATAAATTCACCTGGCTCATAAAATAATTTGGTTTCTGCATTCGTATCATAGAACTATCTTTATTTTCTCATCATATGATTTTAAATCATAATACCAAAAACTAATTGCAAGAAAGCGTCTTAAAAATTTAGGGTTTTAGAAAGAGTTTACTTAGTACTTTGAACTAAAGGGTTATATGTTATTTTGTTGGTTTCAAATTACTCAATAAAATCCAAAGGGGAGGCTGAATTAGGTGCTTAGGAAAGTCTAAACTTCACAAACGATTAGGTATCAAATACTGTTAACAATTCAGGTCACTAAAATAATATTGAGGAACAAGGTAGGAATAGGATGAGTCATCCTATACATTAATATTTCTAAGTATGGCAATTCCTTTATTCTATTCTTGGTATTTCCGTTCTCCATCTCCTTACACTACAACACTATCAACATTCCAGGCCACAAATGCATTAGTCATATGAATAAGGGAAAACATTTTTGAAAATATCATCCAAATTTTCCCAATAATACAAGGTGCTTCAAGTCCCTTGCCTTTGAAACCTCGTATTTCATATATGGCATTCAAATCCTTTTCCCATTTAAACACCAAGGCTCTTCCTCTCGTAAATCAACAGTAAAAAATACAATTCACTTGCAAAAAAGGTTTATCCCAATTGTTTATCGTCTAAAATTAAATAAAAATGTGGGCCCACCATAAAATTTTCTCACATCATCTCAATCTCTGTTTAAGACACTTCTAACTCACAAAATTACTTTTATTATCTTCCAATATATATTTATTCTAATTTCAATGTGTTTATCAATCCAAAATTATTATTTTTATTAAAAATAACCTTTTTGGTATCTAAATATAATTAAAATAACTGTGGATGCAAACAGTAATTTTTGATCCATGAATATCTAGTGATCTAATAAATAATATTTCTGAATTATAGTGTGATATGCATACATATCTTATAATTATTATTCACACTTTTTATGCTTGAATACTTTTTTAATTTCATATCCAAAAAGCATTCAAAGTTATAATTGACTCAAATATTTGAGTAGTGGATGATTGAGTATATAACTTGATAAACCCAAAATGAGTCATGAAACTATACATATTTTAGGGCCATTTTGGCATTATTCTATTGATTTTACCTTCATCTTTTTATGAATTTTCATATCATGCATTAAATGAAGCCTTAGGCTAAAACAATACATTTTAATGTATTTTAGCATAATTTAGAAGTCCAATTATTTTCATGCAAAGTAATTTTTGAAATTATTATTTTTAATGGGTTAAATTCTCCATAATGGCTATTCTAAATTTTGTAGGATAGAAATTAAATAATTAAAAGAAAGAAAAAAATGGGTTTGTAATGAGCTCAGTGTAGCAGCACTCAAGCCAGCCGCAGGCAGGTGAACACGAGGCTCCCAATCTTGCCCGCAGCTAGAAATTGCCTATGCAAGGTGCAAGCACCAAGGTAGGCAAGCACAATACAAGGAGCCGCAATACAGGCCACAAAAAGCCAAAACACACACACACCCAACAGACGTACAACAACGCTCGTGTACACGCGCGGGGAAGGGAGTAATTAATTAGTTGAAGATAAATGAAATGAAAGTATATAGCTATATATGTTTTAAATTTATTCCATTTGGGATTAACTTTTGTATTCTTTGCAAATTGCAAGCCTGCAAGGCCTACAAAAGATAATAGGGGGATCACAAGCCAATAGGTCGTGCTCTTAAGCAAAAGAGAAAGAGACTATTACCCGGATTTGAGCTTACTTAGTTCGAAGCTCACATCATAAATGGATTGTTTAAGTATTCCAATATAATCTCTGCCATCCGATTTCTTAAGGAAGATCGGACGACAAGATCTTCTTATTCATATTAATTTTCTTTCTTTTTCTTTTGCAGGTGCTTGATTGGTTGAAATTGATGATGATGATGTCAGGGCCCTCCATGGGAGAATCAGAATAGAGAAAAAGGCTGATAAGGCCCCCTAACAATGATGCTGATGTGATTAGGGGTACACCAAATTAAAAAGGTCCATGTTTGTGACTTAACTGTAGTCATTAACCCTTAATCGCATGAGATTCAATGGCCAAGGGGCAGATATTGATGGAGTTATATGTGGCCGGCAAGCCTATCACACATTCCATATCTCATTCCATGTTCATTAATAGAACATAATCATTATAGTGCACGTGTGATGATTATAATAAAGTCCATGAATACATGATTGGACTTAGCGAATTACGATGAGATCGTAATACGCAGATCACTAGTCTTTTAGCATGTGTTCTAAATCATATATGAAGGATACTCGACAAGGATATCAAAATATCCATATATAATAGCACTATCAAGCCTCACCCATGTGATGAGTTTGGCCAATCCGTATCCATTAGTGTCGAGACACTAAGGATAGATAGTGGGTTTTCTTTAGTGGAAAGAGTTCATTCAATTGATCCGTACAAATCCTTGAATGGTAATACACCAAAACTGTCAATTAGGTTCACGTCACGGTTGTATAAGTGGTCCTTAGACCTAAGACACCAAAGACATCTTGTGAACAGACAGTTTTACTTCGACTTATCATGGGATTCTAAATAATTAGTTCAGGTACATCAAGAAGTGCATGAAGATGGTTGAGTTGTCAAGATGGGATCATCTGCCCTTAGTTCAAGAGGTGATAGCTCAAGGAGGATGATGCGATGAAGTCCTTGGCCCAAACAATGCAATATCGAAGAAAAGTTCTCCGATGATTTCTGAATGCATTAGTACTTACTCGAATGACCAATGAGGAATTGATAGTTGATTATACCCTAAGTTGTCCTAAGAGCGTCAAGTGGATGAGGGACTACACATACACGATAACCGATGATGAATAGGTTGCATAAGTGAGTTGATACACACTCCATTGTATCTTTTAGGGCACGAGGTGTAGCTTGGCACCCCACATGTTGGAGAGTCAACCTATTAATTGGGTCAAATCAATTTGACATTAATTAATCTATATGATGATATAGTTAATTAATTTGGAAGGCTAATAAAGGTTATTGGGTTGTTGGAGTCATTCATTAGATTAATAAATGGGCCTAGAGGGTCACACACAAATGGTCTTTAGATGTCAGGAGATATACTTAAGTGGGGTGTTTTTATGAAAAATGTCCACTTAATATAAATAAGGAAGGCCCTGAATAGTTAATTCATCCAGACCAGAATATTTCATGGGCCTTCCCCTTCTTCTCCTTCTCCCCACACCTTTCCACTCCCGATGCAATTGAACCATACCCAGTTGATAATGAGTTTACTGAATCTCTGAATAGCATAATCTAGTCTTATCGTGACTAACATCAGATTTCATCCTATTTTAGTATTACGGCATCTTTAAGGCATTAATCAGGTATGCTGTGCATGTCAGACATTTTACCCTAAACCCTAAACCCTAAACCTTAAACCCTAAACCCTAAACCCTAAACCCTAAACCCTAAACCCTAAACCCTAAAACCCTAACCCCTAAACCCTAAACCCTAAACCCTAAACCCTAAACCCTAAACCCTAAACCCTAAACCCTAAACCCTAAAACCCTAAACCCTAAACCCTAAACCCTAAACCCTAAACCCTAAACCCTAAACCCTAAAACCCTAAACCCTAAAACCCTAAACCCTAAACCCTAAAACCCTAAACCCTAAAACCCTAAACCCTAAACCCTAAACCCTAAACCCTAAACCCTAAACCCTAAACCCTAAACCCTAAACTATTTTTTCCCAAAATTTACCTTCTAAAAATATATTTTAAAAATGATACCCATAAACTGCATTTATTATTATAATCTACATATAAATCATATCATATTATAAATATTCACTTCATAATTAATCTTTCTTATCCTTTAATATTTTGTTAACCTCTCTCTCTATCTAGTTAACTAATAATTTTTAATATTAAAATGTATCCTATCTTACAAACTACTTGATTCTGACTATTTTTTCCCAAAATTTACCTTCTAAAAATATATTTTAAAAATGATACCCATAAACTGCATTTATTATTATAATCTACCTATAAATCATATCATATTATAAATATTCACTTCATAATTAATCTTTTTTATCCTAAAATATTTTGTCAACCTCTCTCTCTATCTAGTTAACTAATAATTTTTAATATTAAAATGTATCCTATCTAACAAACTACTTGATTCTTCTAAAATTTAATACCTTCTTTCTCACCTATATCCATTAAGCTATTATAATATATAACCCTCTCTGTCTCATTATGTAAGGCCCCAAAGTAGGCAGCATTTCCTACACAAAGGCATGCATCGGGGTGGTGACATCCGGCCCTAATCTTTAAAGCCAAGGCCCTTTTGGTGCTCGTCCTCGTCGTGCGCAATGACGTCGAATCAAGGAACGTCGGGCGTCGATATGGATGATAACATGATATATGTGTGTGTGTTTACAGACATTTTAGATGTTTTTGGTATTATTAATTTAGAATTTATGATGTTATCATTTGAATTAACTTAATATTTATGCAATAGCTATAAATTCCAATTTTGCACATTATGGTTATTTTTTTAACTAACTTCCTTGACTTGTTTGAAGTCAAGAAGTTTTATTACTGATTAGTATTTTGAAGTTCCAAATGTGCAGAAATTTAAAAGAATGAGGAGCTACAATTCTTAAGGAGTTGAAGAATTTTTTGGGAGCTTAGTGATCCTCAAAATGGGCTGGAATGATGAAATGGTTGTGGGCTTCTAAAAGAGAAATCAGAGGGGGTTAGGCCACGATCTGACCTGCCTAATGGCCTTTCAAATAACTTGAAAAAGAAAGAAGATGGAAATTACAAGGCAAAGCTCTCAACCAATGGAGAAAAAGAGGAAAAATGGCAAGGAAAGAGAGTAGAAAATGCCGGAAGGGGTATTTTAGTGATTTGTCATATGTATAAATACTCTTTTTCTCTCTCATTTACCCTCATTATGGACGTACTCTAGAAAGTGGCTGGCCATCAGGACAAGGGATATTTCAGAATCCAGGTTGTTCAACCTGCTTAATGTAAGTTTGTTGAAGTTTTTATTCAATCATGTCTCTTGTTTGCATTGAAAAATGTCTGATCCTAGAAAAATATAAGGATGCAGGCCTGATAGGAATCACTGAGGGCTGAATACACTTGCATTGAGGCTTTAGGAGCCTATATTTATATTTTTTCTCATCATTATCCATCCATTTACCCTTGAAATCCGTCACTTTCTCACTATAAAGACTCATTTTCCTTACTTTCTCACTTTAGAATCGGCTATTTGTCTCTCTAGATATTCATCATATTCCTAGTTCATCCCCCAAATTTCATAAAAAATCTCCTTCATTTACACCTTCAAATTCCATCTCAAACTCCCTCTACACCATCTCTTCATTTTCTCTCTCCATTTCCTCATTTCGACCTTTTTTCTCTCTAAAACAGTTTCTCTCTCTAAAATCTATCCCTATCTCTATCTAGATTCCCCATCATTTCCTATTTCAATCCCGAAGAAATTTCCTAAAAAAATCAATTTCCAACCTTCACAATCCAAGTCTCCTCCCATTTCCGCTGCTGTTGTGTGGTGGCGTGTGTTGCACGTTAGCGCGCATGTGCTAGCGAGTGCATTTGCCATCTGGTCATGTGCGTACGCTGCAGCTGCATCCTCCAGGCACAGCGGCTCTCTCTCTTAGGACTTAGCCGAAAATTGGCTAAGTCCAGGAGGGGGTCGACTGGGTAGAACCGGTCCAACCAGGTCGAACCGGTCCAATTGGGTTGAAGTTGACCTTTAAAAGAAAACTAAAAAAGATATTCTCAGTTGGGCCAGCCCAATTGGGCTAACCTGTTAGCCTGTTTAGCAGACCCGATTTGCACCACCGACCCAAAGGCCCAAACGAGATAGCGACACCCCCGTTTTCGCTGTCACCGCGCTCCACAACCTCTCCACCTCCACAGCCGGTGATCGCCGGAGCAGGTATTTTTTGTCATTTTCTCCATTTAAAAATCATAAAAATTAGGGAAATTAGGAAATATTATTTTCTACATTTAAAATTTCCAAAAAATAGGAAAAATCCCTAAAATTCGTATAATCAATTTCTAGATTTAACATCTAATTTTTTTGAAAAACTCTCTAACTCTAATTTTTAATATTTTTAATATTTGGAGTAAATTAAATTTCATAAAATACTAAAGATATTTATTTTTTATTTCTGTTGTTAATTAAATTAGGAAAACTAGTGTAAAATATTTTTGGTGTTTTTCCTTGGGTTTCTACTTCAATTTAAACCATATAAAATTATATAAGCTAACTAAAAATCCATAAAATCCTAGAATTTATATCTTTTCATCTTTAAACTCATTTCCTTCATTTCAAGATTCATAAAATTCAGAAATTAAATTTCTGCCTCTGTATGGATCACCCCTATACATGCCTATATTAATTATACAGTGTTTAAGTAGAAATTTTCATAAATAGTGTTGGTTAATTCTGAATTAAAACAACGACATAAAACCCCCTAAGGTTAGACTTATCATGGGACACAGAGGCTGGGCAGTAGAGCTGCAAGCGTTGTACTCAGGCAGCGCGTACGCGCTGTGGGGACAATGCAGGCATGTCGCGAGCATCGCCTGTGCGGGGGGCGGGGCGGGAGACTTCTCGCCATGAGACTAAGGCATTAGCGCACATAGAGCACCAAGATATTTGTGGGATGCGGGGCGCTCCAGCAAGTAGTGCTGGACGCGCAGCGCCCAGCTTGGGGCGCGGAGCATGGCAATGTCTACGTGGACCCCGCGCGATGGTGTCAGCACGGGTACTAGTGGCACTGAAAGCGTCAAGGCTGGGGTTGGGGTGGCAGGTGTGTCCAGTGCCAAGGTCCACGGATGCATGGCGCCCAGTCTGGGGACACACTTGTAACAGTGGTGCTGGTAGGCGTGTGATGAAGGCAAATTGCGTATTAATTTTAATTTGTCGTTGTAATTAATTTGCCTACAATCAAATAAATTTAATAAAGTATAGATACTTACTCAAGTGTATAGTATGAGTAAGGTCGTCTCCACAGGGACTGGCCTTTAGGTTTATATTCAATAAATGAGTTGTTATTTATTAAGATATAATGATAATACTAAAGCTAATAAGAATGAGAAGAGATAAGTAATTAATAAGTAGAGGAGATATTAGTTTAGTAAGATTAGTATGGAAGAAAATATCTAAGATTATATATATATATGTACCATAGATACTAGGAATAATAAAGAATTGAAGAGGTTAGATATTATATGTAGGAAGGATAATAAAATAGATAGTGAAAAGGTAGATAAGAATTTAATAAGGCTGAGTAGTTTAATAAGAGCAAATTATAAGAAGTAGAAGATGTCAAATAGAGGAAGACTTAGCAATTATCTAATTATAATACGATTAAGTATTTAGAAATATATATTTAGAGAGAATGGAAGGGTTAGAGTAGTATTTATATATACTAAGAAGGTAGATTAGAGTAGGATAGACATATTAGTACTAGTAAATAAGAATGTACATTAGTGTAGGTTCGTTTATAGTAGTATAATATTATTTATATAAGTATGATATTTGTTCTATAATTAGTATATATCTTGTAATAGTTTTTATAGTTTTATAAATATTTTTATGGTTTTTGTAATCGATTCAAAATGGGTTGATTTAGTCGAACACCCGAGAGGTGTTCGATCAAATGACCGTTAGGAGGTCGAAGAAGAGATATATATGTAGTATTTACTTAATAGTGAAATTTTTTATATATTTTATAAGGGAATATCGATTAGAAGGGTGTTTCTGTCGAACGCCCGTGAGATGTTCGACAGAATGCCCATAAGAAGTCGGGTAAGAAGGATATTATATATATATATATATATTATATTTTTATAAGATATATATGGATCGAACTTAGGTAAATCACAATGTATTCATCGTACCGGTGAAGTGTTTGATGAAATGCTTAAGAAAAGTCGTGGTGATAAAATTCTACGAAACTCGATCGGTCTCAGATTGTGAACAAAATCATGCATTCAGAGTATCAAGGAACATAAAAATCAACCAAAGAAAATCGTGATAGCACCTGAATCGCCCTGATTCGATGAGAAAAGGTGGCGGCGCCGATCGCCGCCCCCTAACTTTGGTATGCGGTATCTTTGCTCGTCTCTTCCATGCTAGCGCGAATCCAGGTGACTCAGCTTCTCTTCGGCGCCTTCCGGAGCTCCAAGAGAGGTTGGAGGGTTGTCACGCCCCTCTTTCTGCTCTCGGTGCCGCCCGATGGGATCTCAGCCGCCATAATGGCTTAAGGATGAAAGATTGATCGGAAGATCGGTCGAAAGATTGATCGGAAGATCGATCGAAAGATAATGGAATTCGGGGCATTCGGCCCCTTTTAATGGCTTGGGAGGGACCTCAGAGGCCGTCCGATGAAGGGGAACAGTCCTAGGGGTCTTCCCCCACCGTTGGATCCCTAATGGTCCCTCTTGCCAGCCAAAAACGGCCTCCGGCCGGCGACGTCGACGGCCAGGGGCGAGGGTGGACCAAAATGCCCCTGGCCATTGGAGATTATTCAACAGAGTCTGCCGCCACGTCAGCGAGCCCGATCAGCCGCCCCGTCAGCAGCGCTTCTTCTGATTCGTCTGCCGAAGGGTCCCACAGCCGTGTCACCTAAAAAAAAAGAAATAAAGTATTTAAATTCGGCGAGATAGATCTCCACTGTCTGATCTTCTTAAAGAAGATCAGACTGCGGAGATCATATCCGCCTCTTTAAATAAGCCCAAAAAGGCACGGGCTTCTGGCTGGCGTGGCTCGGAGCCCAGTTTATTCTTTTTTTTCCTTATTATTTTCTTAAGATGGCAGCCCGTTGGGCCGCGATCGTGATCCAGCTCTGTGGCCCGGCCCGATGCGAATGAAATAGCATGGGATTTACATCCCATATTGAAAACGTTTAAAAAACGAAGTGGTATATAATGTTTTAGGATTTAATTTGAAGAATCGAAATGAAATGCGATCTCCTTGAGCCTGCACTGGGCACGATTAGGGCCTGCTCTAGACTCCTTATGCATAGATTTCACGGGCGGCTGGGCCGGCTCGAGTGCGCCACACTAGTCGGTCAGGCTGCTGACTTTGAAGCCTATCGTGAGGTCTGCTCCTTAGCCGGCCCAAATAGGCCATCTTTTTTTACTTTATCATTATATATCTTTCTTTTTCATGACATTTTCTCTATTTGTTTCTTCTCTTAATTTCTCCAACTTCCTCTTCTTCCCTGCAATAGCATACATACTAAATAGAGCCTTAGAAAATTAAACGGTCCTAAATGTTTGACTAACAAATTTTTGAAGTTCTAAAACATGCATAAAATTGACCTTAAAATGCATTATTTCGTCGTTTGCTCTATTTAATGCAGGGACTGTAAAATTATTGTAAAATTGGAGAAAATGCATGTGAAATGATCCCAAAATGCCATTAAAATATGTATAATTACATTACATATTTTGGATCTATCAGCGTGCGCAGGGGGCTGCGGGTCTCAAGGTGCAGGAGCGACACTACCCAGGTGCACGACACCTCTTCTCGCTACTTTGGTATCATCCATGGTCTCCCCCCACGTAAAAATTACAACTACGATGTAATATCTTTTGATAGATAATGGAATGGGCCTATTCATGTATGGGGCTGCGTCCCCACCCCTTCTCCTTAACCTCCTTGCATTCTAATGCTATTACTCTAGACTTCTACTGCACAATCGAAGGCTGGTCAATGTCCTTTTCCAAGAATTGAGGCCTAAACGCATTCAATCCAAGCATTGTTCCTAGCTCAGGATTTGATCGTGTGATGCATTAACATACACATAATCAAAATTTGTCTCTCTTATCTATTATAATTCTCATCTCCTTTTTTATATTTTTTTGCCGTATATTACATTTCATAAAAAACAAAATTCCAATGCTCTAGTTACGACATCTATCTCTTATACCCTATGTATAACCTAATAATCATAGTCTAATTACTAATATCTCTAATTACCTTACCTATATTACATCTTAATTAAAATTTTCAATATTACGCTTCTAGCACCCATCCTTATACCAGCCTCAATTATAATATCATCAATTCATCTCAACACCCTACATTCTAGCTATGTTTATATTTATAAACCATATTAATCCTAAAAGTAATACATATAATATCTTATATTATCTCTCCCTATTTCCTATGCTGTTTAATACAATCCTCTACTGCGCATTGTTACATATTATCCTGGATCCTTTCTTCTTTTAATTACTTTCCCCCACTTACTAATCACTTATTTTCCACCCTTTCACTTTCTTTATTAGATCTACTCATGTCTTATATTATCTTATTATATACTAAATTACTCTAATCACTCATCTCAATATCTTGTTATCTCGGATCCTAAAAAGTCACTAGATTCATTTCTAAAGGCCAGCCCCTATGGAGACAACCTCACTCCTACTATACACATACGTGAGTGATTTTACATAATTACAAATTATATCTGATTCAGGCAAGTTAGATTCACAACCAAAGTAAATGAGTAATGCAATTTATTTGCCTTCATCAATGCATACATATCTTATAATTGTTATTCACACATTTTTATCCTTACTTTTTTGTTTCATATCCAGAAAGCATTCCAGGTGATAATTAACTCAAATATATGATTAGTCGATGCTTGAGTATATAACTTAGCGACATTGAGTCAATGACCAGTGAGTAATGTATCTCTTTCACATTATTCCTTCTTATTTTGACCTGAAGTTCATTGCATGGTAGTCTAATTGACCTAAAATTCACTCTAGATGACTTGGTGGTGAAATTCAATGAAATTCCTTGCCTGATCAAGATCCCCCATTGGAAGTGAAGGCAGCACCTTTGGAGGAGATAACCAAGGCCATGCATGTCATTATCATCAATGCCAGATCCAAATTCCAAATTTTCATTATTTTTGGATTTGATTTCTAAATTTTGTAAAATTTGCAGTTATTTTCTCCAATTTCCAAGTCCTATAAATAAGTAATTCGTAGAAAGAATCATTGGGTGATTTTTTAAAGTTAATTCATGCTGAGCACGAGCCACTTCTTGCATCCATCGTTGAGAGGCAGATACTCCTGTGTCACACTTCCATCCCTTTTTTACGCACCACCATCTGATAACTCTCACATGCTATCCTTTGGCGTCGTTCTATCTCCTTTTGTTATATTAACATCCTGTGATGTGCTGCCTTCCCTTTGCACACCAGTACCTCTCACCAGACCAACTTCCTATGCTTCATTGTCACCCCAATGCCACACTTCCTTCTAACTCAGCACTAATCCCCTCTGCCATTCCACTCTCCTGTTTCAGGGGAATATGCATGATTTGTCGCCCTCCCATAACATGCGACCACCTGGTGCTACACTTAACTTCCCATGATGCACTACTGCCCCAGCGCCATGATTCCCTCCCATGGTGCATCACCACCACAGCACCATGACATGCCACACTTCCAACCTGCTCCATCCTTGTGCCGTATCAACTTGTTTGCCACCATTATGCACCTCCTATGCTAAGCATATGTTCTCTTAGCGTGTTTTGAAGCGTTGCCCTGACCCTCAAAAGTGGAAAAATTCCCTCTTGACCTGGAAAACTAACTGCACAGTTGGATCCATGTCAAGCGCTTTGACGCACACATCCTCTGCCCATGCCATCAAACACCACACTAACGCTCCACCTTCCCATAGCATGCTACACTAGTGCAGAAAGGTGCATGTGTTCATGTTTCGTGATCAGATTACTCTTAGTGTTTTCTCGTGTAATTTTTGATAATCATAAATTACATATTAAAAATTATGGTAAAAAATTGTGGTTTTTCTAATGTGTCATGAGACATGTGGCACTATGTGTCTGTCTTTAATTGGTTTGATTAAAAATTCATTGACATGGTGCACACTGACGTGCCACCATGTTACATGAGTGTTTCCCTTATGACATAAATATTATTAAGTTCAATATTATACTATAATTCCATTTTTTTGTCTTTTCCCTATAAGGACACGTGGTGCAATTGGAGCTGTCTATCGAGAGAGCTTCTCTCTCAAACCTTCGTTCATTCTCTCTCGCTCCAACGGCTTTTTCGAGCTGTTGGATCATCTTATAGTCCCCCTCCCGCAGGCCACCGCCATCTGGCCGTTCGATTGTTTGATCTTCGTAATGATGAGTTGACAGCTGTGAGTAAATAGCAGCCATGGGCTCATCTTGACCGGTGTACCCCTATCTTCCTCGTCAGCATGCCTCGTCATTGTTGGCCTTGATGATTCATCCGTTTGGTGGTCCCTTCGTCCTCGTCATTCGCGATAGCCAATCAGAAGGCCTGAAAATGAAAAAGGAAAATAATTAGATATGACAAACAGATCTTACCATCTTATATTCCTTAATAAAATCAGACGGTTGAAACAATGTCTGTCTACTTGAAGTGTCATGAAATTAGATGGGCTTCGGGGTCAGTCAGCTTGAAGCCTAATTTTAATTTCTCCTTTTATTTCATATGATCGCTGGCCGTTGGGCAGCGATCACTTTATCACCTATGAACCCCGCCCGACATGTATTTGAAAGTTATAAACAGTTATTTATCCCATATCGAAGAAATTAAAAAGACAATGTACAATATAAATGCCCTTTTCCTCTTACTTCTGAAATTACTTGATCCCTCTTGCATGTGTGCACAGACTTCTCTATGGGCCTTTGTGGGCCTGTGTTGGGCCTCTATGGGGCCTATTTGTGCACTTTGTGTGCCAACTGTTGGGCACCATGAGCGGCAATGCTCGCCGGCTTATGGCCAGCTTGAGCATTATGCGCTCGCTGGCTGGTGGCTTGCTTGGGTGCCGATGGTCAGATGGCCACTAAAAAACTATTTATTTTTCTCTTTATTGTATCCACATAAAGTTTAATGCCATACTAATTTGAAAATATTTTCTGAATGGGATAAAAAATGGCCTTCAAGAACTAGATACAATTTTAACGAGGAAAAATGGTAATGTTGAAGATTTTCAAGAATCAATGTATGGAGGGAAATTTTTTAATAAAATAAAGATAAAATCAATAAAATTATTCATTAAATAATTCTAAAATATGTATATTTTTACTACTAAAATCCTTTCATCACCAATATACAAAGAAGCTTAAACTATACTTTGCCATTGCTAATGAGACAATGCTGTTGAGAAGGTTGTTATGAGAGTTTACTTATTATGATAAAATATTGAGTTTATTATATAACAAACTATATAAATATAGTTGAAAAACTCATGATCAATCTAAGAATATTTTTTGAATTGTCCTTGGCTTTCAACTTCGATAAAATGATACATTTATGAGTATAAATTGGGCTATTGAGTATGATCAACAAGTGAACATCTCAAATCCCAAAAAAACTGACATTCAATATTTATAATGTTACTATTAATATATTTGAGACAGTTTTTTTAAGGTAAGTGTCAAATTAAGTGTTTACAAAAACCATAATTTATTCACATGATTAATAATTAGATTTACCGAGTGCCCAATTTATTTAATGAAATAAGTTTATAGAATTTTATTTCTCACAATGAATATGCTGAATATAATTTATAAATTAAATGGGAACATTAATGATGTTTACACATCCAAATAAATTACCTTGTACATTTTTCAGAAGTTCAAAGCTATGAATGAATATGTTTTTATTTTGTTTATTTTTTCATTAAATACTGAAATTCCAAATGATTTAGGTTCACAAAATGCGCAATTTACTTAATTAAATAACTTTGGGGAATGATATTTCTGAAATAATTATGTTTAATATAAATTAAAAAGTAATGAGAAAGTATATGATTGTTACGCATCCAAGTTAATCATCTCTTAATTTTTTAGGAAGTTGGAACATAAGAATCAACCTGCTTTTACTTAGTTTATGTTTTTCATTCCTTACTGAAAGTCCAGACAATTTGATGGATACACTTCGGCCAAACTAATCAGTAATTGGAGAAAAAACTTTTAATTTGATGGAAAACTACTATTAGAGAAGAAAGTCATTTGTATCAATAAAGTTAGAATTGGGGGATAATTTGTATTTGTATTTTTTAAAAATATGGGCTTTGAATGAGATTTGAAAAAAAAATCATCAGTCAAGACAGATAAAAATGGATATGAACTAGAATCAGAAAATAAACATTTTCTGGAACGTAGATTGTATAATTAAATATCTGGAATGATTTAAAATATATTTTAAATATATCATATCTAATAAGAATGATCCAAGAGGGTCTGGCAGTGAACCAAAATTAAATACGGTGACCTATGATCTGTTTTATGACCAAATATTGCCTTTTACTATGGTATTCACCATGCATGAGTATGTCAGGATGTATGATAATCATATAGAATGTAAGATACTAGAATACAATCGATCCCCATAAGTTCATATTGAAAATTTACCACTTTTATGGAGAAACTTTAACCACATAAGTTCTCTCGTTTAATCTATGGGTCGACTTTTTAAAAATGGATTCATTTCAGGTAGTAAGCGTATAAAATGAAAATGAGTCCTAAATTCCGAGTTTTCTAGATTTTTCCTTATTGTGACAGAATGAAGATCAATTACTTGTCAGGCTAGTGAACTTTAAAAGGGCATGGGCTAAACATCCAGTTGAATCATAAAAAAATATGTCATCCTTTATGTATGCTAATGTCCTTTTCTTCTTTTGATCTTAGTTTCCACGAGTAGTATATGCAGAATGGATACAGTGAATAAAATTTAGATTTAGGATTCGAAAAACCAACCCCATGAACCAATGGAAATAAGTCTTCCACCTTTTTCTTCACCTGACTTAGGGTGGTTAAGATTCAAGCACCTACCATTGTGCGAAAAGCTAACGCTGACACAGTTGGTGCTACTTTGCCTCATAAATTAGGCATGATATTTACTTCAGACAAGGGTCAAACCACTTTGATAACACTAGTTATTTATGCATCTTAAGTTTCACAAATGCATATCTTAATGATTTGTTTAATATATTGACTCAATGCATCCAATTTAGAAAAGGGATGACCAAAAGTAAATAAAGTCCCAATCCCAAGTCTTATCCAGTTTATTTTCCCTCTAAGTCATAGTTATAAGATCCATTAGGAGGTTTATTAGGCTTACAAATTGATTCATCCTTATACATGTTAAGATTTTTACAACCATCTATAGTGTGTCAAAATTTGGTGCTGGTTTCATGCATTTGAATATTTAAACTCATTGTCTATCTTCTGAATTTTATTTTTCTATTTGTCATTGAAATAACCTAATTTCAGTAAACAGACAAGGCAGCAAAAAAATCGAGAATAATTTCCTCCCTTTTCTATTTTCTCTTATTTTCTTCTTTTGTACTAAAGACAAAAATAGGGCAAATAGTCCCATATATCCCAGGTTTTTTAAATTGTCCGCGATCTATCCCAGGTTTTTTTTTTCACGCGATCTATCCCCAGTTTTTTAAAAGACTCACAATCTATCCCCAATTTTTTAAAAGTTCCACGATTGATCCCAGGTTTTTTCAAACGCTGACGTGGCGTCAAACGCGGACGGCGAAGTGGGCAGCTGGGCTGACCGTAATAGACATGGCACCAAAGTCAGACACCACGTCAGCGTCGGAAAAAACCCAATAAGTCATCGTCTTCGATCAGGAATCGTCGGGGAAAAAACCCTTTTCATCTCTCCGGCGATTTCGACGAGCGATCCATTCAAGGGCGAAAGGATCGATCCCAAAGAAGCGTCTCTGCAAATCCGGTATTTATCTTCCTCAATTTTCCCTCTTTCTCTCTCTATCTATGGTATGAGAGAGAGATGGCGGCGGATGCTGTAAAATTGCCGCATATGGGTTTTTTGGTGCCTCTCTTTCTCTAGGTTCTTGGGGGAAATTTTCAGACACGTAGTTTCTCTCTCCTCGTTTTTCTCTCATTCTCTCTCCAAGTCTTGCGGAAAGAGAGAGAGAAAGAGGGAAAGAGAGACCGCGGAGAGAGAGAGAGAAGAGAGAGAGACCGTAGAGAGAGAGAAGGGGAGAGAGAGAGATCGCGGAAGAGAGAGAAAGAGGGGAAGAGAGATTGCGGAAGAGAGAGAGAGAGACTGATCGCGGAGAGAGGGAGGGAGGGAGAGAGAGAGACCGCGGAGAGAGAGAGAGAAGGGGAGAGAGAGAGATCGCGGAGAGAGAGAGAGGGGGGAGAGAGAGAGAGAGGGAGACCCGGAGAGAATAAGAGAGAGATCGCGAGAGAGAGAGTGAGAAGGTGATCGCGGAGAGAGAGAGAGGGAGACCCGGAGAGAATTAGAGAGAGATCGCGGGAGAGAGAGTGAGAAGGTGATTACGGAAGAGGGAGAGAGAGAGATCGCGGAGGGAGAGAGAGAGAGTGGGGTTTTTTCCCGACGATGACGTGGCATCCGACTTGGATGCCACGTCTATTACGGTCAGCCCAGTTGCCCACATGGGCGTCCGCTTGCCTAGTTGCCCACTTGGACGCCACGTCATCGTCGGGAAAACCTGGGATAGATCACAGAACTTTTAGAAAACCTGGGATAGATCGCGGAATAAAATAAACCTGGGATAGATGGCGGAACTTTTTAAAAACCCGGGATAGATGGGAATATTTTCCCGACAAAAATAATGCCTTACTTGATGAGATGTGCCAGCGAAGGACAGTCGTGACAGCGGCATATGAGAAAGTCAATTCGGCAGCCGTCATCAAGTACAGTTGTCTAAATAAGAAAGATAAATAATTTTTCAACGTGCACAATTTCTCAACTTGATAGACTTTTATTTGGAGGGACAAAGACATTCAGATCCAGTTTTTAGTCGATGATGGAAGAGCTAGACATAAACAATTAAGGGTTATACCGTGCCAAAAAAAAAGCTAAAGTTAACTTGCAAACTTTGGACATGGTTTGGGATGTACCGTGCTATTAACCCAACAATTAATCAGCCAACACTTTCTCCACTCAACTTGTTTATTTGAGTTGGGGCTACCATTAAAGACGCGTGTTAATTGCGTGTTAATAGAGAAGTAAGTTGTTGCGATCAAGACTGATCTTTTTTGTTGAATGAAGCATCCTTCTTCCAACGAGAGGCCGAAAAAGTAAATCTTAAAGATATACGCACTCGGTCTCCGGTCGAGAAGTAGGTCACCATCAAGCCTCTCTTTCTGTAACAAAGTGCATAATATAATTTACTGTCTAGATCGAATTTGCACTCAACAGAGACCGCTCATCAACCAGATTCAACAATGACAGCTACGGCTGTTAATATCTCCTCCACAACGATCTGATTCAATAACGACGCCCAGGGAAAGGACGAAAAACAATCTCTGGACCATGGCGGCTATCCAGATCCTCCCGTCCATTGCGATGGAGCAATTTCCTACCGACAGATAATTCCCAAGTGAAACAATGAAGAACGCAAACAGTAACATGATTTATTCATCTGTTTTCCTTCTCACCCCGTTTCATTCGAGACCCTCATGGGGCGTTCTTACAGATTCGTCCGTAGAGTTCACCGAGATAGGTGATTACTGGGACAGGGCCGCCATGGAGTTGGCGATGGAGCAATTTACTACCGACAGATAATTCCCAAGTGAAACAATGAAGAACACAAACAGTAACATGATTTATTCATCTGTTTTCCTTCTTATACCCGTTTCATTCGATACTGTTATGTGGTGGTCTTACAGATTCGTCCGCAGAGTTCACCGAGATAGCTGATTACTGGGTCGGGGTCGCCATGGAGTGGGCGAGGCGTTTTGAGAGGCACAAAGCCAAAGACTGGATGGTGATCATGGGGTTAACTCCGAGAGCGGTGGGGAAGAGACTAGCGTCAATGACGAACAGTCCCTCCGCTTCCCAACTCTCCCCAGCCTCGTCAACGGCGCCGTCGTCCTCTTCAGCTCCCATTCTGCAGCTACCCATCTGGTGGGCAGACCCATAAATCGCCCACAACGGGCTCCCCGAGCCGGGCCCAGCCGGCAGCTCAACCCTATCGAGAAACTCCTCCATCTCGTCGTCCGTCATCCCCTTGCACTTCACTCTCTGCCCGTCGCTCCGGTGAGTGCCCACCTCAGCTGCGCCCGCGGCGGCAAATATCCGCAGCGCCCGCCGCAGCCCCCCCCGGAGCTCCTCCTCGTCAGACTTCTCCAGCGTGTAACTGATCCTTCGCTCGCCTTCCACAACCCCGGTGCTCTTATCCCTGGCCAGAACAATGAAATGGGCTGTGCGATTGTATCTACGCATAGTCTCCTTCATGTCCTTCCCAGAAGTCCAAGGCATCAAAATAGAATACGCTCCTGGCCCCAACGTCGGTGTCTCGATAATAACCTTTCCTCCCTCCATTTTGTGCACTGCAGTGAGGATTCCCCCTTCTTGCATCTTTCCTTGTACGTCTGGAAAGTAGCCCCAGGGCATTATAGCCGGGTGAAGGTGCAGGTTCTTCCCGATATGCCGGTTCTTCAGCCCGCTGGCAGAGAGCAAGACCGGCGTCCGGAGAGCCCCACCAGAGGAGATGCTCACCTTGGCGCGTATCCGTAGCTGCTTTCTGACTTCCCCGGCGACCGCTTTAGCGGCCACCCCGACGCACTTCTTCTTCTTCTTGTTCTTGTTCTTGTTATTATTCTTCTGGAGTAGGAACTTCTCGGCCTTGCACCCAGATAGAATGACAGCGTTGTGATTGACGGCGTCAACGAGCCAGTTTTTGTCGGTGGCACGCTTCTCGCCAGTGGGGCACCCTAAGCCGCAGGAGCCGCAGAAGTGGCCCTCCGGCGAGTTTCTAGCCACGGACTCGACCTTCAGCCCGAGTCCATCGCAGCCAAGGCGAAGGATTTTGTTCTGGGAGCTCTCTTCCAGGCAGTTCTCCGTCACACCGATTCTCTTCCAGACTTCCTCCATGGCGGAGATATACTCCGGCGATCCAAAGAGAGGAAGGCGACGCTCCTCGGCCCACTCCGCCATTACATGAGCCGGTGTCTTGATGCAGGCCGCCCAATTGACGATGGAGCCGCCGCCGACGGCGGAGCCGGCCAATAGCATGAGCTTCCCGTCGAGAGTCCCCAAGTTCCCTTCTTCTTCGTAGAGGGCAGAATAGGACGGGCCTTCGTTTCCTGTGAAGTCCGCCGCGACGTGATAGTCCCCTTTTTCAAGGACGATGACCTTGTGGCCGGCGGCGGCGAGGACAGCGGCGGCGACGCTGCCGCCGCAGCCGGAACCGACAATTACCACGTCGCAGTCCACGCCGATGACCCCTTCTTCGTCCACCTTCACCGTGAGCCCCTTCAGTGTCAGGGACTTGATCAGAGACACGTCCGTCTCTTTCCTTAACTCGATAATCCCCTTCTCCAGAGGCCTCTCTCGTTGCGGTGACGATATCCGTGGAGGAAGGCTGTACTCTATAGCCTCCCAAAAGGGACTCTCCGAGTTATTGTCACACTGAGAACAAAATCGAGAGAGAAAGTCAGCAGGGCAAGGAGGGAAAAGTCTGGACTATACTTAGAAACAGATACCTTGGTGAAAAAGGTTGCGAAGCAGTTGATCTTGATGATGACGAAGACTATTCTGAGCAGCCAGAAGCAGCTCTCCCGACTCCACTTCTGCAACAGCGCCTCTCTCCTCCGGAGAGAAAGATCAGAGAGCCGCTGCACGAAGGGGAATTTGGAAGAAGTACAAGCTGATCCGCACAGGACAAGAGTCCCAAGGCGGGTGGAAAGAGCCCAGAGAACTGCTCTAATTAGGAACGTGGCGTCCGACGGCCCTTTCAGAATACGCTGAGCTGTCTGAAAATAGAGAGCCGGAGAGAGGAATTCAGAGAGATGTTCTTACGAAGATAAAGGATCTTTGACTGACCTCGTCTGGAAGGGGTGGTTCAGCGCCGGAGGCTTCCCAGAAAGCTTGAAGGCTCTTGCTGATTGTGTCCTCCTTGTTTTCGACAAGATTAAGCTCTTCCACCTTCAATGGCGGTATCAGAGCTTCGCATAGCGCGGCAAGAGTCTCCATCTCCGCATCGGAGAAGCCATGCGGATGGCCGTCCCTCGGCCATCGGCCACCTCGCAGAATTGGATGGTACTCTATCTTCTTCTCTTCCTCCATCGCCCGATAGACGTGGAGAGAGCGAGGGAGAGGACAACGGTGAGAAGAGTAAGAACAGAGAATAGGAAATATGAAACGGTGCCTCCAATTTAATGCCTATCCTCTCCAAACCGAGTAACTAATCTGATTGACCTTTGATCGGTTAGTGAATGATTTTAATCGGAGTTTACCTTTGACCTTGCCTAAGTTCCTCTGAGGTTAATGTCGACAGGGACGCGAGAACGGGCAGTCCATGTCTTGGCGCTAAAAAAGAAATGACTTGATAAAACATCGTTTTCGATGTATGGGCAACGTTATCTCCAGTCACTCTTGCGCTACACGCACTCAACTTGTTGACATCAAGGATTAATACTTGAACAATGACTGCCATGCTCGGGGCTTTGGCGATGACCGAGTCGAGGATGGGGGGGGGGGTGGATGGTAGACAGTGGGGATTGGCGTACCAACCGGTAGGAACCGGTAATACAGCCATGAAACATAGCCGGGAAATCCCCAAGATGGGAAGGACCGGAGGTCGGCCCGGTTAACGGCATCCTTCGCAAACGGGGACCGGCCCATGGTTTTTCCCCGCTTCTTCCTGCAGCTCTCTATCCCTCTCTCTCTCTCTCTTTATCTCTCTCCCCCTTTTGCTCTCTCTAGAATCTCTCTATTCCTCTCTCTATATATATCTATCCCTCTCTCTCCTTTTTCTCTCTCTAAAACTTTCTCTCCTTCACTCTCTATCACTCTCCATTTTCTCTCACTAGTATCTTTCTCGCCCGCTCTCTATCTCCATCTCTCTCTCCCCTATCTCTCTATAGTATTTTTTCCGTCTCTCTATGTCTATGTCTCTCTCCCTTTTCTCTCGCTACTATCTCTCTCTCCCTTTTTCCCTCTCTCTATCTCTCTCGATCTCTCTCCCCCTTTTCTCTCTAGTATATCTCTCTCCCTTGTCCTGTCTCCCTCTATCTCTATCGATCTCTCTCTCTCCCAATCTCTCTAGTATCTTTCTCTCTTCCTTTTTTCTCTCCCTCAATCTCTCTTGATCTCTCTCTCCTTTTTTTCTCTAGTGTCTTTCTCTCTCTCTCTCTCTCTCTCTCCCTTTTCTCTCCTTAGTACCTATCTTTCTCTCTCTATATTTATTTCTATCCATAGTATATGTCTTTCTCTCTCTATCTTTATTTCTCTCCCTAGTATCTCTCTTTCTCTCTCTATCTTTATTCTCTCTCTTTTCTCTCTCTAGTATCTCTCTTTCTCTCTCTATGTATATCTCTCTCTTTTCTCTCTCTATTATCTCTCTTTCTCTCTCTCTACGTATATCACTCTCTTTTCTCTCTCCAATATCTCTCTTTCTCTCTATCTCTATCTCTCCATTTTCTCTCTAATATCTCTCTTTCTCTCTATTTCTATATCTCTCCCTTCTCTCTCTAGTATCTCTCTCGCTCTCTCTATCTCGGTCTCTCTCTTTTCTCTCTAGTATCTCTCTTCCTCTCTCTGTTTTAATCTCTCTATCTAGTATCTCTCTTCCTCTCTCTATCTTTATCTCTCTCTCCCGCTTAGGTATTGGGGATTCGGACAGATCATTCGGATGTTCGATCGGATCAGGCATTCGAACGATCTAATCCGAACAACGATCTGCGCGTCTGTTCGGATCGGATTGATCGAACAAGATGGCTGTTCGGATCAAATGTTCGAATATGATCTGATTCGAACACGTTGTCGAATGTTCGAATCCAGCGGTGGCCGGCCAGCGACCGCCAGCGGCAGCCAGCGGCGGTCTTTCGAATCTTTCTAATGTAGGATGACTAGGAAATGGATGAGTGGAGGGATGGAGAGATGATAAGGACGGATGGGAGGCAATGAATGGTATTGGGTGAGGGAGGGATAAAACAGACCACAGAAATCCACACGACCGAATTCGCAGTTTAAAACCGATGAAATACTTGTGGTGCAGCTCTGATCCTCGTCGAGGGTGGGAGTACTGTCTTCACCCACCGCGACGATGCCGGAGCACCAAAATAATACCCGAATTCACGTCTCGATAGAAACTCTCGAAGAGAATTGTAGGAAAATCCAAATCAAAACAAATGTGATGACGGTGGAGACTTCTCGTGGAGTACTAGACGGAGAACACTTGGGCGGTCTTGGGCAGCCTCCCTGGGTGGCCTGGGCGGTAGCCCTGGGAGAGAGAGAGAGAGAGAGAGAGAGAGAGAGAGAGAGAGAGAGAGAGGACGCGGGAGGGGGAGAGAGGGGGAAGGCTGGCGACAGCGGCGGCGGCGCGAGGGTTGAAGAAGGGATAGGGAGGCTGGGCAGTCCTCTAAGAAGAGTTAAACAAAAACTCGATTCTTGAATAATGACTGCCTAACTGTTTCTTGAAACAATGACCTATACATATAGGCCTTGGAGGAAAGAGAAAATACAATTTAAAGACGAGAAATTAAAGCTGAGAAATTAAAGACGTGAGACGTGCTTCGTGTCACGCCAAGGGGCAGTTGTTGATCTGCCGTTGGCGACGTGTCATGATGCATGAAGGAGTGTGCATGTGTGGAGGCGTGCGTGGAAACGGTTGCGGCATATCCGTGGCGGAGGCGTTGATGTCGGTTGACTGTGGCAGTGTGTCCATAGCGGAGATGTTGACTTCGGTTGATGGTGGCGGCGCGTCTGGTGTCGATGCGTTGGCGTTGGCGTCATTCGATGTTTCGAGAGAACAATTTGGGTTGTTCATGTTTGCTCGACCATTTTTTCGAATTGGTTTGACCAAGTTCGAACAAATGGCTTGTGGCTGCCAGCGACCGCCAGCCACTTTCTCTCTGGCGGCCGGTGGCAGTCGCTGGTGGCCTCTGGCGTTTGCTGGCGGTCATTGGCCTGTGACCGCTAGCGGTGGCTAGCTGGCTGCTGCTGGATTCGAACAATGTGTTTGAATCGGATCATCTTTGAACATTCGATCTGAACAGCCATCTTGTTCGAACAATCCGATCTGAACAGACGCACAGATGATCGGATCTGAACTAGACAGATCTGTGTTCGGATTCGATCGTTCGAATGCCCGATCCGATCGGACATTCGAATGACCTGTCCGAATCCCGGATCCCTACTCCCTTTTCTATCCCTAGTATCTCTCTTCTGCTCTCTATCTCTACCGCTCTCTCCCTATTCTATCTCTAGGATCTCTCTTCCTCTCTATCAATATCTCTCTCTCTCCCTTTTTTCTCTGTAGTATCTCTCTCCCTCTCTCAATCTCTATCTCTCTCCCTTTTTTCTCTCTAGTATCTCTCTCCCTCTCTCGATCTCTATCTCTCTCCCTTCTTTCTTTCTAGTATCTCTCTCCCTCTCTCTATCTCAATCTCTTTCACCCTCTTCTCTCTCAAGTATATCTCTTCCTCTCTCTATCTCTATCTCTCTTTCCCGCTTCTCGTTCAAGTATTTCTCTTCCTCTCTCTCTCTCTCTCCTTCTTGTTCAAGTATCCGTCTTCCTCTCTCTATCTCTATCTATCTCTCCCGCTTCTCGTTCAAGTATCTCTCTTCCTCTCTCAATCTCTATCTCTCTCTCTCTCCTTCTCGCTCAAGTATCTGTCTACCTCTCTCTATCTATAGCTCTCTCTCTCCCTTTTTCTCTCTGGTATCTATCTCTCTCAATCTCTATCTCTCTCTCCATTCTTTCTCTCTAGTATCTCTCTCCCTCTCTCTATCTCTATCTTCTCCCTCAAGTATATCTCTTCCTCTCTCTATCTCTATCTCTCTCTCCCCCTTCTCGTTCAAGTATCTCTCTTCCTCTCTCTTTCTCTATCTCTCTCTCCCTCGTTCAAGTGTCTGTCTTCCTCTCTCTATCTCTATCTCTCTCTCCCTTTTTTCTCTCTGGTATCTATCTCGCTCAATCTCTATCTCTCTCCGTTCTTTCTCTCTAGTATCTCTCGCCCTCTCTCTATTACTATCTCTCTCTCTCCCTCTTCTCTCTCAAGTATATCTCTTCCTCTCTCTATCTCTATCTCTTTCTCCCTCTTCTCGCTCAAGTATCTCTCTTCCTCTCTCTATCTCTATCTCTCTCTCTCCTTCTTCTCGTTCAAGTATCTGTCTTCCTCTTTCTATCTCTATCTCTCTCTCCGTTTTTTCTCTCTGGTATCTCTCTCTCTCCATCTCTATCTCTCTTTCCCTTTTTTTCTCTCTGGTATTTCTCTCTCTCAATCTCTATCTCTCTCCGTTCTTTCTCTCTAGTATCTCTCGCCCTCTCTCTATTACTATCTCTCTCTCTCCCTCTTCTCTCTCAAGTATATCTCTTCCTCTCTCTATCTCTATCTCTTTCTCCCTCTTCTCGCTCAAGTATCTCTCTTCCTCTCTCTATCTCTATCTCTCTCTCTCCTTCTTCTCGTTCAAGTATCTGTCTTCCTCTTTCTATCTCTATCTCTCTCTCCGTTTTTTCTCTCTGGTATCTCTCTCTCTCAATCTCTATCTCTCTCCGTTCTTTCTCTCTTGTATCTCTCTCCCTCTCTCTACCTTCTCTCTCTAGTGTGTCTCTGTGTCTCTTTCTCTCTCTATATTTCGGTCGTCTCTGTTAACTATCTTTCTATAGTATATATCTCTATCCCGCAGCCGCTCACTTCCCCCACGTATCACCCTCTTTCTCTGATAAACCCTCCTCCACTGCTCCCAATACTCGATCACACTGATAGTAAGTTTTTTAAATATTGTAATGTCCATCTATTTTATTGATTAAGCGTTGTATTACTTTCATGACAACTTAATGTGAATAGGACCGAAGTTTAAGTTTAGGAGTTGGGCCAGCGCCGGTCTGGGTTCTAGTTGAGGTTTTCAAAGAAAATGGGGCCGAAAGCAACAACGCAGATCTTTAATAAACGGTGTGGACAGAGGAAACGAAGATGGAAGATACAATTTGACTTCCAATGCCATAATATTTTAATGAATATCAAAGATTGGCTATACTGTTTACTCCCATGCAAACTGGTGTATACTAAATCAATATGGAATTTGATTGTCAACTCATGGTGAACCATAGTAACATCTTCGGACATTAAGGTTGTAATCACAATTTATCGTCTTGGAATATCATGCAATGGGTTAGTAAATCGTAACTTATGATTAAACGTATCTTAATTTTTTATGAGAATTATCAGTGACCTGAACCTACAAAAGAATATGTGCATTCTCGCACACAAAAGTACATACATCATTGGTCAGAATTTTCTCGCTCAGAATTTATTTTACAAGCTAAATGCCAAAGTAGGAGCTCATATGGATAGATTAGTCTATACTGTGAAATTTGCTTAAGTTTACCACATACAATATGAAATAAGAAAAAATATTATAGGAGTTTGGCAGGAATCGTATCTGATTTTGATATTTTTGAGAATTTTTCGGAGTAAAAATTTAGGTTTCCAGCTTGTTTAACAGATTAATAAATTCAGATAAATGCTTTTGGTCATTTTTTTATGAAATTAGAAATGAGCTTTTGTTATAATAGACTCATGTTATGGTTTTTAATGCAATAAATGAAAATTGATTCATTTGAAAATTAGATCCAACCTGAAACTAAAATCAAACAAGTATATTTCTGGACAATCATTTCCTCTCTCTTGATCTCACCAATGTCTCTACCATCCACTTATTTATGAAATTCTATTAAAAATATGATTTATCTCCTTGATAATCAGAAATAACATGAAAATGATTATAGTAACTCCAGTTATGAATGATATTTTGATTTTTCTCAAGTTTTCAGTATTTTAGGGAATTTTACGAAATTAATATATTTTATAATATGTATTTAAATATTTAATGGGTTTAAATAGACTTTATCACAATTTATCACACTCTGTTATGTGTTGCAACCTGGTTCATTCTTATTTTGATTAATAATTGGTTGTGGCTCAATAGTGTTTGCATTAATCGTAATGTAAAAGGTGTCAGTATGGCGTTTTAATTTGTGATGACATAATTTCTCAATCAAAATTCACTATTTTTCTCTGTTTTTTTTTATACACAGTGACATGTGATGGCAAGAAGAATTTTAAAGGTTAAAATCACAATCAATCCAACCCACACATTAGACACAAGGTAAGACATAAAAATCTTGAATTTGAAATCACAATAAATCTAATCGAAGAGGAAATGACAAAGCAAAAAATACATGTCATATATGTGGTTAGGTGAACATGTTTCCAGCTCTAAGATACTTTTCTGTCTTACGACACATGTCAAAGAGTAATTAAATTGACATGCTACTGTGCATAAACTAATGCGAATGTTTTGGAGACTACGGGAATGCAGTTTACACCAAAGGGTAGTGGCGGAGCCTAATATTGAATTTTACCTTATAGGAGGACAGTATTGATATGACGGGGATCCATCATATCAATGATCTAATGATCCAGAGATTCTTGGGCTGAATTATGACGGCAGGACAGTCTTTATCATCATCGTAAAATTTCATTCTTGGAGTTACCTCATTATAAGTCCCAATTTAGGGGTCTTATATAATATGTCAAAGTAAAATTGAAATTTTCTTAATTCATTCCCACCTAGATACTCTACAAATGATATTAAGGAAGGGATCCAAATAGAGAAAACATAAATTTAAATTTTCAGAATTTTTATGAAGCTAGACAATGAAAGAAGTGAGTTTAGAAGTGAAAAAATAGAGTTTAAGGTTTTCTCTAGTTTTAGGTATAATATAATTTTATAATATTAAAGTTGATAAAAGGAAAGAAAATAATTTAAATAATTTTTTTGAGTGTATTTATATTCCAAATTCAATAAATAAATTTATTTTATATGGATTTTTATATTTTTAAGAAGTGGTTTAACATTAAAATGGACTAAATTTATTCAAGCATTTTTATTTTTATTTGATTTTAAATTATTAAAAATATATTATGTTTTCATTGACAGTTGTGATAAGAATTTTTGGAAGAACATGTAGTGGCAATATGTGACTGAAAGCACCTAAAGCACAAAAGGCAAAATGGAAAAAGGAAAATGGATTTGTGAAGTTAGCAAATGACTGAAGCTAAATAAAATCATATTGAGGTAAATTAGAGGTAGAATTTAAGGTTTAGATGGAGAAATTTTCAGATTATGGAGTTAAAAAGTTGTAGAAAAAGTGTGGATAGAGAGCAAGAAAGTGATGAAAAGTGAATAAAATAGAGAAAATTGAGGGGAATTGGGGCTGAATTTTATATCTAGATCGTGAAAGTGTTAATGCTCGTGTTTATTCCCCAATGCCTCTTCCTACACTTGCATTTTTAATGTTTTTCCAGGATCAAGCCTTGTGCTATAATAAAAGAATGACCAAAGGATGAACATTTCAAAACAGCAAAATCAACTAGTTTGAAAAACCTATGATGTAAATGTCCAGAAGAACATAATATTTATACACAGATATGATTAGTTGAATGCCCTTCTGTCATTTCCCTATTCCTATACATGCCATTTTCTTCTTATCAGATTTGTTGACGTTTTGATTTTCATACTCCTCGAAATAATGTTAGTTATATGTGTTTTTGGCGGTATAGGACATAGCCCGCACTCCTATAAATGTGCCCTTTATCCAAAAAACAAAATTCGTGCAACTTGGCCCAATAGCCCAAATAAATAGTTTAAAATACATATAGGATTCTAGAGCCCATTGAATATCAAATAATTTAACTTTTGTAAGTTTCAACACACATGGAATTTTAGTATATTCATCATTAACGAAACTTATTTATATAAAGGGCAAGCAGGTTTAGTAAGAAATTCCCAATTTATATCAAAAGATATTTTATGAAACTTTGATAAATTCAAAAAATATAGTTACAACAATTACTGATTCAATATTTTATGATACAATTTATATCAATTTCAAGGAATTATGGGCACACTTATGATGTGATCATCTCCCGAACAAAATACCATTCATCCTGTTAGGCACGCGACAAGGAGGTTAGTGTGGTCTACTTTTGTTTGCATTCATATTTTTTATTGATTTTCTTGTTTTCTTACCTAAATAAGATAACAAGCTTTCAATAAATACCAACTAGATCCAAGAACACTATTCATGACTGCCTATAGCTCAATCAGAAACCACCTCACATTGTCATTGCGCCCCACCACAAGCATGATGCTACCAACTACTTTTTCAATCGTAGAATCCGCAATAGCATGTCACCAACGAAATTTCATGCATTAAATCATCAGACATTGGTTAAATGATCATCATCAAGTATCAACTTAGTCCAAATGAAAGTACAACTATCCACTATTGAAGAATATTACGTGACCTTGAAGTCAAGTACACCTCTTCAAAATTTCTCATATTAAATGTCCATGTAGTCATGGTGCATATCAGGAGTCATATGAGGACTACTCTTAAAATTTCTCATATTAAGTGTCCACGTAGTCATGGTTTTCCAGTAGTTTCATTTCATAATGATATTATTAAAATATAATTTCTCATTTGATGCTACTTTATAAGGTGAAAAAAAATATAAGAATTGTTTTCATATGTATGAGGAGAATCTGGAGTCTACATGTCTTTCCACAAAATGAGCAGTTGAATAAATCATTATAAATATTTATGCTGAAAATAATGATTTATGTACCAAGAGGACTATATTTTTCATAAATCACCAAAATTATGGTGAAATTATGAGACAATAAAGAATAGAAAAAAATGTACTTCGACCAAAATCATGATAAATGAAGTATAAAGGGAGTTCATGTTAATTCCAATTATTCTTCTTCATATTTATGTGTTATCGTGATGATAATGCTGAAGAAGAATGTCCATTCTTTCGAGTTTATAGTGGAGATTTTTAACTTAAGTTTGAAAAAATTTCAAGATATCCATTTCCAGAACCTGCACATAACAAAATAGAATATGAAGAAAGTAATATGGGTTGTTAACAAAGGTCAATCCCGTAGTCTCACTTCCAATTTATCTTGCAATCTCACTTTCAATTGAGTCACATGCATATCTATCAAGGTTAAGGCTTAGAGGTTTTTTGTAAAATGCCTGTGTTTTGATGAACGTTGAAAGTGGATTCTGAAAAGTCATTCTTCATTGAATGGGTTTACATTAATTAATATGTGCTTAGGCATGTCAAGAATTATGCATATGAATATAACCGACTTTGTATGGTTCAAACTATGCAACCCCCATATGCGTTGGATGACTACCTTCTTGCATATAATGACACTTAATCCTATCATCTAATCTTAGTAAGCCACATCATCAAGTTAGGCATTTATGAGAGTTTACATATAAATGAATAAAATTAAATATTTTCAATAGTTAGAAAAATAAATATTCAGATATTTAAGATAACATTTTATGAAATTCTTGGTTATACCCATGGTGGAAATGAAATGAATGAATTTACCTTTTATGACTTATGAAGTAAATGGCAAAGTCGCAATTCTGAAATTCTGAAATTGAATGAGTTATTATGTCATTTTTTCTCTAATATTAAATGAATTTGAATGTTGGTTTTTTTAGAATTAAAGAGTTTCCCCTGTCAATTTCTAAATCCATAATATGCAGATTAATTTCTAATTTTTAAAATGTTCTCTCTTTGTCTCTTGGCGAAAAATCACAAGACAAAGAGAAAGCATAATTTATGGTATTCTGCAGAAATTTCCTGGCATTTTTTTAGGGATATTTTAACACAAAGGGTGTTACATGATCCCAGATCCATAGGAGTTGGGGTTGTGTTTTTTGATGAAGGTTTTAAAAAGTTGGTAGGAAAAAAATATTGTGTCCTATAATTCACTCCTTCAACGACCTTGGTCAGAAAATTATTATTTGGAGATTTCTGTTAACTGTTTTTGACTTTTTGTTGAACTTTAGGGTTATAAATGATAAACTCAAAATTAGGGTGAAATTTTTTTGTGTTTGGATTTGATTTTAATCAATAAAATGTATAAACCTTCACTAATAAAATAATTTTATTAGTTAGTAATGAGCATGGGTCGTCTCCACATGGAAGAGATATTAGGGTTTAAATAATCTTTAAATTTTGATGCAAGAGGGATGAGGGGAGATATGCTTGTAATAGGATATTGTGTTGTGCTGCATACAAGGTGGAGAGAGGGTGATAATAATTATATAACACTAATGACATGAATCATAAAATGAGGAATTGTTAGGATGACATGGATATATCAAATGGAAATGAGAGATTGAGACAGATGAAGAAATGAAGTAATGTCATATGTAGAAGATGAATAAGAAGATAGGATGATGAAATGCGTGAATGAATGTGAATGGATGTGGACGGATGATGGTGAAATATAATGGTGGAAGAATAACTGATAGTGATCTAACTAATGGACGTGATGGAAGATGGATAGGTAGTCATGATACAGATAAGAATATGATGGACTAGATGATTTAGGGTTTTATATGTGAAGAAGGTGATAAGATTGGGATCAGAGATGGTAATGGAAGGGTGAGATGATGAAAATAAGAGTTGTAAATTAAAGGGATATTATGGAGAGAAATCAATGTAAAGCAAGAGACTAACCTTAGATCCATATGTTCCACAGGGATCAAAATATTTTCTGTTATGCAGATTGGCCTTTCCACTTCTCTCTTGATCTTCCCCAAGCACTCAATACACCAATAACATACTTGACATAACTTCAAAACATCACTCATAAAATCTAGCTCTCTAGGAGGAAATGATTTTAAACATTGTTTTCTAAAAACATTCAAGGGTCTATTTATAGATCCAACCATATGGATGGAAATATGCGGTAAATGGAAGCTCCGCTAAAAACCACAGCCCAAATGTTATCAATTATAGACTGTCAGGTACTACGATCTCAATTTGGATAATTCTTTGCCCTCCGAAAAGCTTAAGAGCCATTCAATAATTCCAGAAAATGGGTATTAATTCATAAAAATGTTAGAAATATATTTTAAAAATTTTAAAAATGATACATCTTTGAATGTAATGCCAAGCATTCAGGAAAACTTATATTTTGACTCAAAAGATTATGTTCTTTCAGAATATGACGTTATAAAAACCATTAAAATTACTGATAAAATCATAAAATTCAAAATATCATTCTAAAAGTAAAATTAATCATGTTATATGAACAACTAAATGAAAATAAACATGTAAATATGGTCATATTAACCATCTAAAATGTGTGTTATCAAAAACTAACATTCGTAAATGATGTAGGACAGCTAGGAAAAAAAGGACGACTGTGGGGGGGGATAGGACAAGGACGGGTGGAGGGTAATAAACGGCTTTGGGATGGATGGATAAAACAGACCACAGAAATTCAAGCGATCAACTTCGGAACTTAAAACCGATGAAATACTGGTGTTGCAGTCCTGTTCCTCGTCGAGGGTGGGAGTACTGTCTTCAACCACCGCGACGATGCCGAAGCACCAAATTCAATACTCGAATTCACGTCACGAGAGAAACTCACGATAGAGAGAATTTTAGGGAATTCCAAATCAAATCAAATCTGAAGGTGGTGGAGAATTCTCAGGGAACACTAGACGAAGAACACGACGACACCAAAGAGTTCAAGCGTACCTCAGCACCATAGTGCGTGAAGAGGTTGCGTGGAATTCTGATTGTGACGAGACTGGACGATTCCGGGCGTTGAATGGCCCACTCGACGAGAAGGTATGGGCGTTGCGGGCGCAGTACGACCCTAGCAGAAAGCGAGACGGATGAGCGGACACAAACAGGGCAGGCGTACGAGGGCACCGGTGTGGATGGCGCGCCTTGGGTGGCACAAGGATGCCGTCAGCCTAGGGCTGCCCTAGGCGGTAAACCTTGGGCAGCCTAGGGCTGGCTGTCTTGGGTAGCCTGGAGTACCGGCCTTCGGCGACCTTGGGCAGTAGCCTTGGGCGGTAGCCTTGGGCAGCCAAGAGCGGGCTGTCCTGGGCGGCCCAGGGTGGCTTCCTTATGCGGCTTAGGGCGGCGGCCCTTGGTGGCCTAGGGCGGGCTGCCCTGGGCGGCCTGGGGTGGCTACCTTGGGCTGCCTAGGGTGGCGGCCCTGGGCGGCCTAGGCCGGGCTGCCCTGGACGGCCTGGGCGGCCTAGGGCGGGCTGCCTTGGGCGGCCTGAGGCGGCGGCCTTGAGCAGGCGGCCCTGGGCAGTTTGGGCGGTGGCCTTGGGCAGCCTAGAGTGGCGGCCTTGGGCGACCTCGGGTGGGCTTCCCTGGGCGGCCTGGGGTGGCGGCCTTGGGCGGCGGCCTTGGGCGGCCTGGGGTGGCTGCCTTGGGCGGCCTGGCGTGGCTACCTTGGGTGGCCAAGGGCGAGGGAAGAGAGGGGGGGGAAAGATAAGAGAGACGAGAGGGAATGAGAGAAAGGGAGGGATGGAGAAGGGGAATGAGGATGGGGAGGAAGATGGCTGACGGCGTGAGGCGGCGGAGGCAGCGGCAACGGCGGCGGCGGAGGCGGTGGTAGTAGGGTTGGAGAAGGGATAGGGGAGGCTGGGCAGTCCACCAAGAAGAGTTAAAAACAAACTCAATTCTTGAATAATGACTGCCTAACTGTTTCTTGAAACAATGGCCTATACATATAGGCCTCGGAGGAAAGAGAAAATACAGGTTACTAAAAATTAAAGACGAGGAACGTAGTTCGTGTCCTGTCAAGGACCAGTTGTTGATCTGCATTTGGCAACGTGTCATGATGCGTGAAGGGGCGTGTGTGTGTGGAGACATGCGTGGAGATGGTGGCATGTCTTCGGTAGTCGTGTTGACTTCAGATGACGGTGGTGGCATGTCCGTAGCATAGGCGTTGACTTCGGTTGACGGTGGTGACGCGTCCAGTGTCGATGTGTTGGCGTCGTCGCCACCAGTAAAACTTTGTAGGCTTTCAGATTATAGCATTTAATGCAGGATTGAAAAAGTTGTAAGGCTATAATTGATAACATGTTTTTTAGTACCTTATTTGATCATATTTACATGTTTCTTTGTGTTAAATTACTTATATTTGCATGTTATCAATCTTAAAATAATTAAATCTGTTTTTAGTAAAAAAATGTTGAATTTTCTGCATTTTTATGCATTTTTAGAGAATCTTCTGACAATAGATTCGAAAAAAATATAAATGTTGAGACAGAATATGATTTTTGTGGAATGTTTTGACATTAGCTTTGGGAAGATATGATTTTTCTTAGCTATATTTATATATATATATATTTGGGGATATTATATTAATCAATGTGCATTTTAAAGTATATTTTTAGCTTTTTTTAGTCACGCCGCCATGTGTCGCCATTTGATTCGTTGAAAGGTGACGAATCATAGCGCTCGGTGATGATTGGTGCCAGCCAATCATTAGCTAAGGTAATGATTGGATGACGCCAGTCATTAATCAGGTAATTTGAGTAGCGGTGATTGCATTTATGACTAACAAATCGTTTTTGCATAGGAACGACGTGGATGAATAAAAAAAGAAGCCATTTTTTCGAATAAATCTGCACGTGGGTCTAGGGAGAAAAGAACAAAATGCTTTTTACTTTTGCTCTTTTATATTTTCTTGGTAGAACGGGGAGCAATGTGGCGTGCGTGTGGCCACCGCTGAGAGGAGGAAAAGAGGCCCCACGTTGACGTGGTGTACGCTAACGCACCACCACGTCAGCTACGAGGAATCTTTTTATTTTCAGTCTTTCTTTTCTTGTCTTTTCTATATTGTCTTTTTGTTTTTTTTAGGTACACGTGGACTTTGAAAAGCGCCCGCGCGTAATACAAAAAGCACATACGCGTAATATGAAAAGCACAGATGTCAAGCACATTGACGTATTGATAGACACTGAAAATGAGGATGGTGAAGAGGAGAGAGAGGGAAATCAAGGGCTAGGATTGGCTCAATTTCAAACAGCCATAACTTTTGAACTACAAATCCGATTAAGCTGAAATTTTTATCATTGCTTTTTCTTCCCCTCCTCTTTCCTTCCATACCCTTTGATCTATAAATAGAGGCATGGATTATTGTAAAATTCATCTTTAACTTGCTTCATATTTGTGTGGGCTGATTGAAAGATAACAAGTTTTGAGATCCATCAATAGTGTTCTTGGTGTCTTTGGTGTGTGGGAAGAAGCATTAGAGTAGAGGGGAAGCTCATCGACACTCCTAAATTGTTGTGATCATAACAAAACATAAGGATCTAAGGTAAGTGTCCTCACCATACGTTGTTTCCCTCATGACACCATCGTTATCATAATTAGAGTTTCTTATCATCTTTTCATTTATCATTTCACTTACTTACATCCCCATTATCTCATCTCTATCTTTTCCATCATAATGTTCATGCATTTGATCACTATCGTATCTGTCACGCCCTCTACCTTATTCTTGCAACACTTCGAGTAATTCTACTTATATTTCATTGGCATTACCGTCGCGCTTATTCTATTCTTGTATTTATCTCTTCTCATATCGCTAATCACTATAGTGAGAAATTAAATCCTTATTTACTGTTCCCCGTGGAGACGATCCTTATTTGCCTTACGTTGTTTCTCTCCTGACACCATCGTTATCATAATTAGAGTTTCTTATCATCTTTTCATTTATCATTTCACTTACTTACATCCCCATTATCTCATCTCTATCTTTTCCATCATAATGTTCATGCATTTGATCACTATCGTATCTGTCACGCCCTCTACCTTATTCTTGCAACACTTCGAGTAATTCTACTTATATTTCATTGGCATTACCGTCGCGCTTATTCTATTCTCGTATTTATCTCTTCTCATATCGCTAATCACTATAGTGAGAAATTAAATCCTTATTTATTGTTCCCCATGGAGACGATCCTTACTCGCCTTACGTTGTTTCTCTCCTGACACCATCGTTATCATAATTAGAGTTTCTTATCATCTTTTCATTTATAATTTCACTTACTTACATCCCCATTATCTCATCTCTATCTTTTCCGTCATAATGTTCATGCATTTGATCACTATCGCATCTGTCACGCCCTCTACCTTATCATAACAAAAGATTCCTTTCTCATCAATCGTGTCGTAAAGATCATTCTCTTAATATTTTGACCAATTTTTTAGTTTATTTTTAAAGAAAATAATGGAAAACAATTATGGAGTGAAATTGTGCCATCACTGTAACAGACAAATTTTGTACTAAAAAAAATTCAAACTCACTCAAGAGGTGTAAACATGAGTATAATGATGATTATGGGTTGAATCCATAGAGAGCAAGGGTTAGCCTTTTTCCAAATGGTGGACTTAGTCAAAATAGGTGAAATTGGAAGAAAAGAGATGTAAGAAATATGATTTTTATCTAATTAAATTTAAATAGTATTCAAATCTTATTAAATATAAATTGAACAAAACTGGGCTAAAAATATGATACAAAATGAATTATAAATTCCACATATGCAAGTGTGTTGATTAGCGCAACTCATTACATTTTAAGGCATTTTTTATTTTTATATTTTCAGAAAGACGGTAATGTATGCATTATTGAAAAAAGAAGAAAAACAATGGACAGTTCAAAGCATTGACTTCCATCCACCCATTGACTGTAAGTTGAGGGTCAAATTATATTATAATTTTATGAAAACTATATTTTAATAAACTAGAGAGATAAAGGATAACTATGATCAATGGTTTATAATTAATGTCAAATTTTCTATGGTAAGATATTCAAAATGACCCTATTACTAACATCTGATGAAAGTCAAAATGTTGACCACACAACTATCATTAGTTTTAGATAAAATAAGTTATAGATGGAAAGTGAATGAATGGAGGATTTCAGAGATTAAATAATCATGTTATTTCAAGATTTGAGTCCTGAGATATGGAACGATAAGTCATCCAATAATCATGACGTGCATGAGGATGGACTGGCAAAACAAAACTTTAGGTGTCAAATATCAATAGATTTACTATAATTATAAATGGATGGAAATTGTACATAAAGTAGCATTGATTGCCCCCAAATTGTGAGACTTGGTTGAGTAACAAGTAAGAAAAACACCGCCGAAGTTACTGCAAAATATTTGGGGGAAACTTAAGAAAAACTGAAAGGATTAAATCAAAATATCTATTATTTCTAATCAAATTACAATTTTTGCTCACTGGAAATCAAAATATCTAAAGAATACATCTTTGTGACTAAGAACCCCCAAACATTAGGCCTAGAAAATCAAGTTTAAAAATTGTCAATAACATCATTTTTTACTTACAAAGTATTTAGACGGGTTGACAATGACTCTCCCTCTTCTTTTGATGTATTGGCAATATTATTTCACCAAGATGAGCATCACCAAGTAAAGAATATGAATCACTCTACTCTTGACCAAAGAAACATGAGTACAAACATGAGGTAATCTTTCTAGTCAAGACAAAAAAAATAAATAGACTCATATGAATGTGAGAGATCTCAGTCCATTGTTTTTACTAAACTTGGACAATTGAGATAATGCCAGATGGCATCATGGGAGAGGCCATATCATGCATGTCTTGGGATCCATAATGGGGTCTAAATTTTTATCATTACATCATCATACAATGACTCATATTCTTCCGTTTGTACCTGCATATAACTTAGTATGGAAATATTTAAAGTTCTGAGAGAATGTAAAAGGCTGTTGCTGAATGTTAGTGTCAACACACTTGTTTTGGGATCCTATGAGCCACACTATGTCATGTAGGCTATGCGTTGCGCCAATGTAGCCATGTTGACTGATTGGAACACCTTGACATTGGTGAATCTTCATCAACTGCTGCTGCAGGCCTGTAACTCTAACATTTTTTGTGCTTTTGGCTCTAATATAAATATTTTAATTTATAATGTATTTTATAATGAAATTTTATTGATTTGTTTCTAATTTCCATATTCTTCAAACCCATGCAATCTGATACAAATAATTAGAAAAAATGACTATTTTACAGGAATCACTAATTTGACTTGAAAAGTTAAACTAAAACATCTTTGATTCTTCTAATATTCACATAAATTCTTGCTTCCTTGTTCATTTAGTTTACTCCCAAGTGAACTAAACTCAACAAATGTGGGTGATTTCAAACAATTTGAACTTAAGAAAGGTAAAAAATAAATAAACTATTTAACTAACCTTCAAATTGAAGTAAAAATTAAGACTTGATGAAATGGCATGGTAATGCTGAAAATATCATAAACTAATTAGAGTGTGCATAATAATCATGAGAATTAGGTATTAGATATGATGAAGGATACTATAGATTACTGGAAAAGAAACAGATTATCAAACATCCATAAAAAATTTTATGATAAAAAAGCATAGCATCCAATGCATGAATAAAAATGTTGGAAGGCCAATAATATGGTGACGTAGGAGTCATACCACCATCAAACTTGCCCTGAAAATTATTTTCTGGAGATTGTTTTCTAATTATTGTATAATTTTTATTTTAAAAAATTTATGTGTAACATTCATAAAGTATGTATTATCTTGAATTGTGCCATTAGATGTAGTATTAATGATGTTGTGGGGGAATAAAGGGCAGCATTGAATAATCATTGAGGAAATAAGTAGGTGGCTTGTAGGACAGGTTACAAATTATTCTCAAAAAATTATCATGTAGTTAACTCTTATCTATTATTTAACATTGCTTGATTATGTGGACAGTTTATGTATAAGTTTTGGGCCAGTATTTTGAAATTTATAGGCAAGAGGAGGAAATATGAAGAAGCGATCCAAGAAGATATCAGACAAAGAATCTTGATTTTCGGAAGTCTTCTTCTGGTAGTGAACTAGATCCAAAGAAATATTAAATATACATCAACATACAAGAGATAGAGGTAACAAGAATGGAAGAAAATAACTGGGAGAATGGTTAAAGCAAGGTATATTTTGCACTGAATACTTAAGAAAGGTTTTTTGCATTGAAATAACTCCAGTGATTATTGCATATATATTATCTTTTAAAACATATTTGTTTGACATTATTTGGATATCCATGATTATTTAGATTAACTAAAGATATATTATTCAAGTGTATCCTAGAAGACTTTGGGGGTAAACTAGGTAAAGGCTTTTGGGCATAGGGAGGGTGCTGAAGAAGAGAATGCTTTTGGGGATGGGTCGAAGGAGATCAATCATTTTCACTCTATGAAGGAATATGGAGGATAGAAGATGAAGGATCTTCACCCAAATTTGGTTTTAATGGTATCCTTGTTACACCTTATTTCCAAGTGTTTTGCTTGGAAGACATTCAAACAAACTTGGTTACGGCTCATTATCAACTCATGCTAGATACCCCCTGACAGCATTAAGGACTAGCCTACGATTTATAAACAAACAATTACTGAGTATGCCCTATCCTACACCTCAGCCTCTATATAGGTAAAATCTATTTAACTAGATTAAATTGAACCATATTTTTTCGTATATTCTGATAATTACAAATACCATACTGATTTTACTAGTAGTTGTACATATTTTAGAAGGTCAGTGCCTATGGGACATAATAGATTACAGATTGAAAAGGAAATTGAGAACATAAAGGACATTGGATAGTTGTAGTGAGGACATCAAATTGGCCTCGCTATCTCCCATGACAGGACACGTGCGACCATCTACAATGGAAAAAATGAGCTTTCGATAAGATAGTTTCTGTAAGGGGGTAAGTGGGGATTGTTTACCTGACACAAAGGTAGAGGCCGTCGAGTCAATGATCCAAGAGTTAAGCTGAGAGTAAGGCAGTACCTGAATTGACGATAAATGCATGATGCAATGACTGAGTTGTAGGAGCTGCGAGATCTCCAAACATCAACTGGAGCTTCATGAATCTATCATAGTCATCCTAAGATATGGTCGTCGTGCCTGATGATGAAGAGGAAGAAGTACCAATGAAAGCATAAATGGCAACACAATTGGGTTTGCCAGACTTATTCCAACATCGCTCGAAGTAATGATTAGCTTTCTGGTAATGATCACACAGATGGAGTGTGTGGTTGTCACATCCTTGACCATGCCCTTGACCATTACGACTTCGACCAGGACTACCATCTGTACATTGAACCCTTCCCTTTGAAATGGATGATAACAATCCTGTACCATCAAAGGATGCAGAAGGCGCAGTTACAGCTGATGGCTAGGGAGGAGTCATAGTCGACACTTGACGAGTGGTAGAGAAGGTCTTGTCGACTATTGGAAGGTGAGCGAGCAGTCCCACTCCATTCAGAGACGTTGTTGGTGCCATCACCCTCATCATCAACATCCCCACTGCTTCGTGTCCACATTGACCAGCACCCCAAGGCAAAGATGAGAACACCCAGTTTCAAATACCCTAGGTAAGGCCAGACAATATGCAGGTTTGGGTATTTGGGTGTTTTGACTTTTTTTTCTCGACACATGCTTGTTATGTTTGTCATGTTTGTTATGTTTTGGCCATGTCCTACTCGGGCACTGGCCTTTTCGTATTTTTTTTTAGTGTGTTTTTGTCTTAAAAGAGGCCCCCATGTTCAATGGGGCCCCCATATTGGACCTCCTCTAAGGGGCCCATTAGGATCCCTAGATAAAGGGGTATGAGCGCCCTACTCAGAGAAGGTTTTTTTGTTGTTGTTATTTTATTAGAAACCCTCAGCCACCAGCCCTCATGAGAGAGGAAGAAGAAGAGAAGGAGGAAGAGGAGAGCCGCCGCCCAGCCATCGCGCTGCCTAGTGCCCCCCCCCAACCCTGCCATCACCGGGCTGTGCGTGTGCCCTGCGCACTGCTTGCGCAGCCACTGCCCAGCGCCTGCCATGTCCACGCCACCCTGCCACATGCCCCCGCCGCTCACCTGCATGCCCCCAGCGCCTGTCGCGCCATCGTCTAATGGCCTGAATGCCACATGCGCTAATGCTCGACCATCGTTGTGTGCCTAGCGCATACGCACTGATCTTCCATGTGCCGTGTTGATCTGCCGCACACCACCCAACGCCCACTGCACCACTGCCAAGCTGCCACACACTCCGCGTGCTACCGCATGGCCACCGCCCGTCAATAGCCACATCAGCATCCAGCAGCCGCGAGCTTGCATTTCCCAGCTGCGCTACTGCAAAGATACAGCACACTACCCCGCAGCCCCGCCCATCGCCCACCGCACCCGCACTAAGTTGCCCCAAGCCCGCGCCACCCAGCCGCATGCCGCCTATTGCCCGCCCACTATGACGCACACTCAACCATCCATGATGCCATGGCCATGCTGCCTGTACGGTGCTGAGCCATCCACGCTCCCTCGACCCTCGCCTTCTCCTCCCAGTGTCAGGTCTCCTGCATCATGTCTCCGTCGCCAGTCAAGCAAAGTCGTGCCTGTCTCCAGCATGCCTCTGTCGGACCGGGCCGCACCGGCTATTGCATCGACAAGTTCACCGACATTGGGACAACGGAACTGACGAGGTACTCCACTCCCCTTGCTCGTCAGTTAATTTTTCACGTATAGTATATCTCTCGGCTGCTGGCTGCCTTCTACCTCGCTCGGGTTAGAATAGGTGAGAGAAAATTACATTGCGAAGGATACATCTTAAGTGATTTCTTAGGTACATGTCTATCCCATCTTTTATGTGTTATCGTCAATGGATTTAATCCGCTCAGCGCCGTAGGCGCTATCATCGCTCAGATGAGGGTCAGGAGTTACCACAGTCACCGGTCACCAACTCGGAGCTTGGAGCTTGACAAAACCCAACGAGTTGAGGCCTGCACGTACGTCGACCTAGGTCATTACATCATGTAGACTCATCCCCGTAGGGAATTACCTGTTGGACAACATCAGCGACAACATCCAGATCACTCACTCAATATGGATCCCCCAATCTGAGATGTCATCCAGCTGTCCAGGCGTGCAAAAAAATAGCATTGGCAAGTGATTGAAATGGAAAAAACACTAAAAATTACATACTCAATTTTAGTATCATTGCCATTTAAATTTGCCTAAATTAAATAAATTTGATAAAAATAGAAAACTCACTCAAATGTATAGTCGGGGTGGGGTCATCTCCACAAGAACTGGCCTTTAGATGTGAATATAATGATTGATTTATAGCTAAGAAATAATAATACTAATAAAGATATTAACTATAGTAAGTGGTAAGTAATTAGTAGGTAAAGGAAAAATTAAATGGATGAGAGAACTAAGATAAGATATTATATTAATGAAGGGTAAATGATGTTAGATACAACTAGAGATGAGAGAGAGAATATAAGATATTATTTATATCTTTTTATAGATGCTAGAGGTAATAGAGAAGAAACATAAAAAATAGCTAGAGGTGATGTTAATGTAAGTCATGGAAGAAGTATAGAAGATTAGTGAGGTAGATAGAATAATGCAATAATATTAATAGGAGATAGAGATAATGATTATGGATTTTAAGATTTTACGGTAATAAGATGTAAGACTTTAGTAAACAGAAATATTAAGTTTAATAAAAAGGTAAGTCAAAGACTGAAAAAGAGAATGTGGATAGAATTATGATAGATCAAGGGAACGAGAGATTAAGGGGTTATTCCATTAGATATAGATAGATTACAATATAGATATTTAGTGATATATAGATATGCAAAGAGCTTAATATAAGGAAAGGTATAAATAACAGATTTTATTTAGTTTTAAAGATATTCAGCTAATTAGATAGAGAGAGGGAGAGTGATAGGAAATAATATGAGGAGAAAAAGTACTTAAGATGTAAATATTTTTATTATTTTAAGTTTAGGATAGCTTTGAATGATAGAAATAAATAAGTTTTATATAAGTAGAAATCTTTAGTGTAGTTTTTAGTATTTTTGTAAGGTAAAATATGGAGAAAATAGGTTGTCTTGATCAATACCCAGCAGGTGTTTGACAGAATGTCTCAACGAGGCTGAAAGACAAGAACGAGATGAACACGGAACTTTCTCTAAATCAAACTAAATTTCAACAATTGTAACACATCTTAGGAATGATTTTCAGTCAGATCGACCCGAAGAAGTTACCATATCTGCTCTAAATTGAAAGATGGGGGGTGGGGATGCTGCTCACCAGCCAATAGCCTCACTGTGCACTCTTCCCCTTCCTTCGCCTCCTTGCAGATGCAAATCTCTCATTTCCTAGATCTTCTCTAATGCCACCTTGAGTTGTCTACGCAATGATAGAACTGTCATGACCCAGCCACGCACTTCAAGCTCCAAGCAGGACCTAAGCCTGCTGTTCTTCTTCTCCTATGGTAAGATAGGTTTTTAGCCTTCAAAATCTTGCTTTAAGGGGTTGAGAGAACCTTTATCAACCCTCCAATGGGTCAGACTTGATCCAATGGCTCTCTAAGGGTTGTTGGATTGGTGTGTTGTTCCCTCATCATCGACCTCCACAGGTCAGGCGACGACGATGTTGGGTGAGGGGTGGAGAAGGACAAGTCTATCCCCGGTTGTCCGATGTCCTTTGAATGGGTTCAATGGGTGCAATTAAATCGCAGCCATTGACCCGTTCTTAAAGGTGTATCCCTTTTCACCATGTCAGCAGGTCCGTCAACCCCTCATTAGCTGCCTTGTCACTGATTAGGGTTCTGATTTGCTCAGCACTTGGCTCCACTATACGCGTCATCGGCCACAACCAATCAAAAATCCTGAAAAATAAACAAAAAGAATGAAATAATACAAAGCAGATCTCACCGTCCAAACTTCCGTAAAGATATTAGATGGGTGAGATCATGTCCATTTAGTTAAAATGGCCTGATGATGTAACACGCCTGCCGGGATCGACGGCTCATGTTACGTCACAACGATGCGGGATGCGTCTCAATTAAATAGATGAATGCAAGTTTAAAGAGTCCTTGTAGAGCAAGTAAGGACGGGCCGAGGGAGGGGCGATGATTCAATATACCCCCAGGGAGCGGCTAGATCCGATTCGACTCCGAATGACCCGCGAGATCGATACGATCCAGCTCGACGAGAGGGGCGTGCGACGGCCTGAAAGAGTTCTCCTTCTATGACTATGTTTAGTCGACTATGAAAGAGTTCTCCTTCTACGACGAGAGGGATGCGTCTCCGTCATGACGGACATCCGAGAGAAATCCGGAGGTGGGCTCAAGGACCAAATCAGCATTAGCGTCTGGCGAATCTGTACCCAGTCCAGGCGACTAAGCAGCACCGGCAGATGACGAAGAGACGCACTAGGGGGTTTGGTGGTCACGAACCGTTGTCGAGGGGAATCGACGTGACAGAGGGAGGTTCCGCGCCGTGGTTAGAGGCACGTAGGCGATGGATCACGACGGCAATCGGAGTACGGGCGCGCGCGCGGTCAATCGCACAGGGCGACGAGCGCACCGTCTCGGCAGGTAGCAGCGGGTGCAGCACATGCGGGGCGCATAGAGGGTGGAATCAGATGGAGGGCCCTCAATGGCGAGGAAGGCTCCCTGGGGAGGGGAGGGGAGAAGAACCACTCGCCTGCTGGGGTGACGTTAATTGAAGGACGCGGAAGCAGCATGCGGCGGCCAAGAGATCTGGGTCAACCGGCGGCAGACTCCTTTGGCAACAGCTCCGCCCGATCGACGCTAGGGAGGAAGAACGGCAAGATCCTCGGGCAAATTTGCAGCCCAGTTCCCGTTCGTGGAGAGAATCACGCAGGATTGAGGAGGACCAGGTCCGGTGACGGTGACAGTTCTCGTTCTGACAACTGGGGGAGTGAGAAATGGCCTCGGCAGGGAGAGTAGAGGCAGGAATCCGGCGGAACGCTGGCGACCAGGGGGTCGGCGTCGGCCGGCAGTGCAGACTCCTTCGATCGCTTTCTCGCCCAGTTGACGCCGGGAGGCGGAATGGCGAGGTCTTCAAGCAAGCAAGCTCGCCGGCCAGTTACTAGTCGTGGGATGACCCGCGAGTTGGTGAAGGTGATCTTGTCTGGCAAAGACACCGATCCTTGTTCTGGTAGCTAAAATTAACTCACGACAAAAAAAAAGAAACTTGAACGAATATGATTTTCCTTTTCAAAAATGACTGTCCAGCTCTTGGTGCATGCCTTCCCCTTATATAGGGGGGGCAAGGGTGCCAAGAAGCCCTAAGGGAGGAGGAACCCGTCGCATGACGTGGCCCTCCTCTTTACACATAACAAAGAGAGGGACGGGGCGTGAAAGAAGAGGACGAAGCCTAACACCTGGCTGGGTCCGAATGTTCATCGCGAATCAACAAAACAAGAAAATAATAAACTTACGTCGAGTACTTAAAGTCGGGGTTGTGGGCGTCGGCACGAGCGGCTCGGAGAGGTCCAACGCTTCCCGCGGCAATGTCGTCGCGATGGTTCCCCATCACCTGACATAACACAGGTTTCAGCGTAGCTCGAAGCCCGGTCATGTTTTCTTTCTGAATTTATTTCATATTGCAGCCTGTTGGGTATCGATATGTCTTAAAAATTATCGGCCCACCATGTGCCATTCTTAAAGTTAAGACGCAGTCATTAATGACATATCAGAGGAGTATTTTAATATATGTAATAATATATAAATGTTGTCTGATGTTATGGTATTAAATAAAGAAACCCTCCCTCTGATGAGGTTAAAATTCATATAAAGATGATGATAATATAGATAAAATGATATTAAATGGGCAGTAGAATGTGCATAATTTCAGGATGCATTTGGAGTTCATCAGCGAGCTCCTCGACAATGGCATTGTGTGGTAAAACCAGTCATATACAATTGATAAGACTCTAAATGGGGGACAAGTCCTTGGATGTCGTCATAATACTCTTGAGAAGGATGCCCTGTTAGCTTCGCCTTGAAAAACTTCTCATAAACCTCAACCACATAGAATTTGTTAGACTCATAACTATAAATAAAATCCCATTCATCCCAGATGGCTTTGGTCAAAGTAATGAGTTGCATGAGGTCATTGATTGAAGGAATCATCATCTTGAGCAACTATGCTTTAATCTCCTAATCCTTGATGAACCGTGCCCCACGAGTCAAATCCCTGAGCAGAGGAGGGTCATTAATTGGAATAGATAGACAACCATGGATATATAGAAAACCTGAAGCTTACAAACCAATTTATGCAGTTTCTCTTATCAAAGATAGAACATGGACTATGAAGATGGGTGGGTGAACACATTCGTCATAGAGGATGAAGGAGAATGAATTGGCCTAAATGCCAAATTAGGGGTACAGGTCAGCAAGATTGCCAAACTAGGAGCAAATGTTGGCTGAATCGCCGGAGAATAAGTTAAAGTCTACTAAATCTCCGCATTTGGATTTCCACGACACTGATGCTTACTGTGCCAATTTCCTAATCAAGAGTGGTGATTTTCCAAAGGACGGCATTGACACCTGGGCTACCCCTGCATTGACGCCTCGGAAAACCTAGGTGGTGTTATAGCAAAATTTAGGCAAGGCTATGATGTCAGACATCGTCAATGGCGTCATCCAATGGATAATTCACTACGGTGAATGTAACTACGTAGATGCGAATGACCTAGGTCAAGTGTACGTGCAGGGCCAACGAGTGGGAATTCACCGAGGTCTGAGTTCCGAATTAGGAGACGACGATGACGGTGACCTCCTAACCCTTGTCAGAGTTAAAGATGGCATCTATGGCGCCGAACGGAACAATTCCGTAGGGGCTCGCACATAATGGATGGGCTCGTCTCGTGCCGAGGGAAACATACAATTTGTAATTTTCTCAAAGAATTTCTCTCACCTAATTTAACCCGAGCGCGGTGGAGTGTAGTCGAAAATATACTTGAGAAAGTAATGTAACAGGCGAGCAAAGGGAACATTGTACCTCATCAGTGACGTCGCTCGTTGTTGAGACCTTTGTCGATGCACGGACCAAGACGGGTTGGTGAAATAGAGGCATGCCGAGGGAGGTAGTTGATGATGAGGAGAGAGATGGGCGATGAGTCCGATGGTCGCGTCCAGGCACGGGATTGTTGTAGGCCACGGCAGACACAATAGCGGTGACTTTACACGGTGTAGTAGAGAGTGACCGATCTACCAGCGGTGGATACACGGTTCATGAGGCATGTGAAGAAAGCACAGTGACAGTTCCACTAGTTCTTGTGGTGCAGCAGATGTCGCAAAGGTCCAGCGGTAGGGCACGAGTCGTCAACCAATCAAAATGTTTGACTCATTAAGGTTGAATTCAAGTCGTCAGCAGGACTAGATTCATTTCCAGATGATCAATGCAGACGCCTAACCTTTGAGCAGTCAACGCATATGGTAAGCCACCCGATGATCGGCACTTTCGATGAGTAGACAAACGCCCGGCATGAACAGCCAATTGGCAATGCGAGCGACAGTTGTTCAACTTGACGAGAGAGATGGGCTCCCTATGCGACGGTTGGTATAGAATCCAGATAGTGAAGACGCATCTACCAAAGGCCGATGGTCGACTAGCAGACGGCCGGTGAATGACGCAGAGGATGCATGGGCAGCAAACGGAGGTCAACGTTGAGGATCTGACGTTAGAGGGGATGCGCAAATGACAACTGGCAGAGAAGCATAACGGTGAGAACTCTCGAGTGGTGGCCGGTGGTCACCGCAATAATTCTATTGGTTGACATGCGTGAACCGTGACAGGTGGAGAAGCCTGACAACGAGGACTCTTGGATGGCAGTTGGAGATCAACACGATGACTTTGTTGGCAGCCAAGAGAGATGAAAGCACAGGATGGAGGGCCCTCGATGGCATTCTCACAGCTCTTCCCCTCACCTTTCATCTCTTCTTCCCCTCTCCTCCTACTTCCTCACCTTCTTTCCTCTCTTCCCTTCTTCCTCTTCTGCTTCTTGGTGAGACCTGGATGAGAAGTAACTGCCAATAAAAATTCCAGATCTAGAATAGAACGTGGTCCCATCATGGCCTTATATAGGGCCATGATGGGCCCTTACAAAGAGTCCAGCAAGGGGGCCCAATAAGAGATCTCCCCAACCATTTACAACAAAACAAAGACAACATTAGATAAAACGACGTGAAAATAAAACAGTACAAATGGATACAAAACCACAGTGACACGGACGCGTCACAACGAATAGGGTGTACTCGTCGTGACAAACACAAAAACTGAAATTAGACGAACAAAAACAGATACTTAAAATACAAACTCGCGAGCGGGCGTGCTCTACCCGGGGTATTTAAACCCGGGTGTCTTCACGGATGCTTTGGCGTGCCGGTCGGGCTGGACACGGACCGGTGGTGATGCTGATGACAACTAAGATGACTCCGATGACATTTTTTCGATGTCATTTGGGCGCGCTCCATCAGGATAATTCAAAATTTGGTGATGCATAGGCAAAATGGGGCAATACCTTATTGGAGCAGAGTCGGTTGCACGGATGCGCTTCAACAATATGCTCAAGAGGAGATCCCAGGAGACACTTGGAAGAGCTGATAACACTAGGGGAAACCTAGGGTACTCCCTCAGATTTAAAATATAAATGTTGAACGGGAGAATAAGATTGCATTAACCTAGAAAGGAGATATAACCATATATATAGGGGATATGAGAAAGAGAGTATAGAATCTAGAATTACAAAATTACCATTATGGACTATATACGAAACTCTGGTTATGTAGTTCAGGGGGATATGACATCTCCATCGTGTTATATATTTTTCAAAATTAGGGTAAAGTTGCGTTGTTGGAACTTTGATTTTAATCAATAAAATTTTTAAACCTTTGCTCATGAATAATTTAACTAGATAATGATGAGCAATGGTTGTCTCCACAAAGAACAGATCTATGGGAAATAGCTCTATCTATAGGGTGAATGTGAGATGATAAGAAGGGATACATATCGCGTATCAGGTAGTGTAAGGTCCCAAAGTATGTGGCATTCTTGCGCAAAGGACTACGTGTTAAATCCAGGGCATGCCTGTGTGCTAGATTCACGACGCACTACGGGATACCACAACACGCACTACGGGAGGCAATGCCTGACTGTGACCTTTTAGGTCATCGTCCTTATGGTGCGCGTGCCAGTTGGTGCTGAAGCACATCGGATTGAGGAAGGCCCATGCGTGCTGCATGTGCGAGCTGCTAAGAGTGCGCACGCAGGCGCACTGTGCCACGCGTGTGCATGGGACACACAAGCTGGGTGGTAGTTCTGCAACACTGCATGCGGAGGCATCCCGCCAAGAGAGTAACATTTGCGCACAAAGAGCATGGACAGTGCAGGCGTGTGGCGCCCGCATGGGTAACACTGGGCACGTAGTGCCCAATTTGAAGTGCTGAATGCAGTGTGCGATGGGTGTCAGCACAGGTGCTGAATGCAGTGTGATCATCAAGGCTAGGATGGTTTGTGTGATCGCCAGGAACACAAGTGCGTAGTGCTCGATTGGGGGCATACCTGTAGCGGTTGGGCTGGCGAGCGCGCGCACCGCACGTGGAGCGGTAGGCCTCAAAGTACAAGAGCAACACTACCTAGGGCGCACTGCGCCTCGTCTCATTACTTCGGTATCATCCCTCATCTTTCCCCCATGTAATGCTCATGACTACAATGTAATCCCCTTACGATATTAATGCAATTATCCTATTCCTTGATACGGTTGTTTCCCAACCCTCTCCCCTAATCTCATCTTTGCTTACTTAATCTAATGTGAAGTCTTATGCTACAAGAGATCAAGGCTGCTTAGTTCTTCTCCAAGCACTGAGGCCGCCACGTGCTAGATTCGAGCTTTGTTCCTAGCTCAGAATTTGACCATGTGATAGGTAGTTATAGGATGAAGGTAATGATCAAACATTGAGATAAATCCTATCAAAGAAGAATGAAGCAATTAATGCACAAGTGGCAGGTCGTGATCAAAGTGAGTGAGAACTAGAGAGGAGGATGAAGGAAAACATGGAGTGACAATAAGATGAAATGAGAACTAATGATAAGGATTATCTTATTTGGGATTTAATAAAATATAAGTGGGTGAAAAGGTGAGATGGGATAAAGATGATGGTTTGAGATGAGGCGATGAAGGTAGTGGGAGTAGAGTACTGAATAGAACGGAGGAAGATAGTGGTTTACTTTTTATTACAGGAATGGAGAGGGGGGCACGTGATGAGATCTTGGCATTGTAGATGACACGTGAGGCGGATGATAGATGACGATAAATAGGGATGGATGATGGATGATGAATGATCTACATAAATGAATGTGTTGAAGAATGACCAATGTGATGCCATAGACTATTAGAACTTTATGTTATTCTGGGACAAAGGCATCTTACTTATTCAGATCAGTCTCCCCACTTCTCTATTGATCCTTTCCAAGCACTCAGGATGCCAAGAACACTCTTGATGGACCTTCAAAACTTCAACTTTCTTTTTAGCTGCCTCTCTTGGAGGAAGTGACTCTAAAGAAGGTATTTATGTAGATCATCAATTTATCAACCATATGGGCGGATAGAGGACATAAAGAAGAAGCTACCTTTTAAATTTTAGCCCAATCCGAGTTTTGGATAGTCCGATATCAAACCTGAAAGTTGAATTATCATCAATTCAGAATTAAAGATGAATATTTCTCTCCTTATGACCATCACTGCTGCTGCACCACCCCTAGGGTTTTTGAATTCAAATGCTGGAATTTAATGTGATCATTGGCTAAGTTTCATCTTCATCATCCGCATTTAATGTATGTCATTTTCACCCTTTTTTGCATGCTAACAAAGACAAAAAAATAAATTTTAAGTATATATTATTTAAATAAGAAGATGACATGTGATGTGGTGGCGCATCACAGTGCACTACATCATCACACATCTTTAATATCTAATGAGACTGAGGCATCTGTGTCCCACATGTCTCATGACACGTTAGGCACTCTGGAATAATGCACTAGTCAAAGGGAGAAAATTATTTTATTTTAGGTTTTTTAGCCTTGACCTCCCCATTACATTTATTGTAAAAAAGTGCTTCTTTTTTATTGGCCATCTCACCCCTACAGTAAAAGTTTAAAAAAAGATTCTGTAAGGAATATTATCGCATCACTAATCGAGATGCCATAACGGTTTGTGTTTAATGATTGGCTGACACTAATCATTAACAAGGTTTAATAATTGGTTGTTGTCAAATATTAACCATAACTGAAGGTTGGCCAACGTTCAATGAATCAAACGGTGACATGTCGCATGGGGGAAATTAAAAACGCAGGAAATATCTTACATTCATATAAAACTAGTTATAAACCTAAATAAATCAACATTTTTAAAATGATAAAAATCATATCTTTATAAATAGAACATCAAAAATTCATAAAAAACACGTTGTGGCTCCAAAAACATTTTGTTTCAGAATATGTTGTTATATAACTCCCAAATATACTTCATAATTAAAATCATTATTCTAAAAGCATGTTTAATCATTTAGGCTTGATAACAAGCATATATAACTAATTTAATGTGAATGAATATGGAAGTATCATCATATTAACATATAAATATTATGTTTTATTGGTAGTTGGTGAAATTTAATCAGCTTATCCTCTCTGAAGGCTTAACTGCTTTAGAAGCGTACCCTAGTGTATTTTTCTCCTCTATTTCCTCTGGATGCATCATGTTGGCTGTATATGTTGATAATATCCTTGTTACTAGGAGTGACACAGCTTGCGTGGCTCGAGTCAAGTCTTACCTACATTGCCATCATATCATTTGGGATCTACAGTCCAAAGTCTTTCTTAGGCATCGAGTTTGCTTATTGACCCGGAAATTTGGTTTCTAACCAAACAAAAAAATGTCATTGATATACTTACGGAGACTAGACTTCTCAGATGATACCCACTTGCATCTCCCACTTGCATAGCCATGAACTCAAAATGAGGCAGGAAATTATACATATTTTAAGGCCATTTTGGCATCATCCTATTAGTGTTATCTTCATCTCTATAAGAATTTTCATCTCACGCATTAAATGGAACATTTGGTTTAAACACTATATTTTAATGTAGCTTTTTCATAATTTAGAAGTCCAATTATTTTGAGGCACAATGAGTTTTAACATACTTTTTTTAATGGGTTAAAGTCTCTATCTAGTGGTTATTCCAAAGTTTTCAGAAATGAAGCTAAACAAATGAATAAAAAGATAAGAATAAGAAGAAACACATATAAATAAAGAAAAAACTTGTTTAAAGCATGTGAGGCAGCTATCGAGGCCTAATAGTGCACAAGAAAGCTCCAGGCAGGCAAGCATAAGGCGCTCAAGCCCGATTGTAGCTGGTGAGCACCGATGCCCGAGCACTAGGACTCGGAAACCACACAAACTGAAGCTAAGCTCAAGAAGGCCCATCAAAGGGAGCACACATAGCCCCAACACATAGGTAGGTCGCGCACGCTAGCCGGAGAGAGGGCATTTTATTTCATTTATCTTATTCAATAACCATAATTTTTCTAACACTTTTCAAAATGGGATTATATCTCATTGTTTCTTTCATCCCCGCACAGGGCTGGGCTGGCAAGCGACAATATGGATCGCAGCCTAGCGGGCGATGATCTTAAGTTAAATAGGAAGAAAGCTTGATCAGGCTTCAATTTGACCCAGCCCAAAGTCCCTGTCATAATGGGTCGGAGCATAAGAGGCATTTGAGTCGCAGCCATCTGATTCATATGAAGCGTTGGTCGATCTGCCTTAAACCTTACTCCTATTTTGCTTATTTCTTTTTCTAGGCCTCTGATTGGCCATGGCCGCTAACACAGATGACAGGGCCCTTCCATTGATGAATCATAATGAAGAAAAGACTGATGAAGCACTGACATGGCTCATGGGTGCATCACAACTGATAGGAGACCAACATTGCAATTAAATCACAACCTTGGACTTCCTATGAAGAAAATTAGATGGCCAAGGGCAGCTCATTCCATCTCCACCCTATTCTTCACCTCCAATGGCCACGAAGATTAAGCTTTAAGGGCATTTTTAGCACAAGGCTTTAATGTGTGTTTTGATGAATGTTCAAAGTGATGCATGCCTAAATAAGGGTTGTGATCAAATCATAATAGGCCCTCAGTCAACTAATTGGCTGATCGTAAGAAAAGATAAAATAGGAGCCTTATTTATATTAAAAGGCTACTTAGTTTGACCATACGCTGAAAAAGTCAAATCATGTATTTAGGACTTGCATTTTCTATGACGTGAAGATAAAGACAAACATATTTTCTAATATTTTCAGGTATTTGTGTGAATTTTTCTTCATTTTATTTGTTGAATAACTTTGTTCAAAATCCTAGTTACTACATTTTGAGTATTTAAGGCTGAATTTACTGATGATTTAATGAAAAGTAATTACATGAAGAGATTACTATCCAACGGTGATATATTTATTAAAATGATTTGGTAAACATACCTAAAATCTTAAGATTGTTTTAAAGCTCAAATACTTTGCATAACGGCTAGTTTTTGCTCTTAACTCTTGAAAGGTATTTTGAACTGATGGAAAAATTTTCAATATAAAAAATTGAAATTAAAATAATTATTATTTTATATTTCTTAATAATAATCAATGCGTATGAATGTTGGAATTCTTGCATATTACCATTATTCCCTTTCAGATTTCTAACTCCATATGTACAGTTTTGAGCCCTTATTTCAAAATACCTTCTCCTTGGCCTATTGAAAATCACATTCCAACAGATAGAGAGGTCTCTCAATCCCCGGAGCAACGTTCAAGCATTTTTGGAGCATTATTTGAAGACACTAGTTGTTTCTAATATCAATCCAATTCCATAGAACTTGGGATCATGGTTTTTGTGCAGGGTATTTCGAAATTGTAAGGCAAGAAGGCTGGCATCCGAACTTTGCACATCCTCGACCGTGTAATAAGTTTAGAATCTTTTGAACAACTTTCATACTGCTTTTGAGATATTTTTAACATATGAATTTTTTCTAATGTCAATCCAATTCTATAGAAATTGGAATCATGGTTCTGATGCAGGGATTTCAAAACTTGAAGGAAAGAAGGCTGCCATTCAAACTTTGCACATCCTCGACCTTGTGATAAGCTTACAATCTTTTGAACAACTTTCATACTATTTTTGAGTTTTTCCTCAACATATGAATTGTTTCTAACATCCATACAAAATCAAATAACTTAAAATTGAATCATTTGGTTGACTTTGGAAAGACTTTGGAAAAAGTTGGACACAGAGGAATCAGGTGGTAAACTAAGAATGTAGAAATATTGATCTCTAGATATGTATCTGATTTGGATTTGAACAGTTTGTGTGAGATAAAATTTGCAAAAAATTATGTTAAAAAACTGTTCAGGTGGAATCCTTGTATTTGGTGCAGGATTGAAAAAGATATTTGAGTTTAAAGGACCAAAGGTTAAACATGAATTTATCTTTAATGAATATGTATCTCTGAATTAGTAAATGTTTTTTATAAAATTATTCTTCTTGAAACACATAAAATTTGTCCTTTTCTTGAATACTATTTGCGTAGTTGTCATACTAAGTGGTGTTGAGGAGAAGACATTATTCAGAAATATATTGTTGTTGCGAGGTCTTTGTGATCAGTCAGGTTAAGGCTTTGACGTCCATAAGAAGAAGGCTTTGGGGACAAGTTGAAGTAGATCAAGTGATGTCATTCTGTGGAAGCCTTTAGGGGTTGAGGACGACAAAGCTTCATAGATTTTTTTCATTTTCTTGGTATCCTTTTTAACCCCTATTTCCAAGCGATTTGCTTTGGGGCATTCACATAAACATAGTACGGGCACATCATCACCTCAGAACAGATACCCACGAACGGCATTAAGGATTAGCCTAAGCTGTCGAAAAAAAGTAATTGTGTCTCCCACTTCTCCTACTTCATTTTTTTAGGTAGAAAATTCATAGGCTAATTAAAAATAAAAACATTATAAAGATAGAGAACCAAATTCACCCCCCCTCTTAGCTTTTCCTTGGTCACCTAAACTAATAGGCTGCATGACAGTTTGCACTCCATTTGGTAGATTAATACCGTTTATCATGCTCAAATTCATGGATTCAATTTGATTTCTTGGAAAATTCATAGTTAAGCCTCTTTGAGGAATTTTGAAAAAACTTTATCCGTCACAGAGTAATTTTTCACATTTTTTCACTACTTCCTACTAAATTTATAGTAAACAAAATACTAAGAGTTACTTATTAAACATATAAAGATAACCTATTATCATAAAAAACCCCTAACCATATGACAATCTGAATATTAATCTCTCTATCTTATCAATCCTATCAAAATCTCTCAACCTTCCCCTCTATATGTAATTAAATGAACTCTTATGAATTAGAAATCTATACTCCCACCTATCTCTTGTAATCTTAAACTCTAAGTATATCGATAAATATTTCTTTATGTCATTAATATATTTCTACTTAATACTCTCTTCTGTACTATCATTAATATTCTTATCCTCTTCATTCTTCATGTTTTCTCATGTATCCGTCTAAAATAAATATTCATATTAATTATTACCTTACATCTTAATCCCCCGTTCCTAAATCTATATACTCTACCTTATATATAACCTAAGTATTAATTAAAATAAATAATAACAATATAAAGAAAAAAACATCTTCTACAAAGACCAGTTCAATATTAATTACTCAATCTTATTAATCATACCTTATGTTTACACTCTAAAGATAATTCTGGCACTACCTATATTAATATCATCCTTAATTATAATACCATAAATTCATTCCAATATCATATTTCCTTGTTATCTCTAACATCTATAAAATATATAAATAACATCTTATATTGTCCCTCTCTTTCCCTAGTTCTCTCTCACGTCATCTACTATTACTTATTAAATGTGTTAAGTTCCTCATCCTTGGTTTACTTCCTAGCTACTTCTCTACTTAATAATCTTCACCTTTTCACTATCATTACTATTAACACTTATACTCAACCTCTAACTACTCTCTTTAACTACCTTTGATCTTAAATTCTCCATCACCCTAACTCAACTATTAGATCAGCTTCTAAAGGCCAGTCCCTGTGGGGATTTCCTCACTCCCATTATACAACCCTGAATGAGTTCTACCATTTTAATTTTCATTGAATTTGGGCAAATGAAATTACAAGGACACTAAAATTAACAACATGATTTGAATCCATCAAATAAACGCTGTTTCCGAGGAGAAAGCCACGCCCACTGGCCATTGACAGTAAGCCTAATTTAAGGGAATCTACTCCACTACTTGCAGATGTCCACTGCTATCGACGACTTGTGGGGAAACTTATCTGCCTGACTATTACATGTCCAGAGATTATTTATATAACTGGCCTCAGTCAATTTATGCATGTGCCCAATGATATCCACTGGCAGAGTACCTTTAATGTTCGTTCCTAGCTCAAGCATGCTCATGGACGTGCTCTTCTCCACTTGCAACTAGTGTTCGCCCGTCCTGATGTCGGTATTGGATGCGGGTATCGGGACGGATGCTGAACCGGATACCGGAAATGAATTTTCTAGTATCCGTTTTTTCCGATATCCGGATACAGGATATCGGTATCGGATATCGGTTGCTACAGTGCCGATATCCGATACCGGTATCCGTCCGATACCGGCATCCGTCTCCGTCTCAGGGGGACAGATGACGGTACCGGATATCGGATGCGGATATTGGTTTTCGATATCCGCATCGAATTTCATTACAGTTATCACTTATGAAATTTCATTACAGTCATGACTTACGATGCAGATGACGGTACATCTATTTTTTTTTCGAAGCTTTGAAAATTTATATCCGGCATTACTATATTCCTCCAACTGTCCAATAAATAATCTTAGTATCAATCAAAAAAATTAATCCCTGTAATTAAATATACTGCCAAGAAATATACTTACTCGTCTATTAAATTTATTAACTATATTACACAATTTTATTCTCTTAAAATAACAGTATATTAATTTCTTAATAACATTATTAGTTGTTAGTTAAAAATAATAATTCTACAACAATCTAGTTATGGTATTACATATTTTCTGCAGTTTTATTCACATAAAAATATAGTTTACTAATTTCACTATATAACTAATTTCACATAAAAATATACATAGTAACATTAGTTGTTAGGTCATATTAAATTTATTATTCCATTTCTTAACTGTATAACCCAATTTTACATAAAATAACCATTTCTTTACAACTTTAGTAGTTAGGTCATATTAAATTTATTATTCCATTTCGTAACTATATAATGCAATTTTGTTTTCCTAAAAATAACAATATATTAATTTCTTAATAACATTAGTTGTTATGTTAGATTAAATTTATTGTTATTTTTATTTACTATATGAGCAACTTTAGTTCCTCAAAATGAAAATATATTAATTACCTAGTAACATTAGTTGTGAGATCATATCAAATTTATTATTCCGTTTATTAACTATCTAATGTAATTTTGTTTTCTCAAAATAACAATATATTAATTTCTTAATAACATTAGTTGTTATGTAAGATTACATTTATTTTTATTTTTATTTACTATATTAGCAACTTTATTTCCTCAAAATGACAATATATTAATTACCTTGTAACATTAGTTGTTAGGTCATATTAAATTTTCCATTCTGTTTATTAACTATATAACGCAATTTTGTTTTCTTAAAATAACAATATATTCATTTCTTATTAACATTAGTTGTTAGGTCATATTAACTTTATTGTTTAATTTATTAACTATAAAATGCAATTTTATTTTCTTCAAATAACAATATACTAATTTCTTAATAACACTAGATGTTATGTAATATTAAATTTATTTTTATTTTTATTAACTATATTACACAGCTCTACCCTCATTATCATGATAATTTTAAATTTTTAAAATTACATGAGGTATTATCTGTGGGCGGCAAACTGGCAAAGATGAGAATTAACTGGAAGATGCCTGGGGAGAATATATAGTCTCACGGAAATTAGAATTTTCCAATATGGGATTGCAGATGACTGAACAAAAATTGCCGGATATCAGTTTTCGATTTCCGGATATCGAAAACTGATATCCGAATATCAAAAACCGATATCTGGCGTCCGATATCCGCCTCGTCCCTCCCCCTCCGATATCCGTACAACCACTGATAGACGGATATCACCCGATATCCGACATCCGGTACCCGGAACCGTCCCATTTTTTCCTGGATATCAGATATCGGTTGTCTGATATCGGATATCAGTTGTCCGATATCGGATATCGGACGGATATCGGGATGGCGAACACTACTTGCAACACGTTCATCTTCCTGTAGAGGCCTACTCTGGCTATAGCTATGAAAGTGATTGTGGTGATTGGAAAGTTGTTTTTGGGTACTTGATGAACCCAGAATGAGACGTGAAATTATACATATTTTATAGGCCATTTTGGCATCATTTATTGATTTTATGTTTATTTTTATATCGATTCTCATTTGATGCATTAAAAGGAACATTAGATCAAAACAACACTTTTTGAAATAATATTTTGCATAATTTATCAGCCAAATTCATTCCCATTGAAAATATTTATATAGGACTAAATTAAAGGAATTTAGTTGCTTTGTCTATTATGTTATGTAGGGATGAAATAAAATTTAGAAAAATGAATAAATAAAAAGAGTGATATCAAAGAAAGAAAAACAGAAAAAATTAGTTTTTAACAAGTTGTAGCAACATAACTGTAGCGATGCCCAAGCCTATTGTGGGCAGACGAGCACCACTCGAAGCTGAGGACAAGGCCAAACAAAAATGGATTCAATCATAAGCCCAGGTGCAGGCCAGAACCAAAGGCCCACATGCGTAAGGGAGTGGTTTTTTTTTTCAACTCTTAGTTTTGCTCAACATTTATATATTGATTTAGTTTCAAGATCTTTTTGATATGGGATTCATCTATCTTTTTCTTTCAGCTCTACACCAAGTTGGGAAGAAAAGAAACAAGGGAGATCCCAGCCCAAAAGGCTGCAATCTTAAGATAATTGTCAAGAAAAGATGATTGGGCCTCGAGACGAGCGACCCTTCAAGCCATGGAGTGAGCAATAGGAGTGTGACATTTCTCCGATGGTTCCAACCACCTAGGACATTGCCAGAGAAGAGTCTAGGGAGACCGAGATTTGTGCTAATAGGGAGGAGAAGACCACATAAAATGCACACCAATTTTAGGTAGTGCTTCTTGGCGCCCCCACCATCTTCTCTTTGAAACAGGGCAGATCTGGTATAATTTGGACTCAATCTGGTTGAAAAATGGTTTATGAACATCTTTGATTGCATAGATTAGATTTGAGTAGAAGACAAACTTCATTTCATCATATTTTTATGGATTTTCCTCTTTTAGGCATTCCATCAAACAGGTTCCATGAATTGGGCATTTCGCAGGATTTTTACTATTTTTCCTGAATTTACCTCATAAAAATATATAAAAATATATTTTTTACATATGTTTATATGAAACCTATATAACACACTCTCTATTACTATAGTCTGCCCATAAATCTTATAATATTATAAATAGTCACTCTTAGTTTTATTAACCGTAAGTATCCTTTTCTTATCATGTCCCTCTAAATGTAATTAAATAAACTCTTATAAATTAGATTATATTCTCTATATACATATTCTCTACCTGTCACTCTTAATCTTCAACTCTTAGAATATATAAATATTTATCTATCTCGTTAATCTATATCTTTAAACAATCTCTTCCTTGCTATCATTAATATTCTTATCCTCTTTCTTTTTCATGTGTTTTCTTATATTCTTATAAAATAAATACTCCTATTAATCAAATACTTACATCTTATTAAGATAAAATCTTATTTCATATCTAAATTAATCTTAATATCCATCATTGTTGTAAAAATATCTTATATTATATATAACTTACTGCTAATTAAATAAATATCATCCCTATCTTCTACTACGATTAGTTTATTATTATTCCCTCTCACTTTCTTATCTTAAATAACTCTACCACTACCTATATTAATGCATCCCTTCAATATAATATCATAAATAATTTATTTAGTCCACTTACCCACTACCTCTATTATTTATAAAATATGTTAACTCTATTAATAATATAAATCTTGTTTCTAATAATTATAGCACTTGTCTTAATGAAGCTGCAACTTATCTATTTAATTATTCTTATTCTTATCCCAAATTCTCCATTGACCTAACTTAAGTATTATACTCAATCACAATGACAATAAAATATACATGCAATTTACCTTCAGCAGTATTGCCCATTGGTCTGTGGGAACCTTTCCACTTGGTGGCGTCAAAAGCAACATGCCATATCTCTCTCCAATGCTGAAGCTAAATATCGTGCTATGAGGCATGTTTCCTCTGAGATGTTTTGGGTAAGTGTTTTTCTTATGAGCTTGGGTTTCTAGTACAAGATGTGATGGCCATGTACTGTGATAATCAAGTTGCCTTTTTTCTAGCCAACAATCCTACCTTCCATGAATGTACCAAGCATATAGAGATACACTCACACTATCCAACATTGAGTGCTTCACGATCTCATCATTACTCTGCATGTTGCTTCATCCCACCACCTAGCAGACATTTTTACCATAGGGCTGACCACAGCTTCCTACGGCTCTGTTTCTCCCATGCTGGATGAATTTGATTTCTACTCTCCGGATTGAGGAGTGTGAGTGTAAATTTTTCATTGAAGGCACTTTTGTAATTATGGATTTTCTACTCTCTCTCCTCTCCCCTCTATACATGTCTCTCATCCCCATTCTAGCTCAATGTAATCTTATTTTAATCTTATTCTCGCATTGCACATTTTCACATATACATGCATACTATTAAGGCTTCAAATGATTTATTACATTTTTAGATTAAAGTTTATATTTTATCAATTTAAAAATTGACAATGATTTCATAAATAAAACATTTTTACAACCCAGTAAAGATACACTTAGATTCATTTATATATTTATAGGGGTTTAATATTAAACTGATTTTTCCCTATTATATAATAATTTTTATGATATATGTTGCACATAAAACTCATAAGTAAAATACTTTAAAGCATTTAAATATAACGTCCAATATGGAAATATAATATATCAATTTTTGAAATACACCAATTATATACTAAAGAGAAACTAAAAAGCGAATGGAAGGGATAACGTATCCATAGAAAGGTTGACCAATACTAACTATAGTTGATCACTGAAAACAGTTCATATTTGTTAGAGTAATAAATGATCTTTTAATAAAGCTTATATATGTGAATTATGAAACATAATGCTCATTATGACAGTTTTCAGGCGGTCAAGTTTTTATTCCCATTGAAATTTTCACAAATAAACGTTGCTAATGCTTAAAATGCACATTTTTATATTTACTTCAATCTTCATCTATGTTTGTTATATTTTTAGAATATAATTCTAATTTTCCCCAAATTCAAATATTTTAAAGAAATTTTGAATAATAAAATTATTAAATAAAATATTTTTGTAAGACAGAAAATATGTGAATGGATTTATTTCAATATTTTAATTTTTAATGTTTTTAAATGACAGTCTGCTTTTTCCGTATTTTTTGGTATTTTTGCAAATCTTTCAAAACATTAAATTCAAAAAATAATAATTTTGAGTTCATAAAATGGAATTATAAATTTATTTTAATTTTTTAAAGAATTTTTCCTTTTTATGGTTTTCCTAAAATTTGTGTTGTGCTGGAAATCCACTACATGGATTCCAAAAATGATGTGAGAGAAAGTCGAAGAAGTGAGAGTGTTGAAGGAGAGGGAAAATTGGATGACTCAAATTGCTCGAAGTTCAAATAAGTATTCATTGATTTGGAAAGATTTTGGACCTCAAATTTTAAGGGCATTTCTGTATGTACTCCCATATACCATCTAAAATATATAAGTAGAACCCCCATCCTAGTAAAAAGGCCCCATTGTATGCGTTCCTAATCACGATTAACGGATATTTTTATCAATTAAAGTATCACTTTGGTATGGTATTAAATTTCAAAAGAAAAAGATTGAAGGAGTGAGGTTCTGATGAAGACACATTAAAACAAACATCACTTACCTGGTCATCCTTTTCCCAAGGTTATCATAAATATCATAGGTTTTCTCCTTCAATATCTGCCACCATCTCTGTCACCACCAATGATGTAAAAATTGATATTAGTCACCCCCTTTCTGCCGCTCACCTGCACATATATCCACCCATCTCTACTCTAATCAAAATCCTCCACTTACTCCATTCACACGACTGCCATTAACTATTTCCTAGCACTACTGAATCTTTGAAAATTTATTATTTAGTACTTTCTACTATAAATTTATATTTCAATTCCCAGTTTTATGTTTATAATCTTTAATAAATTGGGTTGATTAGGAAACTGTTTTCTCATCTTTGCAGAATTATTTTGAATTGGCTTTAACTATATTGATATTATACTACTCTATTTAGTTGTTATAAATATATTTATAAATCTAAAAATAGAAATTAAATTTGAAATTAACTTTTTCAATATGTGTTTCCTATGGATTCAACCATGCTCAATATGTGCTCTAAGGAAAATTATTAATAAACTTGTTCAATACTGGTTTATGAAACAGAAGTCTTAAATGATTAACTTACCTCAGTTTATGGATCATGAATATCCAATGTCAAGACCAACTTAAGGTGTAAGAAAACATAAAGACAGTATGTCATCAAAATCAAGCGATGACTCATTTCTCAGAAAATGGTGATGTTATGCGTTTTCAAAGATAATTCTGCATTCCCTACCTTGTGAAGAGTGCATTGTGTCAAATAATATTCATTGGCGTTCACTTGTAATGTTTATTCTTAAGTTTAGATATAGTTGTGCTATAATGATGTCATAATATTTTCATTACTACTGTTTTAACATATGGCCGAAAAACTCGTGTTTATAAGTTATTCGCAAATGAATTCAACATATCCGAACAGAATGGACTTTCTACTAATTCTCATATGATGAAGATAGTTGATCACACAATAATTGGTGTGGAGACACTAAGGGAATATAATGGAGGCTCTCTAGTTTTAGAGTTCACAAAGTGGATACTAATGAATGCCACTATAGTTTTATAATTAACGGTCAAACAATTAGCTTATACTCTCTAGGTTAAGAGTTCACAATGTGGATAATCATGAATGATGTAGGATAGCTAGATGAATGGATGCAGAACGACTGATGAGACGGAAGGGCGACGACAGGTGCTGGATACGGGGTGGTCTAGAAATGGGAGGGATAAATCAGACCACAAATCCACACGATCAATTTCGAAAACTTAAATCCAATGAAATAGTAGTGGTGCAGTCCCTTTCCTCGTCGAGGGCGGGAGTACTGTCTTCAACCACCGCGAAGATGACAAACACTAAAATCAATATTATCGAATTCACGTTCGCGGGAAAATTCACAAAAGACCTAATCCACTATTCGCTGAAAATTCCATAAAATTCCAAAACAAATTCGAAGGCGGTGGAAGAATTCTCGCGGAACACTAGACGAAGAACACACGACACCAAAGAGTTCAGGATTACCTCAGTACCGGGTGCGTGTCGAGGCTGCGGGGAATTGTCGGTGTATCGTTGACGAGTTGGAGAAGAGACTTTACGCGTCGGCACAAATGAGGGCAAACGGTTGGAGGATGAGGATAATCCAGAAAATGATGGATGGTGGCCAGCGGGGTGGATGGTCAGGCACGGGCGGTGCTTGTGTGGGCGGGGCCGGCGTGGTTGTCTCTGCGGGTGACACTTGCGCGGGTGGCTGGTGTGGCGGCCTGCGCGGGCGGCACTTGTGCGGGCAGCCTGCATGGCGGCCTGCGTGGGTGGCGCTTGCGCAGGTGCTGGCGAGGCAGTCAGCGTGGGCGGCGCTCGCGCGGGCGACCAGCGTGGCGGCCAGCGCGGGTGGCGCTCACGCAGGCGCCGGCTTGGCGGCCTGCGCAGGTGGCGCCGCGGCGGCGTCGGCAGTGGCCGGCGCGGGTGGCGCCACGCGGGCACAAGCTCAGCGGCCTGCGCGGGTGGCGCTCGTGCGGGCGCGGGCTTGGCAGCCTGCGCGGGTGGCACTCGCGCGGGCGCCAGCTTGGTGGCCGGTGTGGGTGGCGCTCACGCAAGCGCCAAGGAGGCGGCCGGCGTGGGCGGCCGGCCTGGCAGCCTACGCAGGGGCGGGCATGGTGGCCTGTGTGGGCAACCCTAGCGTGGGCGGCTCTAGCGGGGTGGCCCTCAGGCACTGGGCGGCCCTAGCGGGGTGGCCGAACACCTGAGTGGCTGAGCGTTATGCGACCCTTGGCGCTTGGAAGGTCGAGTGGCCTGTGCGCCGGGGGGTCCCAAGGTGGGCAGCCTAGCGCTTGGGCAATCTTGGTGAAGGACAGCAGAACACGAACGGGCACGGAGAGGGAGTGGCAGTCGTCGGCATGGGCGACGGAGATGGCAGCGGCAGCGAGGATCCGGAGAAGTGGAATGGACTTGGGCAAATCCTCCAAGAAGAGAGAAAAAAAACTCAATTCTTGAATATAACTTTGCCAAATGTTTCTTGCAGCATGGGCCTATATATATAGGCCTTGTAGGAAAGAGAAAATGTGAAAGATAAAAATAAAATTAAAGATAGGCGAGGTGATATCATGTCACATCAGAGGCCGTTCTTGATCTGGCGTTGACGACGTGTCATGACGCGTGACGGGGCATGCGTAGGTGGAGACGTGCTTGATGGGGCGTGCGTAGATGGAGACGTGCTTGATGCCGGTGCGTTGACTTGGTCGGCTGACGGTAGCGGCGTGTCCGTAGAAGAAGTGTTGACGTCATCGCCATCAATGAATGTCACTATAGTTATATAATTAATTTTCAAACAGGTCAATTAAATTCATGTTTTTGTAAGGTATCCTCAAAGTCAAGACCCCAACCACATATTATGGAAAGATAGTGTTCTGATTATGAAATTCGTGTATCTAATTATCCAATTCGGAATCTCAAGCTTGGATACTCACGTCCATAAAAATGGCCACACGCTCAAGAAAGGAATGATCAAACTGTGTACAAGAAGAGACAAGATTGCAGAAGATGATGCAAAAACTTGGACAAAGTAATGGTTTTTATAATGATTTCTCAGTGCATCATTCCTAACTAAGATAAAAAATTACATTTTAATAGTGGGCCATACCCTGACTAATTGTAAGACAGACACATGGATAAGACATCATAATTTTAAAATTCGTGGTTTCGTAAATTTTCCATAAAACTTTTGTACTCTTTTTATCTTCTACAACATGCAGTGTAGCCTGATATGTATCGTGTGTGTGGCTCAACCTATCAAGTGGTTAAATTGATCCAATATGAATTAATGTATACGATAAATGTACTTAATTAAAAGAGTTGGCCAAAAAAGATATATTAGAATAATACATTATTTGATAGATTTTTAAATGGGTGATAACATGCAAACTATTGTACAAATATCATGCATAATCATAAATATCTACATCTAAATATCCATATTTTAATGTTATCATATTTTAAACTGATTAAAATTTCCTTTAGTTTGAGTTTATGATTTTTTAAGATTTTATCAAATTTTTACAGATTTATTTGACTTTAGATTCATGAAGAAATTAATTTTAGAAGGCAAACACTACTTATTTATCATTACTAATGGTGTTTCCTAACTTTTCTGGACTTTTTCCCGCATGTTTTCACATTTTCTAACACCAGATTCACAGAGAGATTCTTTCCTTCACATGGAAGACAATGAGCTGGCAACAGCTGGAGGAGAGAGAAAATGAAGAATTCGGATGGCCATAATCCAAGAAAATTGATATCTCGAGATCTGACCGTCAGATGGCATGAAATTTTGAAGGTAGTTTTTTCTTTTCCTACTCTTTCAATCTCTTGGATGGATTTGTAAAATAATGTTGGGAAGAGGGGAAAATGCTTTGAACTTGCTTCAATCCTAGTTGGCCAAGAAGGACACAACAAGCTTTGGGAGTCAAAATTTTCTACAGTTCTTGAGTTAATCTGGTGAGTTTCTTCTTCCCCTTTTGTTCTTCTTCTTGTTTGTTGCCAAAACACCAAGCATGGACGAAATATTCATGCTCTTGGAGTAGTTACTGAGGGGAGATCATCACCTTAGTTCAAGACTGAAATCTAAAATCAAAAACAAATTAGATAGGTCACCTACCATTTCTAGGATCTCATTTAGATTGAATATATTAGTAACTACATCTTGTTTATCACTTACATTCAGTTTCCCTTCAAGATCTTGACTCCCTCAAGGGAGAATCAACATCAAGAAGGGTTAGGATTTCTTTCCATCCATTTCTTCACGTAGTCATTGATCCTTTCAAGAGGATCAAGCCCTAAACACTGAAATCATTCTCCTCAGTCATTCAGGTGATCTGAATCTTCAGGAGAAGGTTCAAATTACTTGATCCCCTTCTCTCATTTTGAGTCATCTCTCTATTTATTAGGCATTCCATTAGTTCATATAATTTGTGGCTCTTAGAAACACAAAATAAGTTCAGATTTTGGGATAGTTGCCTTCATGTGGATCGACCCCTTATTCTATACTTTCTATATTTATAAAAAGGGAATTTTACAAATTTATTGCATAAGCTTAAATCCAAATGACACAATTAAAATTGCATTTAATCACACCATTTTTAGGCTTATCAATGGGACGCAAAGGGTTTCATGCATAAGGTTCATTGGATGTTGGACCCTATACTTACTACGTCTGACTTTTTCTATGCCTATACTTACTAAGTAGGCTAGATTCATTCATTAGGATGAATCCATCAACCTTAATTATGGGTCTCCGATGACCCTACTAGTGAAGGTTCTGAGATCTTTCATAACTCCAATCGCTACAACTTAATGTTTGGATTAAACTTCTCTCTCTACCAATGTTAGGCCCCAACTAGGTGGCATTCCCTGCCCAGAGGCTTGCGTGTTTATTGGGAGGGCGTGTTCGCATTTGGACTCACGATCTGTAATGGCTGAGTTTTACTTAGTGCTACAACGCAATATGGGTGGTGACGCCCAACCTGATCTTTCAGACCATCGCCCCCGTAGTGGTGATACACTACGGATGGTGTGCGTGCCCGTTCGCGCTTAGGCGAGACGGATCAGGTGAAGTCTGCGCAGGCACCAACGCTTCATGCACATGCCAAGCATCGCGCGGGAGCTCAAAGCACCGCACGTGAGTGCCAAACGCCACGCGCGGGCGCTAACGCTTCGCGCAGATGCCAAGCACCACGCGAGATGCACGGGCCGGGCGACAGTGCCGCGGGGTAGAGCGCGGAGTTGTGTGGGAAGCCGCGCACTGGGCGCACAAGCCTCATGTGCAGGGCGCAGGGTGGGAGACTAAGGCTATTGGCGCACAGTGAGCGCTGAGACGGCTTGGGAATGCATGGTGTCCCCACGAGTAGCACTAGGCGTGTGGCGCCCAATTTGGGGAATCGAGCACGGCGGCGTCCACGTGGACCAAGCGAAGGGTGTCAACGTGGGTGTTGTGGTGTGTGTGATCGCATAAAAGCTGGGGTGGCATGTGTGATCGCCAGGCCCACATGCGCGCAGCACCCCGCCTGAGGGCACGCGTGTAGCGACGGTGCTGGCGGGGGCGCGCATGGGTCTGGGGGCCTCAAAGCGCAGTGGCGCCCCTACCAAGGCGCATGGCACCTCGTCTCATTACTTCGGTATCAACCCTGGTCTTCTACCATGTAATGTTCATGACTACGATGTAACCTTCTTCGATATCAATGCAATGACCCTATTCCTCGATGGGGCTACTGATAGACCCAAAATATGTGAGGTAATTATACATATTTTAAGGGCATTTTGGGATCATCTCACATGTATTTCCTCCAATTTTATAATAATTTTACATTCCCTGCACTAAATAGAGCAAACGAAAAAATAATGCCTTTTAAGGTCATTTTTATGCATGTTTTAGAACTTCAAAGATTTGTTAGTAAAAATATTTTGGGCCTTTCTAATTTTCTAAGGCTCTATTTAGTATGTATGATATTGCAGGGAAGAAGAGGAAGTTGGAGAACTTAAGAGAAGAAATAAATAGAGATAACTTCATGAAAAGAAAGATATATAATAATAAAAGTTAAAAATGGCCTTGTTGGGCCAGCTAAGGAGCAGACCAAGCGCCGGGCCTCAAGCCAGCAGCCAGACCAGCGAGCACGGAGCACTCCAGCTGGCCCAGCCGCCTACGAAGCCCACGCATCAGGAGCCCAGAACGCAGGCCCAAATCGCGCCCAACACAGGCTCAAGGAGATCGCGCATGAGAGGTATGTATTTCATTTAAATTCAGGTAATAGAAATCGTGAAAAATTATAAAATGCTTCGTTTATTAAGAGTTTCAAATATGGGATAATCCCATGTTTATTTTATTTGCATCTGGCTGGGTCACAGAGCGAGAATATGATCATGGCCCAATGGGTCGCGACCACAAGAAAATAAGAAGAAGAAAAAGAACTGGGCTCCGAGCCAACTTGGCCCGAAGCCCGGCTCTTTTCGGGTTTACTTAAAAGACGGATATGATCATAGCCGTCCGATCTCTTTAAAGAAGACCGGACGGTAGAGATGTACTCCGTCTATTTCACATATTTTTATTTCTTTTTTTAGGCTGACGCGGTCGTGGGACCCCTCGAGGGACGAATCAGAAGAAGCGCTGCTGACAGGGCGGCTGACCGGGCTCACAGACGTGGCAACAAATTCTGATGAATAATCTCCAACGGTCAGGGGCAATTTGGTCCACCCTCCGCCCTGCCCGTCGACGTCGCCGGCCGGAGGCTGTTTTCAACCGGCGAGGACCATTAGGGATCCAACGGTGGGGGAAGACCCCTAGGACTGTTCCCCTCCATCGGACGGCCTCTAGGGTCCCTCCCAAGCCGTTAAAAGGGGCGGAATGCCCAATTCCATTATCTTCTGATCAATCTTTCAACCTTAAGCCATTACGGCGGTGGAGATCCCATCCGGCGTTGGTGAGAGCAAACAGAAAGGCGTGACAACCCTCCAACTTCTCTTTAAGCTTCGGAAGGTGCCGAAGAGAAGCTGAGTCACCCTGGATTTGCGCCAGCGTGGAGGAGACGAGCAAGGATACCGCATACCGAAGTTACGCGGCGGCGATCGGCGCCGCCACCTTTGCTCGTTGAATCAGGGCGATTCAGGTGCTATCACGGTTTTCTTCGGTTGATTTTTATGTTCCTTGATACTCTGAATGCATGATTTTGTTCATGATCTGAGACCCATCGAGTTTCGTAACATTTTATCACCGTGACTTTTGTTAAGCATTTCATCGAACACTTCACGAGTTCGACGAATACATCTTGATTTACCTAAGTTCGATCCATATCTATCTTATAAAAATATAAAAAAATATAAAACATCCTTCTTACCTGAGCTCTTATGGGCATTCAGTCGAACACCTCACAGGCGTTCGATAGAAACACCCTTCTAATTGATATTCCCTTATAAAATCTATATAAAATATATAAAAAAATTCACTATTAAGTAAATACTACATATATATCTCTTCTTCGACCTCCTAACGGTCATTTGATCGAACACCTCTCGGGTGTTCGACTAAATCGACCCATTATTGCACTGAATCGATTGCAAAAACCATAAAAATGATTATAAAACTATAAAAACTATTACAAGATATATACTTATTATAGAACAAATATCATACTTATATAAATAATATTATACTACTATAAACGAACCTACACTAATGTACATTCTTATTTACTAGTACTAATATGTCTATCATACTCTAATCTACCTTCTTAGTATATATAAATACTACTCTAACCCTTCCATTCTTTCTAAATATATATCTCTAAATACTTAATCGTATTACAATTAGATAATTGCTAAGTCTTCCTCTATTTGACTTCTTCTACTTCTTATAATTTTCTCTTATTAAACTACTCAGCCTTATTAAATTCTTATCTACCTTTTCACTATCTATATTATTATCCTTCCTACATATAATATCTAACCTCTTCAATTCTTTATTATTCTTAGTATCTATGGTATATGTATATATATATATATCTCTTACTAAACTAATATCCCCTCTACTTATTAATTACTTATCTCTTCTCATTCTTATTAGCTTTAGTATTATCATTATATCTTAATAAATAACAACTTATTTATTGAATATAATCCTAAAGGCCAATCCTTGTGGAGACGACCTTACTCATACTATACACTTGAGTAAGTTTCTATAATCTATTAAATTTATTTTATTGTAGGCAAATTAATTACAACGACAATTAAAAATAATTACGCAATTTTCTTCCATCAGCTACGTCCCCACCTTCTCCTCTAACCCCTTCTATGCAATCTTAAGCTATTGCAAAAGACTTCCGCTGCAAGAGGATCAAAGCTGCTCAGTGTTCTGCTCCAAGCACTGAGGCCGGCACGCGCCAGATTCGAGCAATTGTCCTAGCTCGAGATTTGATCGCGTGACAACCAGATATATAGATGTAGTATATCCCTTTTCTTTCTTCACAGACATAATAAACTAATATTTTAACTCCTTTTCATCGTATTATTACAATTCATTTTCTTTAACTCAATCAGATTTCTCTCCCAGCGCTAGTCACCCTACAGATGCGAATGACGTTGAGTGTCTTTTAAATATAATTTGGTTGAATTGAAATTAAATATACAGCGACAAATTAACACCCACAAAAATTCCCTCCAAAAGTATGGAATGACCAGTTAATTCTGTTCAAAACCAGAGAGAAGTAACAACCAATTAGATATAAATAAATGAACAAAATCTAAATCCTGAGTCCACTTTCGTTACTTGCACCAGTTCTTTAGTCAAACTGATTCAAGAGAATTCCAGTTTAAGATCAACAATGTTCATGGATCATTAGCTAAGAGAAAATATTATAATATTGTCAATCATTGTACAGTACTTTTAATGATACAATGTGATATTATTAGTATGAAACCCAGTCCTTTGGAGAAAGAAATTTTAACAAAATAATCCAATCATAAACCCGTTAACCCATCAATACACACATCATGACCAGATCTTCTCAAGTGGCATCAAAGCTATCCTCTAGCTTTCATCTCTCTGTAAACATAGTCCAACATCAGGTAGATCTCCTTCACCATAGGATGCGCCGTCTCCCCAGCCAGGAACTCATGCACTCTATCTTCCACCTCAATCATGCTTCCTCCAGGGATCTTCCTGACCCCTGACTCTACCATTCTCCTCCTCACCCTCTCCACGGCCTCCCATCTTCCCTCTGCAGCACAAACATTTGATTCAAGAACATCCATCCCACCATCCATGAGGCCAACCATCATCACATCATGGGACAGATAACCCCCAGCAAGCCCACTAAAGACAGCTCCCCTGATAACCTCATCTGCCTCCACAGGCATGCAATTCACCACTCTACCAGCCTCCTCCATCATCCCTGCTCTTGACAGCAGATCCACCATGCATGCATAATGCTCTACCTTGGGGCACAGCCCGTAAACACTCTCCATCCTTGAGAGAATCTCACGCCCTTGACGAGCCTGCCCGCCATGAGAGCATGCCAAGAGCAAAGCCACAAATGTGACAGCATTGGGCCTGACCTTCGCCCTCTCCATCTCGTCGAACATGGCCAGAGCGCCGTCCGATTCTCCATGGAGGGCGAGGCCGTGGATCATGGCCGTCCATGAGCAAACTCCTCTCATCTGCAGACTATGGAACAGCGAGAGAGCTCCCTGCAGGAATCCACACTTGCAGTACATGTTAATGAGGCTCGCCCCAAGGAAATCATCAATGACTATTCTCTTCTCTCTTCTAATTATGTAGCAGTGCAGCCAAAGACCCAGCTGGAGAGAACCCAGCTTGGCGCAGGAAGATATAGCGCTTACCAGTGCTGCCTGGCTGGCCCTGCCATGGCAGCAGTCCTCGGTCATCTCTCTAAACCCGTCCAGAGCCTCGTCGAAGCGGCTGCTCTGTGCAAACCCAGAAACCAGGGCGCTCCAAGTCGAGATCTTTCTCTCAGGCATCAACTGTAGCAGCTCCCAAGCTTCAATGGCAGACCCATGCCTCGCATAACAGCCAATCATGGTGTTCCAGGAGATAGTATCTCTGTCAGGCATTTCGTCGAACAGGGTCCGAGCAATGGCTAAGGACCCCTCCTTAACAAGTCCCCCAAGGATGGCGTTGTAGGAGGCGATGTTCTTGCTGGGCATCTGTTCGAATAAGAGATAAGCGGGTTCAATTCGACCGCATTTGACGTACCCTCCGATCATGGTGTTCCAGAGGACAATATCTCTGCTGGGCATTTCGTCGAACAGCTTGCGAGCAGAGTTGATGTGGGCGAACTGCGAGTACATGTTCATCATCCCGCTGCCGATGAAAGGGTCTGTCGATAATCCTACCTTGATCGTTTTCCCATGTATAGTTTTCCCCGTTTCTGGTTCTGCAATGAGTGCGCAAGCTTTGAAGATGAAGGTGTAGGTGAATTTGTCCGGAGAAGCACTCTCGCCACTGACCATCGAATTGTAAACTTTGAGGGCATCACGAGGGAAACCGCCATTGACGAAGCCTTTGATCATGGCGTTGTGGGTGAAGGAAGAGAGATTACCCATGTTGGAAAAGATCGCAGAGGCAAATTGTAGATCGCCATCTGGAGAGGTGGCGGAGTAAGAGAGCAGATTAGCGACTGTGGAAGTCTGGTCCGACGAGGCGTTGGCTTGAATTATCTGTGCGAGAATCTGTCGGACTTGGGCCATGGATTTACAAGACTTGGAGAGTTTGTGAAGCTTTTCTCCTGTCGATTGTCCCATCAGCGTTCGTCAATCTTGAAAGTTCTTCCTTTTCTCCGCCATGAACACCATGCCCACGCCGCCGAGGAGCAAGAAGCAGATCTCCTTGAAGAATGCAATTTCGGCAGAGTCCATGCGACCAAGCCTTTTTCTCCATGCCCAACTTCCCCTCAATCGTCTTTCCTGTTCTCTTCTCTCAATCGACCGTCTCCATTAAGCTAAGGAGCGGAGATGTAGCTTTCTGGGAAAGTTTGGGCGAATTCTTCATTAAAATTAAGGAAAAACAGACACAAGCCAGATTTTGTCCGTCATATATGTTGTTTTACTATCCAACCACAGTATACTTGAATCTTCCTTTTAAATTTTCTTCCTTTTAAACTCATTTCACATTTTAGTAAAACGTCTCTCTACTTGGATTTTGATTTTATAATTCTCAAACATTTTTCAACAGCATTCATGATGACTAAATTTTCCAGAACTCAATAACAAAATAAATTAATTTTTATAGCTTCTGGGGGGTTTAGTATTTGAAACTTAATGCTCATTGTTTTCTTTATGAGGTCAATGAAATAACTAAATGTGAATCTTACTGGGATAGTTAAATCATATACCTTAATAATTAAATTATGTAAATGTGGGCAAGCTTCTTTATTCTCTCTCCTACTTAAGCACTTCTAACAGTTGTCTGTTTTGCCTACAGAGTAGTCAAGAGACACAAGTGTATAACCAGTCAGGAGAAATAAAAAGCTTGGTCTTTATTTTTGAGATCATTGCCCAAAATTGATTGTTACTGTAGAGAACAATCTCGCTCTTTCCTAAACTATAAAAGAGGATTTTCTTGTTTCAACTCCGTATTTTAGTTAGAATCCAAACCTTAATTACTTTTTTAGTCTCCTTGTATCAATCTCTACACCTCAGAAACAGAAGAGATGCCACAGAATTTTAAGGTCACAGTGAGAAACAATTTGAGACAATTTGATCCAAAGAGAATTTCTTGTTTCAAGGCACTCTTTCTCTCTCACAGCCTTGCTCTATTTAAATGATATTAAAATTATCCTCAAGGTGCCAATCTCAAAAAATGTTGTGATCCATGATCAGGGATGGTCAGATAATTCATACCGTGTACTCATTTCTACCATCTCTAACAGATATAGTGATCTGTCTCACATAATCTCCAGATTTACATTCCAGGGTGTTATTCTCAAAGGACATGAATAAAATCTATGTACATGGATGGAAACATCTATTTTATCTCCAGAAGATAAATTGTCCCTATTTAAAGTAACTGATTAGGAAGCACATTTAGTCCCTCTTAGTATTTTGATAGAAACATGTCAATTAATGATGTTGCTCTACATGAATCTTTCTTTAAGTAGAAACCAGTGATATAAATTTAATAACTCATTATATTCAAGAGACACTTTAAAAAATCGCATGGCATAGACTCATCATGCCCACCCTGGGAAGAGTGTGGCCCTTGGGAAATTCTCTAGAACAATGGACAGGAAAGTAATATTTTCTGCACAATCTTCTTTGATTGACCAGCGGTCCTTGAGTGGGAGACATGGAGCAGCTAATTGATGCCTCTTAAGATGATTATAAGGGGATGAGAATAGATAATGTATAAATAATTAATATGGTGAAAGGAGAAGGTGATAAGATGGATATATGTAATAATTAATGAATAATTTTTTTTATGTATATGAAATTATCAACATGGTGGATGACAATGATAAATCATAAGAAATGGATATGTATGAATGTTTGTTTATAGACATGTATGGATAAATGAATATGGATGGATAGATATGGATAGGTCTGCATGGAAGGACGGATTTTGAAGAAACAGACAATGTACGTGCTAGTAGCTCATTGTATATCATAATATCCCCTAGGAGTGCTTCTCTCCCACGGTAGTACAATCAACAATTTTTGCCGAGGAAACTTGATGGTTCTCGAAATCACTTTCTTTCTTTTAACCTACCATGTTAGGAGAAATTTGTCTATGATTTTTACAAGGAATGATGGGTAAAACTATAGATCAGATGTATAGTAGTATATAAGTACCCTCAAACTTTCAGTTGGAGACCCTTTCTAGATCGTCATATACCTCATTTTGATCTGGGATCATTCTGAACCATTGTATTTTCTCTCTCATATCAATCCACATGTCAAACACACAAACCATGTTAGAGGAATACTGGAATTCACCAAAGATTCTACACCTCTCTGCACGTATTCAATTACTGTGCTGAAAGAAACTCATGGCCAAACTTGGTATTGTTACTTCCAGATCAGAATCTATTCTATCATTATATGGAAATAATGGTATGATCTGTAGGTATTACGTATTAGTTCATTAAAATAAATATTTATCTTCATTCTTACCCTTTTTATGTTTACAATGAAATCCATGAATATGTGTAATGACTTAGTGAACAATGATGAGATCAAAATTTTGAGATCACAAGTATTGCCGGGGAATTTGTGCATACATCTAAAGGCCAAACAGATGTGGAGCTAGTGATGACTCCTTCATGGAATCAAATGGTACCAAACGGTTAAATGGTTCAAACTTCTAAGAGTTCATGGAATCAACTCTGAGTATCACTCTAATTTAAATGGTTCAAACTTATTAATAACTTTAATAATCACTAACATCTTAAACGACCTATCTCGTCTTTTTTACTATACATACAATAATGGTTAGTTCTAAAGAGATCCCAATTAAGCATACTTTACTAATAAATACTTTTTTCAGTATGATCAATGAAATATTGACAAATTTCTAAGCCAATCTTTATAATAAAGTTTTTTTCCAATCCCCTTATCATGTCATCTCTCAAATTACAATTTAAGTCTGCATAAAATATTCGTTCAAATACAGATCGAACAGTTTCAAAAACATGAATGGTGATTCAGTTTTCTAAAATTGATTAATTCACGGAGGAAGCAATTTTTAGTTCTTTTAGTTTGTAGAGTTTATTGCGTTCTTCAGCCGTCAGTTTTTCATTTTCATTCACGAGTAGATGATATTGAAATAAATTATTAAATTTAATCTCACTAATTTTATAAAGAATGAGAATCAGGGTAAAGAATGGTAATCATGAAGATCATTTATTTGGTTTCTTGCGATAGTAAAGTCTTAGTTTGTCATTCATTAGAATATCCCATTGCAATGTACTGTCTTAATGAAACAGACGAATACTACTCAAATTTATCTCAATTATTGTGCAAAGAAAGTGAATCAGGATAACTTCACTATTCTCTTTATTTTTTAAGATCTCCTAAGTATTGAGTTAGGTCTTCATGTTAGTCTAGGGTCACAAAAAAATATGTATAATTATTTCAGGGAAGAAAGGAATGGTGCATACTATTGAGATCCAAATAAAATAGCCTAAAAATGATTGCTGATGTGAAGATATGATTTCTCTGATTCTTGAATCAAAAGTGAGGAATTTTATCTTTAAAAAATTGTATGAATGAGCATTGATTCCTTATTTCCTTAATTTTGCTGCCTCATTGTATCGCTCAGTACAAAAGAAAAAATCAAGAGATGTAGAAGGTTTTAAGCCCAGAGAAAGCACAGACAAGTGAATCTTTCTCCCTCACGATATTGCTCTATTTCGATGATTAAAGGAATTATCCACACGTGGCATGTCAAGCATAAGGTTATGATCAAGAATCACGAACAGTTAGCTGAGAAGCTAGTATTTCCCAGATTTAATCACGGCCGTCAAATGTTTTCTGCGTGGATGGAAATAATATCTCTACATGACAAATAACCCTCGTAAAAGCAACTGAACGCCTGGGACGAATGGTGAGTGGGGTCAATAATTTTCAGTCTTTTACGCATTACCTAATCAACAAAAAACAAATGATACTGCGTTGTATACATGTTTCAAATGGAAACTTGATAAATATCCTTTCAAATATTTAAAATTGACATAATTTTGAATAAATCATCAAATTCTATTAAAATTCTGAATAAATGTGATGTCTAGTATTGGAAGACTGGGTTTTCTCTTTTACAATCGGCCTAGAACTCCATGGCATACTCTTCTTTATACATCCAACAGCCATGAACAGGACATTAGGAGGAATAGATGACTCTCTCACTGTGCGTGTGAAAGTTATTTGTGTTCTTTCAGTCTGCTCTCTTTTTTATATCCTAGAATGCATTCAATGTCTTGGAGATAATTTACGGCGATGGGTAATTTAATTTACAAGATGTCATGATGACGTACACCTCCATTCAATGACGAATTTACGGCGGTGAAGATAATGATCATAAAACCAAGGGTTAATAGCACGGTACATTCCAAACCATGTCCAAAGTCTGCGAGTTAACCTTAGCTTTTTTTTTTGGCACGGTATATCCCAAACTCACTAAGTCGTCTGCAATATATCCCGGTGATGACGTGGAGTCCATTGTGGCTGCCAGGTGGATCTCCGGCCAGATTTTTACCTGGCGGAACCCACCTGGGCGCCACGCTGGATTCCACGTCATCACCGTGATATGTCTACCTGCCAAGGGTTTAACTTAAAGAGAGTGAGGCATTCTAGAGAGAGAGAGAGGGAGAGAGAGGCGTGCTAGAGAGAGAGAGAGATAAGGATAAAGAGGTTCTAGAGAGAGAAAGAGAGGTGTTCTAGAGAGAGAGGCATTGTTCTCGAGAACACCTCTCTTTCTCTCTCTAGAACACCTCTCTTTCTCTCTCTAGAACACCTATCTTTCTCTCTCTAGAACACCTCTCTTTCTCTCTCTAGAACACCTCTCTTTCTCTCTCTAGAACCTGCCAAGGGTTTTCTGATATATGAGAGAGAGGCATTCTAGAGAGAGAGGGAGAGAGAGGCGTGCTAGAGAGAGAGAAGGAGAGAGAGGTTTTAGAGAGAGAAAGAGAGGTGTTCTAGAGAACAACGCCTCTCTCTCTAGAACACCTCTCTTTCTCTCTCTAGAACCTCTCTATCCTTCTCTCTCTAGCACGCCTCTCTCTCTCTCTAGAATGCCTCTCTCTCTCTTTAAGTTAAACCCTTGGCTGGTAGACATATCACGGTGATGACGTGGAATCCAGCGTGGCGCCCAGATGGGTTCCGCCAGGTAAAAATCTGGCTGGAGATCCACCTGGCAGCCACGATGGACTCCACGTCATCACCGGGATATATCGCAGACGACTTAGTGAGTTTGGGATATACCGTGCCAAAAAAAAGCTAAGGTTAACTCGCAGACTTTGGACATAGTTTGGAATGTGCCGTGCTATTAACCCTAAAACCAAATATTTTTTAACTTTACCTTTGTACAATGATGAATTGAACATGGGCTTTATCTACTTCGCAGTCGAATTCTTGATAGGACGGACAGTTGGACAATGTCCTCGAACACTACAAAGCGTACGCATCATTATTCAGCCAGCTGCGATGAATATAGCAGTTGGAGTAACAGATGACACTCTCGACATGCGCGTGAAAGTCGTTTCAGAGTTCGGTTAGTCTGTCGTCATTATTTTTTTATCCTGGAATTCATCTAATGGTAATTTGCCATTAGGCATAATGACAGCATGGATTGAATCGCAGGTTATGCCCAGTCATTTCAAGATCACGTACGCCGCCGTTCCCTTAAATATACCATAAATTTTTCTTAAGCTTAGCTTTATACAATGATGAATTTAACGCCTGGGGTAACAAACTCTTGATAAGAACACACATAATCATGAAGAATTTCCGACCTTTGACGCATGCTGCACTCGCTGTGCTTCTTTCTTGAAGTGAAATGACGTACGCATATAACGAGGTGCGGACCTCATTAACGGCACCATCTCTCGCGACTATAAATCAACCGTTTTATCAATTATCAGTAAGCACCGCTTGATCGTGACTTCCTTACAAGTCCAGAGCAATTCAGAAGGAGAGATGTGGGGATGGTTAGCCGGTGCGGGTAATCTAGCGGCGATAGCGGTTCTGTGGGTAGCACCGGTGATAGCGGCGATGGTGATACCGGAATCGCTGGCGACGGTGCTAGCCACTCTCTTCTTCTCTCCCTTCCCTTTTCTCTCTATCTTTTGTCTTTTCTTCTCGCTCCTCATCAGGCTCTTTCTTTGACTTTTCCCCTCTCCCTCACGTTCTTTTCTCTCTCTCCTCATTCAGTTGCTTGTACTATCATCTCTTTTGACTTGTGTTTGTGGTTCGAATTGTAGTTTTGCTTGTGGTTCGAATTGTCTGTTGTTCTGCTTGTACTATCATCTCTTTTGACTTGTATCGACTTTAAGAAGACGGTTATCTTCCTTTAAGAAAGACTTGTTAACCGTAGATCATCAAGCTCATTAACGACGCTCTCTATGGCGACTACAAATTGGCCGTTGCGATTCCACACACGGGTATGAAATATTATCGTTGAGAGATGTGGAAGTGGGCAGCGGGTATGAGTAATTTTTCAAAAGAAGCGGCAGATAAAGCGCAAGATCAAGCAAAGAACGCTGCATTTATTTTGCTCGATGTGGCAATGAATGCGCGGCGTTGATGGTATTTTATCGTACAAAGACAGTGGTCGCCTCGGTGGCGGTGGTGGTGGCGTCAATAGCAGTGGTGGTGGCGCTGGTGGCGCTGGTGGCGACTGACAAGAAAAGATAGTATCTGTGGCTTGCATGGATGGGGTGGGTAGGTCGAGCCAATGCCGAAGTTTTGCTTCTAGTTAAAACTTTCGGTTGTACCGCTTGTAGCCGTAGTAGCAAGCGATATCATCTCGTTTCACTAATACACGATTTAAAAGATTGTGGGTAATCATGGGGGGGATGATGCCAATGCCTAAGTTTTGCTTCTAGTTCAAACTTTCGGTTGTACTGCATGTAGCCGTTGTAGCAAGCGATATCATCTCGTTTGACTAATTTACGATTTAAAAGATTGTGGGTAATCATGGGGAGGTCATGCCAAGTTCGCCAAGTTCATCCCCGGCGTGATTATACCAGTAATAACGAGTAACAAATTTTGTTCCAAAGCTATGGCGCATCTGCAAAACTCGTGTAAAATCCATCTCAATTAGTTTGACATATGCTTTAGAGCCCATGCAGATAAATTTTTTTCATAAGTGCGTCTCTAACCGGAGTGAATTTTTTAATGTTATCAAGCCGGACATTCGACGTTACAACAGTAAATGGCCATTGTTAATAGCTTAGATACTGGTGTACCCAAAAAAACCAACGCATTGCCAGGAAAGCAATAACACGCTCTGTCCCATCGTCTGATACCTAAATGCTAAAATATGGGAAACGCGGATGTTCGAAAGCCTAAAAGCAAATGTTGTAGGTTTTATTGAAGGAAAACAAAATAACTCAGACTCTGGCATAGATTTTGGGGAAATTCTCAGTTACTGAGCCACGAGGTAAAGGAAAAAGGATATGCTCCATAAACACCAGCAAAATGCAGTTTATATATGAAGTTAGTACAAGAGATATAAGGAAACCAAATCTAAATTGTAACGGTAGCGAAAGCTGCAAACTAACCTGAATCAACTTAAATGGACATCAATGAGAATAACTTGAGCATTCGAAATCACAAACCGTAATTTCCACATCAACATGCCAAATTTGTTTGGGATAAATATTGTTATTAAAAATATATTTTTACCAAATGTGCCAATTGCCCCATTTAACGTTCCCCTAATGAGCAAGACAAATGTCATTCGGGATTGCCGCCGAGTAGTTCAAAGCCGCTCCCCAACGTGCCCTGCAGTGCCCAAACAGCATTGGACCGGACTGATGCTATCCCAAGTGTGAATTTTCTCCATTTTAAGTTGAGAAGAATTAGTTTATGACACTTTAAGCAATAATTTTCATTTCAGGTAAATTTCTTTAATGTCCAATAAAAACTGTTGCCTTAAATATGTACTGTAATCATATTCGTATTGGACTAAAATTCAATTAATTCATAATAGAGCTTATTAATAATTAATTAGGTTTATGTAGAAATATTTTATATTTATTGAATTCAACATTTATAATATTCCACCTTAGAAGCTTTGATAATCTCAATTTTAGGGGTTTTAATTCGTCGTTGGTAATTGATAGTGTTCAATAAAAATATATTTAACCATACTTATTTAAGAATATTTAGCTAATGATGTGTACGGATCGTCTCCACACAAAACAATGATTAAGGATTTAATTTTCTTACTATAGTGATTATAGGTAAAAAAGAGATAAATATGAGAATAGAATAGATGAGATGGTGATATCAAGGAAATAAAAGTAGAATTATGCGGAGTGTTACAAGAATAAGATAGAGGGTGTTACGGATACGATAGTAATTGAATGTGTGAACGGTATGATGGTAAAGATAGAGACGAGATAATGGGAATGTAAGTAAGTGAAATGATAAATGAAAAGATGATATCAAACCATAATTATGATAATGATGATGTCGGGAGAGAAACAAAGTAAGGTGAGGACACTTACCTTAGATCCTTACGTTCCGCCAAGATCACCACAATTTGTGAGTGCCAGTAAGCTCCCCCTCTTCTCCAATGCTTCTTCCCACACACCTAAGACAGCAAGAACACACTTGATGGATCTCAAAACTCACTATCTTTCAATCATCCCACACGAATAGAAAGTAAGTTCAAGATGATTTTCAGAATGATCCAGGAGTCTATTTATAGATCAGAAAGTATGGAAAGAGGAGGGGAAGCCGAAGCAATACTGAAAATTTCATCTCAATCGAAGTTGTAGATCAAAAGATATGGCTGTTTGAAGTTAAAGGAATCCTAGACCTTGATTTTTTATCTCCTCATCATCCTCTCTAGCGCTTCCTTGTTTTCAATTTTCGGTTAAACTGTCAAGTCGCATGAAATTTGGCGTCTCCTCATTTTCCGCGCGTACACTTTTCGAAGGTGTCACATGTACCTATGGAAAGAAAAAAGACAAAAGATAATAATACTATTATTTCAATATCTCTCTTATTCTTCTCGCAACTGACATGGTATCGTGTCACAGCGACGATCGCATTAAAAAACCACATTGCACGCGCCACGTGTACACGTGGCGCCATGCCATGGCGCCATGTCACCCGACGACCTTTATTGGTTTTCAAGGAAAAGTGTTTTTTTGTCTTTTTGCTTTCTAGGTACATTTATTGCAAAAAAGGAGGCCTTTTTTTTATTTATCCACATTATCCCCGCCTAGATAAAGTCAAATTTGTCAGTTAAATGCCATTATGGCATCGTTTTTTGCAATGCCATAATGGCGTAGTCAAATGGCGTACCCAATCATTCTCTCTAGTTCTAATTCGTTGTCATTCGACAAATCAAATGACGACATGTGGCGGCGCAAAATAAAATGCTAAAAATATTTTCAAAAATCATATTAAGTAAAATAAAATCCAGAGATACATATAAATAAATATTCTGACATAGAAAAATCATACTTTCCAAATTTAATGTCAAAAAATTCCAAAAAAATCATATTCTGTCTCAAAATTTATATTATTTTAGAATCTATTGTTAACAAAATATCCAAAAAATGCATAAAATACATAAAATTATTCTAAAAATAGATTTAATCATTTTAAGCTTAATTACATGCAAATATGAGTAATCTAGTCCAAATAAACACGTAAATATGATCATTTTAAAGTACTAAATATGCATGTTATCCTGCTTAAAATACAAACTAAGACTAGTCCACTTAATATCACAACACCAATCAACACTCATTATTTTATAGACATGTCATCATTTCATAGTTGACTAAGTGTGATAATATCATGCTATTAACAAAAAATCAAGAATATTTATGGAGTTACATGAAATAGCAATTTTATATATTATTCAGTATAACTATGTTACAAGAATAGAAACATGTCATTCCGCTTTGACTTGGGCCAAGTGTCTCACAATGTTCACTGACACATAACCATTGCTAAGAGATTTCATGTCTAGTCTTGTTTGAGATTATACAAGCCAAAAAGTTGAGTTTCTAGTATACATATTTGATTGAGTTTCTATATTTACCAACATTATTTGATATAGGCAACTTAAACTTACCAAAAAAATGAAACTAACACCTTAACTTTCATTTATCAGTTGTGGAAGAATTATATTTAGATTTATATAAAAATGTAAGCATAATATCTATGTTGTAAGCGACATTAATAATGATAATATGCTTAATAGGATATATTATTAATATGAATATTTGTTTATTTAATTTGATAGCTATGTTTTATGTAATATAATATTTTAAGGATAGGATAATAATTAAGGAGATAATGAATTTTATGGATATTTAAGTTGATATTGTGGTGAAAAAGGAGATAACGAATAATGGTATTTTTCGATAAGATACTAGAGTATGGAGAAGAAATTGAATAAGAGTACTATAAATGGGAAATTGATATTAATTCATTATTTATGGATTAATGGATTGAATGAAGATTATATATATGATATGAGTTGTGTATATATATTTGGAAAAAATTGATAATTAATCTATATTCCATGAGGATTTTAAAAATTAGGCTTAGAGAGATAATAATGGGAGGGATTACGAGTTAGTTGTATACATTAATTGATGGTTAAGGAGGTAGATTACTTATTAGAATAAAAAATAGTTGATTTATATATTAAATACATATTTTTCAGCGTTTTAACATAACATCATAAGAAAATGAGATAAAATTGAAGAAAAAATCAGATACATGATAAGTGTTAGTTGAATATCCTGGAAGAGCCCGCTCTACAAAACTATATTTGAAAAATGATTTGAAGCAGAATTTGTACTAGATCTATGTAATGTAAGAGGATTAACTAGTATTGTGCAACCAGATTGAGTCTAGAGAGTCTAGCAAGCTTACTTGTCTTTCCTCCTTTGTGTTGACACAGATCCATGTCTCACCCCACTTCCTCTTGTGCCGTCTTGAAGCTCCCAAGCTCCTATGAAGTTTCCATGACCTAGAACGCACTGAACTACCTTAGAAAGGGCATTTGTCGTTCTTATCTTTCCTGTGACTAAGATGATAAATTTCAAAACCAGACATGCATTTTAAGGGTTCAAAAAGATCTCTCTTGACCCCAGATCGCACGGACCCGAATCCAACTGCTCTCCTAGGGGTCGTTGGATTAAAATGCGACCTCTTGTGGTCATCCTCCCTTGGCCAGCCTGTAGGGACAACCATTAAGGGGTGGAGACGGATGGGTTTATCTGTAGACTGTTAGATAGTATAACAATGTATCCACAACAGCAATTAGGTCCCAGCAGTTGACCCCTTTTTTATTTGGTGTACTTGTAGGGACATAAGCCTCATCCTCATCAGGAAGCATCCACAAATGAGTTAGCCATACATGTTGCCTCACCACCCCCAACCAATCAGACAACTAAAAATTCAAATAAAAGAGAAGGGTTAGAAGTAGATCTGACAGTTAAAGCATCCATAAAATATAACTTATGAGATCATCATATAGTAATCACTAGTCTTTGAAATGTATTCAAAATATTCCTATTTGATGAATAGTCGACATGAGCATTGAATTATAGATAATCTCAAATTTATGGATTTTAATTTGTCCTGGGTAATTGAGATTATTCAATAAAAATATATTTGACGGTACTTAAGAGTATTTAGTTAGTGATATGTACAGATCATCTCCACAGGGAATGATGATTAAGGAACTAATTTCTTATTATAGTGATGATCAACGTGAGAAGAGATGAAGACGAGAATAGAATGTGTGAGCTATCGAGTAAAAGGATGTAATAGTTATATTTTAATTCAACTTAGTAAAGAAAAAAGTACGTGAATGTAGAATTTTGCGTAACAATATGCACATGAGATAGAGAATGCGAACGATATGAGAGTGATTAAATGTATAACGGTGTGATGGAATGGATTGAGACAAGATAAGAGGAATGTAAGGAGGTGATATGATAGTAAAAACTGGATAGTAATCCCTAAGAGCAATGTAAGGCGAAGACGCTTGCCTTAAATCCTTATGTCCCTCCAAGATCACGAGAATTTACGAGTGCCGGTAAGCTCCCCCTTCTCTCCAATGCTTCTCCCTACACACCTAAAACACCAAGAACACACTTGATGGATCTCGAAATTTATTATCTTTCAATCAGCCCACACAAAGTAGGAACCAAGCTCAATATCAAATTCACAGTGATCCAGACCTATGTTTATAAATCAGAGTTTATGGATGGAAAGAGGAGGGGAAGACAAAGCAATGATGAAAATTTCAGCTCAATCGGAGTTGTAGATCAAAAGATATGGCCATTTGAAGTTAGAGGAATCCTAGACCTTGATTATTTCTCTTTCCATATCATCGTCTCTCGCATTTCCTTATTTTCTGTTTCAGTTGAACTGTCAAATCACTTGAAATTCTGTGTCTTCTCGTTTCCCATGCGCACATTTCTTTGGAGTCGCCGCTTGTACCCGTAGGAAGAAAAGACAAAAGAGAAGATTAAATAGATTATTTAAATATATAATATATTAATATTCTTCTCAGCTGACATGTGATGGAGGCAAATTGTGTAATTAATTTTAAGTGTCGTTGTTATTAATTTGACTTCAATCAAATAAATTTATAAAAATATAGAAACTTACTCGTGTATAGCGTGAGCAAGGTTGTCTCCACAGGGACTGGCCTTTAGGTTTAAATTCGATAGTTGAGTTATCTTTATTAAATTGTAATAATAATACTAAAGATAATAAGAAGTGTTAAGTAATTAATAAGTATATAGTTTAATAGGGTAGTAAGAAGAATAAGAGAAGAAGAAGTATACTTAGAGAAGATAATATTATAATAAGATAGGTATAAAGGGAAAGTATTAGATATATGGCTATGTACTTATGGCTACTAAATGGGAAAATTAGATATAGGGATATATATTTTATAGCTACTAAGAGTAGGAAAGAATTAAGGTTTTAAGTATTATATTTAAGAATAGAGGTAATGTAATTAGTAAAGAAATATAGAGTACTTAATAAGATTACTTAGTAATAAGAAGATAGAAGTAAGAAGAATTATATAGATAGGTATCTAACTATAATTTGACAACTAAGAATTTAGGTAAGTATAGATGGATATTCGGAAGGGCTGAAGGGGTAGAATACTATTTAAACTTAGTTTATATGTTTATTTATATGGTTTATACTCTTATATATAGTTTATATCATCGATTCCAATATTAGTAAGTCGATTTAGTCGAACACCCCAAAGATGTTCGACTAAATGTTCGACGCTAGAGGAATATGCTTAGTATTTACGTATTAGTAAGTTTTATGTATGTTTTATAAGGGGATATCAATTTTAGAGGGGTGTTTCTGTCGAACACCCGAGAGGTGTTCGACAGAATGTCCGATAGAATACCAATAGTAGTAAAGATGAGATAAGAGAGCAGATTGTGTCGAACTCCCTTGAGGTGTTCGACAGAATGCTCAAGAGAAAGCGATATATATATATATTTGTTTTATAAGGTTTAATGGCGTAAACTTAGGAAAATCGAGTATCGTTCATCGAACACATTAGGTGTTCGATGAAAAACCAGAACGAGCCTGCGAGTCAGAATTTAACTAAATTATGATCACGGATTCTGTTGACTGAGGATTTAATTGTCCAGTTTGATATGAAAACATGTGAATTAGCCGAGGGAACACTCAAATTGACCTGAATCGCCCTGATTTGAAGACGAGATGGGTGGCGCCGATCGCTGCCGCCGAGCTTCGGTTTAAGGTCTCTCTCGGTCTTCTCCTCCGTCCGGGTGCGAATCCAAGCTTCTTCAAAGCTTCCTTGGCTCCTCCCCCGCTGGCCACAGCCGCCTGCGCTGTCACGACGCCGCACCCTGCTTCCAAAGGCGGAAGGGATCTCCGCCACCGCAAAGGGCTTAAGGTTGAAAGATGATCGAATTGGGGCTCCTCAGCCCCTCTTATCGGCTTGCGAGGGCTTCCCTTGGCCGTCTGATGGATAGGGGCTGCTTGGGGAGTCTTCCCGGGCCGTTGGATCGCCCAACGGTCCCCCCTCGCCGGCCGAGAACCGCTCCGGCAGGCGGAGTCGACGGCCAAGGGCCAGATTGGACGGGAATGCCCCTGGCCTTTCGATCGTCCCTTTAAAAAGGTTCAACGGCTGCGATTTAATCGCAGCCGTGAACCCGCTCTTACGATGCACCCAGGTCCTCGCCACGTCAACGCCTCGTCAGCTTGCCTTATCAGCTGCCCCGTCACAAGTACCTCTTCTGATTCGTTCGCTGTTGGGCCCCGTGGCCGAATCAGCCTACACCAAGGAAAGAAAGTCTTTAAATTTGGAGAGATCAATCTCTATCGTCCAATATTTTTTTAGAAAGATTGGACGGCCGAGATCATATCTGTCGCTTTAAAAGAAGCCCGAAATAATACGGGCTTCGGGCCTGATCAGCTCGAAGCCCGATATGGATTTTCTCTTGTTTTCTTCAGGATCGGGCCGTCGGGCTGCAATCCGGTTTTTTATTGATAAGCCTGGCCCAATGCGATTGACCTTAAGAGGCATGGGGCTGTATATAAATGACGATGCATTCTATCTATCTAATTCAAATAACTTACTAACCTCTCTCTTTGCGACCAACTGTGGACCTGCGCGAGCTCTCCGTGTGTGCCCGACTTTTATGGGCCTGCTGTTCGCGCGGGTTGGGCTTCCTTGTTTCCTTGTGGATGGGCCTCGCCGGCGGCTGGGCCGGCTTTAACATCGTGCGCTCGCTGGCCTTGGCTGCTAGCTGGAGGCCCTGTGCTTAAGATACCAAATAGCCCATAAAAAGCAATTTTTAAAATTTTTATATATAATACTTCTCTATCTTTTCTGAAAATTAAATTCATATTTTTCTCCTGCGATTACATAGAAAACATACTAAATAGAACACGAGACAATTTAATATGTAGTAAATGTATATTTCAACTAAAAAGTATTTAAGTTGTATAATGTGCATAAAATTGATATTAAAATGCATCATTTTCATAATTTGTTCTATTTAGTGCATGACATGCAATATTTCATGAAATAGAGTTAAATACACATGAATTTATCCCAAAATGCCCTTAAAATATGTATAAATACATGACATGTAATAGGTTTATCAACATGGCAGCGCTTTTCTTCCTTTTCTTCACTCAGACTTTGACAACTGTACACCACGTGTACTTGCGTGGGCCACATGTACACGTGGCAATGTGTGCTGCGGTCACGTCGCCCGTCCCTATTTCAAAAGAAAAAATAGAAAAAAGGAGAAGAGAAGTTATATTTTGTCATTTTGTGCCTCGGACCACACGCGCATTTATTGCAAAAGGACCTCTTTTTAATTTGTCCATGTGGCCCTTATGTTAGAAAAGTCCAAAAATTGGTGTTAGTCATAAATGCAATCATGGCTTCGCGACTCGCGAAGCCATGATTGCTCAGCTAAATGATTGGCTGACGTCAATCATCACCGATAGCTATGATTTGTCGTCGTTCGACAAATCGAACGGCAGCACATAGTGGCACAAGATAAAATAAAGCATATAAAATATTCTATAATTCATATTAAATAAAATAAAAGCCCAAAAAAATACAAATAAATATATATTTGGAGTTTAGGGGTTTTTGAGATAAACTTAAGTGAAATATAAATTGAGAAAGGGCACCCATTTTAAGCACCCAGGCCAGCCAGAATTGAGAAATTCCCATTTCTCCTCTCTGATCTCTTTTCCACTCAACTACAGAGAGTGTCTTCATGGTGAGAAGATCTTCAAGATTTAAGGAGAGTTGAAAAAGAAGTGGAGATCCAAGAGCAACGTGAGCACATGGATACTTCTAGAGGCCGAGCGCGTCAACGGCTTCAAAACAATCTCAAAGTCATTAAACCATCCTGTACTCATGGAATACTTATTTTTCATGATTTAACCAATGCATCCAATTTTACAAAGATTACATAGTCACTGAAAAAATGGCAAGTTAGGATGCAGGGTTCAAGCCAGTTTGGCATGCAGCCACTCATTATTTTCTATTTGATTTCTAAAGGTCGGGCTCGTTGGACCACGATCTATCTCCTTGTTTGCTTGGCCCGGTCTGCCTACAAATTTAAAAGAACCAACTAGACATATACCCCATATATGAAGTATTGAAAGCTTTGATTGCTTTCTAAATGCAAAACAAATTATAATCTCTTCTTACGTGCACCACCCCTAGTTACTTCCACCTTCTATGGGCCCTACGGCCATTGCTAGGTTGTCCTGGTGCTGCCTTCACCTGCTTGTGCACTGGGACTTGCTTGTTGCTGGCTGGCGCGAGGCAGCTGCACCTAGGTGGCTCAGCCGCTGGGCGCCACAGCCATACTTTTTATTTTTTAGCAGAATTTTTTATTTAAATTGAAATTTGAAAAATATAAAATAATCAAATTCCTATATAAAACGCATTATAAATGTTATTAGCCAAATAATGTCTGAAATGTGACTTCACTCCAAAACTACGCTAATATGAAAATAATGGTGTTAAAAGAAACCCTAAAATGCGTATGGTTGCATGCAGCAAATGTTGTTCATCAACATTTCAGTCCAAAATCAACCAGTTTCCATAAACATGAGCATGCTATCTCCATAACTTTAATTCATACTTTACCAGTCTAAAAGACAATAATTCATAGTTTGAAGATGTACCCAACTTATCATTCTAAACATTCTAAATTCAATGTCAGGACATCGATTCTCTAAACCACCTAGCCTCTGGCCAACTCTAGAAAGAAATGAACAAAGAAGTACCCTTCATTTATCAACTAGTCTGTCGTTCTTTCTGGAGACAGCCAAAGGGCTATCTGGAAGACGGGCATGATGACAGCGGAATAGAAATGCATGCAGCTCGATCTGAATACCCGGCACTGTCCGGTCAAGATCAGGTACGCAGTCCACCGCATTTAATAAACCGCATCGTCGTCGAACTACAGCTCGATAAAACGATGAATCGAACCTTATAAATCTTACCAAAAACACACAAAATCATGAATAATCCCCGAGCTTTGACGCAGCTTTCAGATCAACAGTTTAGGAGAGGGCTTTCAGATCAACAGTTTAGGAGAGGGCCTGCCCATCGCATGCAGCGCTCAGAGCTGTACCTTCTCGAAGCGCTGAACTTCTTAATGGGGCTGAAAGCCTGAAACGACGTGGGCGGATGGGGAGCGATCGCCCTCATTAACAGCGATCTCTTCGGCGAGTTTAAATACGCGATTACGAGCGTCTCCCAAAGCTTGAGAAGGAGAAAGAGAAGAGGGAGAGATGATGAAGAAGTGGGCTGCGGCTCTGGTTTTCTCTCTGGCGGTGGTCTGTGCAGCTGCGAGGGACGTCCCCGGCGTGAGCGAAGAGAAGACCTTTCTCTCTTTTGGCGGTATCGGCGGGTACTCTGGGCTCGGTGGGTTTGGTGGCGCCGCCGGGATCGGTGGAATCGGCGGACTCGGCGGCTTCGGCGGAGCCAGCGGCTGGCCTGGCGGCGTTGGTAGCGGCGGCGTCGGTAGCGGCGGCGTCGGCGGCGCCGGTAGCGGCGTGGGTAGCGGCGCGGGTGGTGGTGTGGGTGGCGGTGTCGTGCCTTAGTAGAATATAGGAAAGATGGTTTCTGCTCTTTGCATGCCCGTGCATGGAGAGGGTGTGCGACGGTCGAGTTTTAGTTTAGGTTATCTTTTAAAGTATTTTCTGCGTAGTCTGTAGGAAGGGTTTTATATGTTTGAAAAGATGAAACTTTGATGAAAGTTGAAAATTCCCCGCGAATCAAAAGAATATACGCTAAATTGTTAGTTTAGGTTATCGTGCCTTAGTAGAATGTAGGAAAGATGGTTTCTGCTCTTTGCGTGCCCGTGCATGGAAAGGGTGGGCGACGATCGAGTTTTTGTATAGGTTATCTTTTAAAGTTTTGGCTGCGTAGTCTGTAGGAAGCGTTTTTATATGTTTGAAAAGATGAAACTTTGATGAAAGTTGAAGAATTCGCCGCGAATCAAAAGAATTTATACTAAATTATATAATTTAGGTTATCGTGCCTTAGTAGAATGTAGGAAAGATGGTTTCTGCTCTCCGCATGCCCGTGCATGGAGAGGGTGCATGTAAAGTCGAGATATACAATTAAAAGAAAATAATCATTAGCGGGGATAGCTCAGTTGGGAGAGCGTCAGACTGAAGATCTGAAGGTCGCGTGTTCGATCCACGCTCACCGCATTTTTTGCTACACTGCTCAATTTTAAATTACAAAAACAGATATTATTAAATCAGAAACACCTTTTTCCTTATTGCACCATCTCCCGGGGGAGGCTAGGCCGCTATTAAATAATCAGAAACAATTTGAGAAATAATTAGCTATAAGCTCGGGAAGAAAATTTTAGCCCCCCAAAATCAGACAAGGCGAAGGTTAAGCAACAGCCCATCAGCAGTCGCAGCGGAAAACCGACCGGTCAAAGCACTTGCTCCTCCGAGCCGGGGGTGGCGCGGGGGGCGCAGCCACCGGCGCGGCGGACCCGGACCCGGCGGCTCGGCCAGGGGACAGCGCCCACTGCATGGCCCATATCGCCAGCGGCCTCATATAAACCAACGACCGGTAGTGCCCGTCAACCGTCCACGCCTCTGGCGTCTGGAACCAGTACCCGAACCCGTCCTCGGACCACCCGGCCGTGAACACGCCCTCCGCGGTCGCGAACCCCTGGCGCGTCATCCCTGCGTGGATCATCCCAGCCGCCACCGCGTACGTCACTCCGGTCCAGATCTCGCGGGACTGCATGCAGGTCTCGTCAACCTTCCCGGCCGGCGTCATCCCGTTGACGGCCCCCATCCGGCCGCCGTTGACCTTCATGACGTTGAACTCGAAGACCTTGTGCAGAGCGCTGTGTATCTTGGCCTCGTCGAAGAGAGGGGGGAGCCCGGCGGCGGCGGTGTACCACTGCCCGGCGAGCTGGTCGGCCTGGATGGACCGGCTGCCGGCGTCGTAGCTGAAGTAGGAGCCGTTCCAGAGCTTGGCCTCGAAGGCGGGGACCGCGCGGCGGAGGGAGGCGGACCAGCGGTCCGCCGGCTCGGCGTGGCCGAGCCGCCGCGCCAGGCCAGCCGCGGCCTGCAGCGCCGCAAGCCAGAGCCCGCCGGAGTAGGCGCTGACCCCCTTGGCGGTCCATGCGTCGTAGGTCTGGTCGGGGAAGCCGTCGTTCTCGATGAGGCCGTCGCCGTCGCGGTCGAAGCGGTCCATATAGTCCATGGCGGCGCGGACCGCGGGCCAGACCTGCCGCGCGAAGGCCTCGTCCCCCGTGGCCGCCACGTCACGGTAGACCTGCCCCACAATAAACACTACATTTTATAAATAAACTCCCCCTGGGTGGATCGGTCTACAGGCATAACCGCAGGGTTGGACGTACCTGCAGCACGAACTTGGGGTTGAGGTCCTTCCAGCGGCTGGTGTCGTGGATGTTGTAGGCGTTCATCTCGTGCCAGGGGTCGTGCAGGCCGAGGTCGTGCGGGACTGCGCCGCTGACTTTGCGGATGCCGGCGGCGCCGTCGGCCAGGAACTTGACCTTGCGGCGGTCCTCGCACAGCACCGCGCGCGCGAAGTCGCGCTGGATGCCGAGCTCGATCTTGGGGAACAGCGCCAGCAGCGCGAACGACGCGTAGAAGTGCACGTCGTAGGTGCACCACATGACGTACTCCACCCCCTCCAGGTACAGGAACCGCCCCACGTCCTCCTTCTCGAAGCTCCACGTACCCCCCTGGTCCACCACCCCCTTTGACTTCCGCGGCTTCGTCCCTGCGTTTGACTTCTTCTCCGGCGACTCCCCGTCTGCGATTAAATTGTTTTTGTCCGGGTTAAAACCAAGGAAAATCCAACGCACGATTTCATTTGATTACCCATCGTCCATCGTCCATGTCCCGGACGATGGACGGGACGGGATGAAGTTTGTCCCTTCCTACGTCCCAATTTTTAGAGTTTAGTCTAAATAGTCCCGTCCCATTTTTTGTCCACATCCCGTCCTGTCCGAAACCGTCCCGTTCAAGAAATTCACGTCCCGTCCAACGTTACGGGACGAAAAAGGGCGTGCGTCAGCATTATACCACTCAGAAATTGACACGTGGCACAGCACGTGCGTCGGGCAGCTGGACCTGTCTTGCGCGTACTATACTCCCACTGGAGGAAATAACCGCCCCGTCCCCCGTCCAAGGCCCCAGACGGGACAGTTATTTCGTCCATGGACGAAGCAATCGTCTCGTTCGGGGATGGGCGGACGATTCTTCGTCCCGTCAATCGTCCGAAGTCTGCGTCCTTGCACTATACCCACCTGTCCAGAGAGTGCCTCCAGCCACGAGAAAGTAGAGCTCGTTGAACAACGTGAACTTGTACCTGCGATTACTGAAATGTTTCAATGCAGGACGAGAAATTGGACTATTATTATTATTACTAGGATTTGGTAAATACCAGTCGGGGAGCCTGTCGTCCTTGAGGACGGGGTTTTGCCACTTCTCAATCTCTTCTTCCCACCATTTGTAATCTGAGATGTTTTTTTTTTTCAGGAAACAAGAAGGATCAGTCTCGGATTCTATAACTGGAAGAGAGATTATAGGCGTAATAGAAAGGCATGCTGTAAACAGGGTGGGTTTAGCCTCGTAGATATCAGGTGCCCCCATCATTATATAGAGTCAAAAAAGATATGGAGTCCAAAGGAAACTGGGAGGTTTCATTTGGGGGCTCGAGAAATGGAATAGATAGGGCCCAAAATGTGGTTAATTCTTCGCTGGAGAATTCACACAAAAGGGGTACCATTTTTTGGTTCCGATCCATCAGAGGTGCTTACTCATTAGCGCATCGTGAGCAAGTGTAGAAGCCGAGTTCTCCGAGGTTCCGTAGAATTTTGTGTACCTCCTTCAAGATCAGAAATAAGTAATAGAGATGAAAAGAAAGAAAAAGAAATAATATTTAAGAATAATAGCAGAAGTGATTAGAGAAACGTGCCTATTGTAGACGCAGCCTTTCTTGAACTTCACTTTAGGGGAAGCCCAAGCAAGGGAAAATGCAACGGTGCATTTTCCATGAGGTTCTACCCATGCAGAGGCTGAAACAGCAGCGCAGAGCGTCTCGCCGGGGGAGGATGGCATGGTGGGCCCGGCAGAGAAGTTTTCTTGATCGAAATGACCTTTCTGGAAGAGAAAAGGAAGAGGAAGTTCGAGGATGGAATGTCAGGCCTCTAAAAACAGAGCTAGTGGCTTCGATTAACATGTATCTGCTATAAAAATATTCTTCAGGGGAGATGATTCCTGGAGTACCCTTATATGTCTTGGGGGAGACAGAGAGAGAGAGAGAGAGAGGAAAAGAACGACCGAGAGAGATAGAGAGAGAGGAGAGATACATATAGACATAGATAGAAAGGAGAGATACATACATACATAGAGAGCGAGGACAGAGACATACGGAGATAGAGAGAGGAGAGAGAGACAGAGACGGGGAGAGAGAGAGAAGCAGCTAGAGTAGAGAAAAGAGGATAAACAAGGAGAGATAAATAAGATGAGATAGGAGAGAGAGATAAGAGGAGAGAAGATGTGAGACATAAAAAGAAAAGAATTGAAGATGAGAGGGAGAGATAGAGGGTTTGCGAGAGAGAGCAAGAGACAGGAGTGAAGATGAGAGGGAGAGATAGAGGGATTGAGGGAGAGGGCAAGAGACAGGAGAGAGAGAGGGAGAAAGCAAGAGAGGGGGAGGGAGGTGAAGAGAGAGAGCTGGGAAGAGAGACAGAGGTATAGAGAGGGTGACAGAGAAGAAAGAGAGAAGATGAGATAGGAGATATAGAGAAGGAAGATACAGAGAGAAGAGAGTGAAGTCATAGGGAGACAAAGAAAGAGGTATAAAAGAAGAGGGAGATATACAGAGATAGAGATGGAGTTAGATAGAGAGAGAGAGAGAGATGAATTACCTGCAACATGGTGGCCCACATGTCTCTGGCCGTCACGTAGCTTCCTTTAGAAAGTCCAAAGGAAGGCAACACGGAGACACTGACATTTTGCGTTTCACATGCAGCAATGGCGAAAGTGACTGGTGGATTGTCTTGCGCTGTCCTGCAGCATTTTCACGCCGGACGAAATAGAAAATTTCATAAATCTGATATTTAAACATTTTCCCTTGAGAAAATAAAAAAATTATAAACTAAAAGTGGAAGGGCACAAAAAACACTATCGTGTGTCTAAAGATCTAATCAAATTAAAATTAAATCAGCACTGAATATCCGTGGCAAGTAAAGAGACTAGCCTGTGATGTAGGAGAACACCAGAAACTCCGTCTGCTTCCCTGAAATAAGAAAGAAGGATTACGGGAAATAAGTATTGATAATATATGTATAAGAAATAAATTATTAAGAAAATGAAGGCATGACTCAGTTCACCTGAATGGTTCGTTCGTATGTTTCCCGGATAAGTGAGAAGCTCCTCCAATTGAGTTCTGGAACAAAAATATAATAAATTGATATTAATTATCAAAGCATTCAACCGAAATTGTAGAGGCTCTGCGAGAACTTACAGCCCAAGTGAAAAGCAAGCTGACCTTCGCCCGTTCTTTTCCAGTATTCACCAACTACAGTCGATAAGAAGCAAAAGCATGGAGTTCAAAGTTCCCATAGAATCAAGGTAAGAACATGCTAAAAAAGTCTCATGAAGATTAAAATTTCACTTTAATTTGATAAAATGCTTTCACATTTTCCCATACAAGTGTTCAACACTTAAAGACGGAGAGGTTCATGTATTTGTAATCAAGTTTTATAAAATTCGTCAGCAAACTACTACGGTTGAATTGAGAATAAAATTAACATTACTAATAGGAGAAGATAAAATACAAAATATAACATTAATTAGCTCTCGGTAAACTGGAAGCATACATCTTTGTTGCATCCAAGAAAAATTCTTCTGAAAATTTGAATTTCACCAATTTTACCTTTCAGCATATTATGATATCATAACGTTGTATCCATATTACGGGTACATGTTTTAATGTGAAATGTGATCACCCAGAGGCAAAAACATTAGAATTATCATCATACGAGGACTTTAATGTCGCAGTTGAGATAAGATTCGAGGAAATATCGGACGAGGGAAAGCATCATTTTTTTCCAAGAAATTCTTTACCACCAACCTAGCTCTTCCACTCTAGCTACTATAAGCTCAATTAATTAAAATAGCACGCGAAGAATTAAGTAAAAAATAATATGGATAAAGCCGCAATTCTTACAGTGTAAACAAAAACAGCTGCAGGAAGACTGCTCTCTCTATAATCATGAGGAATGAAAGGAGATATTTGCCGGCATGATATTTTGAGTTCGGGGTCTGGCTCACCTGGAACCAAAATCAGAAGCCTAAACTGAATCATCTTTCAATCTTAAAACATGAACTGAATGTATAAAGTACCATCATATACTGTCCACGCCCTTGGGAACAAAGCGTGGTATGTCGAATGCTGCCCACCGAGGTTCCAGTCCCATGAAGAAAAGTCATCTTCTTGAGTTTTCCTGAGGCCAACATAAACGGTTATGGTTGAGCAGCACATAGGTTTCCTAAATTAGTTATGCAATGGAAATGGATAAAATAAGTGAGTTCATAAAAATATGCGGTTATGAATTCTTATATAAGTTATATTTTTTAAATTTCTCCGTCCAATAAGAGAAGATAAATAGTAGATTTCACTGATATCTTCCCCCTCTTTGTCAACAAACTTTCCCCGTCAAGTTCTGCGCCATTCACAACTCTAGTGCTTCCTTGATTAAAAAAATATAACTGTACAAGAGATACAGCTCATTTCTAATTCTAACAAAAAAATCAATAAAAGTGAAGTGAGGATGTAATATTTCTTTATTAAAGTTGAAATACACTCCTCTTAAAAAATAGTTCTCCGAAGAAAAATAAAATACCAAAGGCGCGAATCAAAATTGAAATGGTAAAAATACCATACCCTAATCCTTCATGTTGACCAGGAGCTAATACTGAAGAGTATTTCTTTTGTCCCCCCTCCCGGTTTATAAATATCTGTCCAAGCACACGAGATAAGAAGATTAAGAAAGAAAGAAGTCGCCTGGTAGCCGTGAACACAAGTTTCTGATAATGTTAATGTTCGTCTACGCTCAAATTTATGCAGTATTCAAAATTAATTGAAAAAAAACTCGCATAATCTTATGGAAAAGTGAATACAAGTACTCATCTTGAAAATTTTCATTTATAATAAATTTGAGTAGAGCATAGTGTCAGATCTCAGTCCATTATGTCAAAACTCACATGGCATCACATATTCTGCATCATTATTGAAAAAAAGCCACGTAGATCCCTGAGTTAACTATCTGGGATCATGCACCCGACCCTGTCATGCTATAGGCAATCCCATCTCACTCTTTACTGAGATTCCTGAGAGTTTTTTATTTATTTCTTGAAGCCTCAGAATAATAGTTACGCGGACCAGACAGCAGTGCTCAATTCTCTTAAAAGGGCTGTTTATCTTGAAAAGGTGGAACAAATAAAATAACATTTAAACCGAAATTTTATGGAGAAATGAGACACACGGAAATTAAAAAGTTAAAGCATTGAGCAAGAGAGCAGATAGTTACTGAGAACTGATTTGTCATGATAGCTGACGGCTCACAGGAGTTTGGAATGATCTGCCAATGTTTGAATTCACCACGGAATCCTCTGGATATGCTTCCACTTCTGTGAAAAGGAAAATAAATAATATAACGTCACTGAAGCAAAAACTTGGACAAACCAGTATTACTAACCCCATCCCTCCCAGAGGAACCCCAAGAGATGCAGAAGGTCTACATTTTTCACGAGTGAAGGGATCGATGGGTGCTTTCTGCAGAATAAAATACATAAATAAATGAGATGCGATGAAAACAAAAGCTATTCAAAAAATGCCATAATTGAGACTTATTGATGAGTAACTTATACGTTATTTTGTTGTTTAACAAAACTTACCCGTCCATGAGAAGCTTCTTCCCGAACATAAGACCATAAACGTACTCCAAGACGGATCTACGTCACAATAATATAAATATAAGCGGCATAAAAGATAACAACAGAATATAGATGCATTAATTCGGGATTTTTCTTCAATTTAGAATTCTTCTCCCATAAAATTCAACATTGAAAACTGAAAGGCGTAAACATCGCACCATTCTAATTGCCTCCATAAACGTTACGCTGAATTCTTTTAGCAAATTAGCATGGCTGTTCAATCGCCTTCTCCACGCCTGCTCTGGAGGGGCACCACCATCGAAGTCCAACTGTATAAAAGCGTAGTTCAATCACATGAGGGAAATTACCAAACACGAGAGCAAAACTTGCATAAACAATATTCTTTTTCATTCAATGTGGGTTGAAAAAATTCCTAAACTTCGCATTAAACGTATAACAAAGGATAACTAAATTGCTACGAACCAGGAAGTGCGCTTGCAAAGTAGCACCGGCGAAATTGTATGCAAGTGAATCACGATCGTAATTTTAAAAAAGAGAAGAAGATCATCGACGGGAATGAGAAAATTTGATTATCCATTACATGCTCTGTGTTGCTGCCATCCTAACACAATTAATTTATGTGTTCGATGGTAAGAGTCATAGTTCTACGATTGCATCCACGGAAACTAAAAATCACAAAGCCACTTCATACTCACCAATTGTAACGTCGACCGACTGACATAATCATCAGCCGGCCACGAATGCTTTCTAAAATGAAAGAGCTGTCCATTCACCATCCTTGCTCTCTTTCCTCTTCGCCTCAGTTAGAGGCGGAAACTTCCCAAACTTCTCAAAACATCGAACCGCCGACTGCGTTTGATCATCCTTGAGTCTTCAATAAATATCCCTCCGAGGAACAATTTGAGCATCAACCTACGTAAATCTTCAAAATCTTGTTTCACGGCCAATGCAACTAACCAAACCACTTCGAATTCGCCCGATTGACCGCGAACGCGTGCCAAAACTAGGCCGAAGATGAACTTTTACCACCAATCCGATACGAAATCTTACGGAAACTCCGTGGATTTCTCTAATCTTTCGCTCTCTTTCCGTGAAATCTTGCCAAAGACGATGGATTTTGTCTGCTGCGCCGGCCAGGGGGGAGAGGCCTGAAATTTGCCGCCGTTCTGGGCCTTTAGACAGCGGCTATCATTTGGTACGTAGCGAAGTGTATGAACGACGTCCGCTTCGAATCATATATTTTATTTAGCCGACGAACGTACGGTCGGTGTCCAGATCTACGCACACTTAAAAAGAACCGATAAGGCCCGTTCTCCACAAGCCCAACGACCAACTTTTCATTTGTCTCGTCCGTCGGATAAGAATCCGACGGCTCGTAATACCGCACGGACTTCCTCGTGGCGCCACGTGGCAAACTCTCGTCGTGGTCTCAAATGGTGCGCTTGATCTTGTCTGCGTCAATTCTTGGTCAGCACCCGGGATTTGAAAATATAATATTTTAACTAAGTTATGAGAAAGATGGTTTGATTTTCAGCCTGCCACGTCATGCCCCCAACGTCATCAGAATAGACGGTTTGGATTCGTTGACTCCTGCCATCTCTCTCCCTTATTTATATATTTCTCTCTATTTTCAACCTTAATCTGCATGGCCAAATAATACATGTATTTAGTTGAGATAACAATAAATCAGTCGTCATTGTCATATATTTTCATATATTTCCATGAATTATCTCTCTTTAGGACAAAAAGACATCATTGTCATTTAGACAGATCGTCATCATCGTCGCCACCCTTCTTGAAACCCTCCTAGGGTCATCTGATATAGTTTAGATAGATATGGTCTCATTTATGGATAAACCAAATTATAAACTATGGCCATCATTCATCAGGATTTCTATCTCTTCCCTCCCTCCCCAAATACAAGGATGAACTATCTCTAGCTGATAAATTGCCTTATATGTATCTTGAGAATAACCTATTGAAGAATCCTAGATATAAATATAAATGGGCCAGCTGGTCCATTGGGCATGTAAGGCCAACTCGCTCAATGCATTCCATAATAAATAAATTTCAATCAGGAGTTGTATCTATGTGTAATTGAAACTCATTCATGTACCGCTGTTTGGAGTTACATAAACTGTCGTTTACCTATAAATTACGAGAACTTTGTCATACTGTTGTCTCTCTGACTTAGTTCAAGTTTTTGGTCAAACTCAAGCTGTTATATACATTTTATATACATTTTTCCTATTCATTTAAAATTATCACAGGGATCAATGTTTTTTATAAATCATAATCATTTTATTTATTCTGAGCAAAGAGAGAATTATTAAACAGTGAGTTATATTAAATTTTCTGATTATATAATTACAAAACAGTACATACATATTATTGCATTAGCTTCAGTAAATTAATTCCACATTCAATTAGGCACGTGGTTTGCTTGTTTATAATTGAAGCACCTTTGTTTATATACATTTATATGATATGATGAATTTAATTTAGAAAAAAAATAAATACGATTTTGTATTAATTCAACTATGTGTCATGTTATCTGGATCCGAATATATTAAGACACATTTTTAGCTAGAATTTATGCTTGTCATATTCATTATTTTTGAATAATAATTAATTTTTGATTTGTCGCGAAGCATCTTACCTCCTATCCCAACATCGTATATCTTTTTTCCTCCATGTCATGACTGCAATTTTATTCACCTATAATATTTTTTTTGTTGGTACAATTTTAAATTATTTAAAGGCCACCACTTAAAATACTATTTCACATCACGCATATCATAAGTTTTAGCAATCAAATCAGTGAACTTTCAAATATTGGTTATAAAAACATTGTTACTCTAATTTTTACAATTTCTATTTATCTTTAAGTGGTCACCCATACACATTCAACTTGTAAACTGATTGTTTAATTTGCCCCAGTTTCTCACTAAAGTTATCGATTATTACTTCAAAAGTAAGTAATATAATAGCATATGTTATAGACACCACATATATATATATATATATACTAAACGGGGCATACATCATTTTAATGTTTTAATTATTACATTCAGAGATTTATTAATGAAAAATCTAAAAGTTTCTAAGTGATATTACTTGGCCTACAATAGATAGACTAAGATAAATGATTAGGTACCATCATCAAAAACCGCCTAATTTGTCTAATTTTACAATTCAAACCAATATGGGCCTGTTAAGGCGAGTACTAAGTTTTATTTATATAAAAAAAATAATGTGTTTTAATTAACATATATATTGCATACATATTAAATTGAGCAAGATTAATTTTAACGATACTTATTTATACACGGCTTTGCATAAATTTGTAATGACACCACTTTCCACCGTAATTTTGAGCAATGTAATTTAATTCTAGTTATAAAAAATAATTTTTTTAATTAAAAATATATAACATACATTTATTAAATTAAATTGAGTAAGATTAATTTTAATGATACTTATTTACACACAACATTTTCATAAATTTGCAATGAGATCACTTTATACTATGTAATTTCGAGCAATGTAATTTAATTATATTTATAAAAAATAATGTTTTAAATTAAAAATATATTATATTACTCGAGCAAGATTAATTTTAATTGCACTTATTTCTACGCAGCATTTACATAAATTTATAATGAAATCACTTTATAATATGGAGTTTATAGCAATGTATTTTTTTATTTGAACAAGTTAATTTGGACAACTTTAATTACATGCTACGTTAACTGAATGAAAATCTTTAAAGTTATATGCATATAACTAAACAGTATCTGTTGTTTTCACTGTTGAATCTCAATAAATTTTGTATTTATCTTAAACTATACCATCTCGTATTACAACTTAATATATTTTTTATTTCTACTTACATCACATTAGTTTCTTCGTCCAAAATCACATTACTTTAAATTATAGCTCACATCACATTACTCATATAAGTTTCATTAAATAAATAACTGAAATTAGAATTATCATCTCCTCATCTCCATCATTCATATTTATCTTTTAACAGTCTTGAAATAAATTCAGTAAACCCCTAAACCACCCTTGATTTTGTCATTAAATATTTGAATTAGTACGGGCCGCTGCAAAAACTAGATCTTGGGAGGGGTTAAGCAGGGAGCAATGGCGTGGAAAGCGACGAAGGTAGCGGCGAAGGCGGCCGGCGAGTACCAGTATCCATGGAAGGAGAAGCTTTCCAAGTACAAGGACGAGCTCTCGAAGGGCGTGTGGGGTTACTGGGAGCTCGGCGCTTGGAAGCCTCTCTCTCTGAGTGGCCGCCATCGTGCCCGCCTTCGCAAGGAAGTTCTTCTTGCCGGAGAGTTAGTGGACGGAAACCCTTCTCAATCTAGTTTTTTTCTGATTAATTTTTGTTTTTTCTAAGTTCCGTGGATTGGCTTGTTCTGTAGGGACTGGCCCTATGATCCTCCGAGGAAGGAGATGCGAGATAAAAGAAAGGGGCACAAATGCGACCGTATTGCCGCTGAGAAGTACTTTCTTTGGAATCTATTTTTTTGCTTTTGTCTTTGTTTCGTTGTTATTTATTGATAATTTTATTAATGTGCTGCTTGTAGACGCGCAAACACGGCGGAATTGATGAAGAAAATGCCGCAAATGCTGTTGGATTACAGGGTGAGTCTGTCTCTTGGATCACGCGTTAGATTTGTTTCTCATTTTCTATGTCGCCTGAAACCTTAATCACCTCATTTCTTTATCGCCGTGTCATATAAGATGTTATTGAAAGTTATTGTTAACTTATGACCCGTGCTGTTGCAGAAATAAATTAAATAATGATCTGATTTTAGCATATCGTTTGGAATAATGAATCTAAATATGAGTAAGAAATGTGTTATTGTGGAGTTTCTGTTTAAAATTATCCTCGAAGTGAGTGGGCTCACTTGGTTTTAATCTTCTGCAAGAACGGATATGATATCTGTCTTACCTCTTTAAATTTATCAGAGGTGAATATTTGTTTGAGTGGAAGACGAATATGAGGTGAAATTTAGGTATTGACAGTGCATTTGAACTAAATTAAACTCACACAATCGAATGAATAAACCTCATGTAAAAATATCCAAAGATAAATTCTGAATGACCTCAATACTTCAAAACCTATTTCTGTTAGCCTGATATTTTAGCGACATAGCTTTTGGAAAAAAAAGGAATATGCATAAAAACATGATCCTCTCAGAAACATAATCCTCTCAGAAATCCCGCGTTTGTCTTTTTTTTCCACCAAACTCAGATCTAAATTCTGGTAAGTCCATTCCACTTGAAAATTTTCGTTTTTGAAGTTAGTAGTATATTCTGTGAAATGGGTTTTAACGTGAAGCGGCCATTGTTTATATTGCAGAAGCGAAGGTGGGAGAAGAAGATGAAGGCCGAAGAGGCGGACAAAGATTAAGGTTTGCATTATATTTTTCTTTAGTTTTTCTGGCGATTATTGGATATATCTCTCTCTTACTCTCGTGCTGCGCCAAGAGATTTTTCTTATGGTCGTATTCTTGGTCACTTAGAGATATAATTGGTCAGCTTATGTAAAATGGTCAATCCCTAGTTATTGCAGGCCAATGCATAGTGGAGCATAGTCAGCTAAATGATCAAGTCTAGAATGATTCCACTATATTCACACCAAATTAATGTGATGCCTATGGAATAGTATGATGGCGTTTGAATGTCTGGTCATCAACTAAATCGGAAAGCACTTTATAACTTCTGCAGCTGCCTTAGAAGTTAACTTTTAGGTAAAATTTCGGGACATGGTTGGCAACTAAAATGTCAATGATAAATGTAATTTCGGTACATGTATGCATTTGGCAATTATAAAAGTCATTTTTGAGTTTTTTGCCGATTAAGTAGAATGTTTTGAAAAATGTTATTTGTTGGCTTGGTCCTGAAACATTTATTAACTGTTTGAAAATTTTGAAAGGATTTTGTACTGCTCAAAGTAAGAGTTATTGCCTTTTTTCGAAGCACACCCAAATCTAACCTTCTGTCATATGATATGCATCCAATTATCTCATTACTGGAATAAATACTGTTAGGTTTTTTATATTACCCAAGTCTTGTGGCACATCATATACCGTATGGAGATGTTTGAAATGTGATCATAATCTGAGATGCATCTGAGGACAACCCTTTGAGATCATTTGTCATGTGCTATATGGAGATCTGGGATCAGTGCCAACGTCAGGGTCCTAATGAAGAAAAAAAGAATTAGCGCTGAGGTGGAGGATAAGAACAGTAGACTTAGCTAAGATGAAAAAAAATCTGATCTTAAAAAAAAGAAAAATATTTGATGAGAAAACAACTACCTAGAGCTCTAGAGCTCATGGAGAGGATCTGAAATAATGTGAAATTACCAATGATCAATGTCATTGACACTGTCACATTCTCGAGCTTCTGATGAGTGGCTAGATGGAGATATATTTCTTTTAAGAAGTTAAGTCAACAGCGAGTATACCACAGCTAAGGCACATATAACACAGTGTCTTACATTACTCTAGGATTTAACATATAGTGAACCAATCCAAAATATTGTAGAAGATAATTTCTCGCCATTGTATCTTCGTATTTATAGACAGAGCTCCATATATTACATTTTAGTGACATTTTGAAGATATTACCTTTTAGTAACATTTTGAAGTTAAGTCCAATGCTAGTCATTCTTGAATTGAATCAAATGAGCATGTTAACTTACTGTGCCCTACTTATGGCACATAAGAATTTACATCGAATAATTTTATGAAGAAAATGATTTCCTGGCATATTTTTTTTTAAAATATCTTAATTTTTTCTGAAAATTTGTTCTAAAGCCAAATGAGTTTTGACATTTATTTGATTCATATACTAGTTAGTAATTAGATTTTTACAAAAGTGTATTACTCTAATATTTTCCTGAAAAGGCTGTTTTGTATTTTGGAGATATCTGTAGATGTTTTTTGCAATATTGAGCCGAAAAGATAAATAAAATGAAATTAAACAGCGGTCTCATGGTGGGGGGCACCATTTGCCATATTATGGCAGGCTGGATTTTGAATACGAGAGCCAATTGCAGCTTTTTTATAAACGCATTTCTCTCTTCTATACAAGCTAGTGATTACAACAAACTTGCAATCCAAGCAGTCCAAAAACATTTCTGATTTGAACATTTACAAAAAAAATAGACAATGTTGTAGCTGAGATCCAAAATACTTGCTCAAAGTTGACTCACATCAAACAATGCCAGAACTACAGGTCATATCCTCTACTATAAGTGTTTCTAAAATCAGTAATTTTGAAGATTTATTAAACATTTTCTATTTATGTTTTAATTATCTGTACATATTTACTGTGGAACTATTTTGATAAGTATCTTGGAAGAAAGTGGTCAGTTGAGAAAACCCGGAGAGAATTAGAATGGCATGAAGGGTAACTCAGGCAATAAAAACCCGGCACATGAAGTAAAGCTTTAAAAAATATTTTTTGTGATTATAATGATTAACGTTTTGAAAACTTTGAAAATGAAGTACAATGAAAATTCATTAAATATATAAACTAGTGATCTAAGAGTATTATAAAATTAAGTCCAAAGAATAAGCTATTCATAAGAAGCAAAAGCCCATAGTCAAATGGATGAAATATTCATTATTTTTTTCTTCTCATGGGAGTGGTAGATAAAAGTATTAAAGAAAACTTCAAATTTAATTCAGGAGAACTCAAATTTCAAATAGGCTCTCTTCTTGAAGAAAGGAAAATATTTAATTATGTACTTCACTTAAATTTGAAAATTAAATTTTAAATAAGCATGATTTGAGTTTATAGATTCATAGAATAATCAATCAAACTGAAGGGTTTCAGAAAACGTTTCTACTTATGATTGAAAATGGCATTTATATCTCTCTCTTTGTTAGATTAACTAATACATTTGTATATATTACCGATTGATTAGTCCATTTCATCATTTTTCTCTCTCATATTGAAACAGAAAATGATCTTCAATTTGGGAAAAATAACACGGCCATTAATAATTCACAATATCATCCAAATATAAAACCTGAATGCAAGCTATGTCGACATAGTTTAAAGCTTTGATGATAAAGGATACATGGTCATTAGTTTGTAGAAATCCAAATTATCAAGCTATTGGGACCAAATGGGTTTAGAAACTAAAATAAAACCTATTGGATAAATTGATAAATATAAAATAAGAGGTACGGCCAATTGGTACAAGAAAAAATAATGGTTTGATTTATTAGAAAAACCCTTAGTGTTGTCACAACACTTACCGAGATTAGTTTACTTCTGTCTACATCCATTGGGAGAAAGTGTACAATTCATCAATTAGATGTCTCTATTGCATTCCCACATGTGTGTCTAGCAAAAACCCCTTATATGTCAACCACACGTATTTAAAGATCCAAATTATCTCAATCATGCTTGTCTCTTAAAAAATCAATACATTGTCTGAAACAAGCTCCCAGAGCTTGATCAGTAAATGGAATTCTTTTCTTACAACTCCTAGTTCTGTTGGCTTAAAAACTATGATCTATATGATTCCATTTTTTAATCTATGTTTTGGGTTATGGTGCTTTGATTGAAGGCTAAAAAACTACTTTTTATGCAACAGAAGCTGAAGTCAATTACGAATTGATCTCTAAAACATAACACATATTGTGTACCTTGTGTTATTGTTTCACTCTTGACTTTCTCCCTTGAAGATTTTTTTGAAATCGTCTACGTGTCTGACATATAGAAGTATCTATGCAATAAAGGTGTTTTTGAATGACTAGATCTTATTCTCCAACTCTTCTTAAAGCTCTTGTAGATCTTCTCACCATGAAGACACTTTTCTTGGTTGAAGGGATAAATGGGAAAGAAGGGGGAGGGGGGCGCTCATCTCCAGCTGGCTTGGGTGTAAAAGTGGATGCCCCTCCCTTATTTATACTAAGAATTTTAATAAAAAAATACTGAAGTAAAAGTATATCCATCAATGCCCTTAATATGTTATGCATGTGATGATGGAAATATATGTGGCCGGCAAGCCAATCACACATTCCACATCTCGTTCCATGTTCATTAATAGAACCTATTCATTATAGTGCACGTGTGATGCGTATAATGAAGTTCATGAATACATGATCGGACTTAGAGAATTATGATGAGATCGTAATAGGGAGATCACTAGTCTTTAAGCATGTGTTCTAAACATTCTTATTCGAAGGATACGCGAGAAGGACATCGAAGTATCTGGATAGAATAGCACTATCTAGCCTCACTCATATGATGAGTATGGCCGGTCTCGTAGCCATTAGTGTGGCGACATTAATGATAGATAGTGAGTGCTATTTAGTGGAAAGAGTTCACTGAATTGATCCGTACGAATCCCTGGATGGTATTATACCGAACTGTCAATTAGGTTGATTCACGTCATGGTTGTGTAAGTGGTCCTTAGACCTGAGACACCGAAGACATCTTGTGGACGGATGGTTGTACTTTGGCTATGGCCAACGAGTCTCTAATCATGGGATTTTAAACGGTCTTAGTTCGGGTGCATCAAGAAGTACAAGAAGGCGATTGAATGGTCAAGATGGGATCGTCCACCCTCCGTATAAGAGGTGACAGCTCAAGGAAGACGATGCAACGAAGTCCTTGGCCAAGGCAGTGAAATATCAGAGAAGAGTTTGCCGATGATTTCCGAATGCATCAGTACTAACTCGGATGATCGAGTAGGGTTTGACAGTTGACCGTACCCTAAATCGTCCAAGGAGCGTCAAGTGGATGAGAAATTATACATACACGGTAACTGATGACGAACAAGTTCCATGAGTGAGTCGATACACTCCTTTGTATCTTCTAGGACACGAGGTGTAGCTTGGCACCCCACATGTCGGAGTCTCGACCTATCGATTGGGTTAAATCGATCCGACGTTATTTAATCTATATGATGATATAGTTAATTAATTTGGAAGGCCAATAAAGGTTATTGGCCCACTGGAGTCGTTAACTAGATTGATACATGGGCCTAGAGGGTCATACGCAAATGGTCTTTTGGACGTTGGAAGATATACTTAAGTTTTGGGGGTTTTTATGAAAAATACCCACTTAGTATAAATAGGGGAAGGCCCTGAATGAAATTCACCCAGGCCAGAATTGTTCAGGGGCCTTTCCCCTTCTTCTCTACTCTCCCCACACCCCCTCTCCATCCCTGATGTGATCGGGACGACGAAACGACGCCGATGGAGAAAGAACGGGGCTCGTCAACGAGAAGGAGGAGATCCCGCGTGCTGAGGATCACGTGGATACGTCTAGAGGATGCACACTTGAGCAGCTCGACTCGTCTCACTCTGGGATCGAAGAAATCACGAATCAGATTCGTGCAAAGGTACTTCTTTTAATGGTTTTTGTCAGTGGCGTTCGATTCGCAAAAGTCTTCCGCTGCGCATCATTTTCATTTGTTCATCCATGTCAAGGCCTCTAGAACCCAACATGTGACCCTTTAAGCCCATGTATAATTTGTAATTAAAAACTTTATTGTCCCAATAATAATTATCAGCTGACCTTATTAATTGTCTATTTCAACATATATATTAATCAAATAAGGATATAATTTACTCAATTTATAAGTTATGTTTCTAGCCTGTAAGGTACCACACTAAACTCATGGTCTATAAGATATGGAGTATCAAATGAAATATTTCACATTTATCATCACCGGTTACTGTATATGTATTATCCTTCACTTCAGTGAGACTCCCAAATCACTTGGGGAATAGTTCAATGTATATAGTATGATTTAAAAGTACATATAATTTTGAAGGACTATATCTTTTAAGGACTATGGTTGCCATCCATGATAAATCATGACCGGACAAGGATATAAAATTTTTTTAAGTAACATCTATGTCAAAAGTATAGGACAATAAAATCAAAAACTGAAAATAAGAAATAATGTTTAGAGAGATAAAATATAATAAAATAGAAATGAAATTAGAAAATAAATTTTCACCCTACTTTGAACTAGTTATATATCCACAAAAATGTTAGCAATAACTTAAGAACGTTCGACTAAATGATTTAAAAGTAAAGTAAACCATTAAAGATAAAGTGGCATCCCAAAATCCTACTCAGAAGTTAATTATAAGATGAAAAAACTTTCCTTTGATTTCATTTATTATTTTAATAAATTAAATAAAAATAATATACAGAAAATCATATGATGGAGCATGAGATCCCACTCCATCAAGGACGATTTGAAGCCCATGCCGTCGCCATCGCTGGCGACAACCACTGGCTCTAGCCCCGCCAGATTCGACATGTCAAGAGGAAGATGAAGGCACTTCATCACTCGTAAGTTTCGGGCCATATCCACTCACACAACCCTTTTCGAACCTTTGTTTTTAAGTTTAGTATTTGTTTTTGGTTTTTAAGGAGGCCCCCATGTTTATTGGGCCCCCTTGTTGGACCCTTTTTAAGGGGCCCATTACCATCCCTATAGAAGGGATAATTGGGTGCCCAAAAACCCAAGTCAACTTGAATTTTTGGAAAGAATCCCGATCGGGAAGAAGAAGAGGCAGAAGAAGAGAGAGAAGAAGAGGGAGAAGAAGAGAAGAGAGGAGAGAGAAGAGGAAGAGAGGAGAAGGGAGAGGGGAGGGTGCTCGCCGCCGCCGTAGCCGCTTGCACTGCCCAACGGCATTGCCGCCGCCTGACGCCGTCACAGCCGTTGGCTGCCCCATTGCCGCTGCCCCCCCGCCGCCACCACGGTCGCCGTCTGTGCAGCCGCCACCGTCGCCACTGTTGCCGCCACCGCCGCCATGTCGAGTCGCCTGCGTGGTGGCGCCGCCCCCTTCCGTCTGCGTCGTCCGCGTGCTCTTGCTGTGCCGAGCCATCATGCTCTGCCTGCTTCCGAGCTGCTGCTCGCTGCGCTGAGTCGCCCTCATGCTGCCGGTAGCAACGGGTCACTCGTGTCGCTTGCGCACTCTCACCGGACCACCCCCCGCGCCAAGTTTCAGGCCCTGCTCCCTGCCTCACCTTCTCTCCTCAACGTTACGTCTAGGGTTCGCCCATCCCGATATCCATCCGATATCCGGTATTGAACAACCGATATCTGATATCCCGAAAAAAATGGGACAGTTCCGGATATCGGATATCAGATATCAGGCGATATCCGTCTACCAGGGGTTAGACGGATATCGGTACCAGATACCGAAGGGGGAGGGATGAGGCGGATATCGGATGCCGGATATCGGTTTTCGATATCCGGATATCGGTTTTCGATATCCGTATATCGAAAACCGATATCCGGCAATTTTTTTTCAGTCGTCTGCAATCCCATATGGAAAAATTCTAATTTCCTTGGGACTTTATATTCTCCCCAGCCATCTTACAGTTGAATCTCAACACCGGCTTGCCGCCCACAGATGATATGTAATGTAATCTAGAAAATTTTAAAAATCATGATAACAAGGGTAAAACTCCATATTGTAGAATTGTTTTTTTTAACTAACAACTAATGTTAATAAGAAATTAAATATATTGTTGTTTTAAGAAAATAAAATTGCGTAATATAGTTAATAAATTTAATAACAACTAACAACGAACGTTATTAAGATATTGATATATTGTTATTTTAAGAGAATAAAATTGCGTAATATAGTTAATAAATTTAATAATAAATATGAGGGTAATAAGGGTACTAGGGTAGAGTGTAATATATTAGTGGAATGGTTATGAGAATGACCGACAAGTGACGACTAATGTTTTAATGAAATTAGTACACTATATTGTTAGGAGAATAAAAGTACAGAAAATATGTAATACCTTTACTAGATCGTAGTAGCAGTTAGTAAGAGGAATAATTTAATGTAATCTAAAAAATCTAAAAAATCATAATAACTCGGGTAAAATTGCATATTGTAGAATTGTTTCTTTTAACTAACAACTAACGTTATTAAGATATTGATATATTGTTATTTTAAGAGAATAAAATTGCGTAATATAGTTAATAAATTTAATAATAAATATGAGGGTAATAAGGGTACTAGGGTAGAGTGTAATATATTAGTGTAATGGTTATGAGAATGACCGAAAAATGACAAATAATGTTTTAATGAGAAGAAACATGAAGAAGAAGAATATGGAGAAGAAGGGAAGGAAACAAAAAAAATAAAGAATAAAAAAACGAGGAAGAGAAAAGAGAACAGAATAAAAAGGTAGAATAGGAAAATGAAGAAGAAGAAGTTGAGAAAAAAAGAAGAAGACGATAAATTAATGGGCATAAGAGAAGAAACAAGAAGAATAGGAAAGTAACTAAGAAGAATGCTGGGAAATTGACGGGGTGAGATAGAAGGTGAACGAGATAAAAAGGAGAGAAGAATTTAGAGAAACAATCAGAGAGTAAGAGAGACTGGGAGAGGCTCAGAATTAGAGATAAAAAAGAAAAAAGGAACCGGAGAGTGGGATAATTGCTGGAGAGAAATAATTCCATTGGAATGGAATGAGAAAAAGAGAGAGTGACAGAGTGAGAGAGAGAGGGTGAACAAGTGAGAAATTGAGAGACAGAATTAGGGACTAAGAGAGAATGAAAGAAGAGAGGGATACTTAGAGATAAAAACATGGGAATAATCAGAGAGTGAGATAGAATCAGGGGAGAGAGGAAGAAATAGAGAAAGAATTCAACTTGAATGGAATGAGAGAAAAGGTGAGTGACAGAGTGAGAGAGAGGGTGGAAGAGAGAGAATTGAGAGAAATAATTAGGGAGTAAGAGAGAATGAGAGAAGGGAGGGAGACTTATAGAGATAGAAATATAAAGAGGAACAGAGAATGCAATAGAATTTGACAAGAAAGGGAGAATTAGAGAAACAATTACACTGGAATTGGATGAGAGAAAGGGAGAGTCACAGAATGAGAGAAAGGGCGACAGAAAGAAAAATGAAAAGAAAGAATTAAAGAATTAATCAGAGAGTAGGAGAGAATGAGACAAGAAAGGAAGAGTTAGAGATTAGAAGATAGAAAGAAACATAGATTGATATGGAATGAGAGAAGAGGATGAGAATTAGAGAAAGAATTACAGTGAAATGGAATTTGAGAAGAGAGGGTGACAGAGTGAGTGAGAGGGTGAACGAGAGAAAAAGGAGAGTAAGAATGAGAGAGTAATAGAGAATAAGGAAAGAAAAGGAAGAGTTTGAAGTAAAAACATAAAAAGAATCGGAGAGTGAGTTAGAACTAAAGGAGAAAGGAAGAACTTAAAAAAGAAATCCACTGAAATGGAATGAGAGAAAGGGAGACTGGGAAATTGAATATGCATTTTCCATGGTATAAATTCAATATCAATAGCGAAGAAATAAAAATCAAAATCAATACAAAGAGACATCTGAGAGACAAGAAAAGCAAGAAAATCAAAAGAACACTGTAAAAATCAGAAGAGATAAGAAGACATACCTCTGTAGCCGCAGCCGTCAGTCGCCACCGTCTGCCTCTGCCGTCCTTTGCTGTCCTCTGCCGTCCTCCGCCGTCCTCTGCCGTCCTCCACCGTCCTCTGCCGTCCTCCACTGTCTAAGCTCTGAGCCTCTAACTGAATGACCGTGTATTTTCGATTAAAAAATTTTGAATTGGAAGTACACGGTCAACCTAACAAAACTTAGGAAATAGCTTACATACGATGTGGATATCGATTTTTGATATCCACATCCGATATCCGATACCGGCATCTGTCCCCTTGAGACGGAGACGGATGCCGAATCGGGATGAAATCGATACCGGATATCGACACTGTAGCAGCCGATATCCGGTATCCGGATATTGGAAAAATCCGGATACCAGAAATTGCCTTTCCGGTATCCAGTACAGCATCCGTCCCGATACCGGCATCCGGTACTGGTATCGGGAGGGGCGAACACTGGTTATGTCTCTTGCGCTGCATTTTTGCAGCCAGTCGAGCGACGCCACCGACACGACTCCGCCAAACCTGCCCACATCGGTTACTACACCGACGAATATTTCAACAATGGGATGACGCAACCAAGGAGGTACCTCACTCCCCTAGCTCGCCGAGTTAATTTATCTTTTGTCATATATCTTTTGATTGCACTCCATTGCAGGCGAGATATAATAGGTGAGAGGATAAACGAAAATCAGAGAACCTACCGAGCGTTTTCCCTAGGCACAGGTCGGGCCCGTCCGTTATGTGAGAGCACCCACAGACTCAGTCCGTTAGGCGCTGTAGACATCGTCATCATTCCGATGAGGGTTAGGAGGTCACCGTTACCGTCATTGGTCGCCCACCCCAAACCCTGGAGCTTGGCAAACCCCACGAGTTGGGGCATGCATGTACATCTGCCTAGGAGTCTACGCATCACGCAGTCGCATCTCCGTAGATCCATACCCGATGGACGACGTCTTTGAAAACATCCGCTATCAACCCATGATCCGAGCATCAACTCGGTTCCCTCGAGACACGTTAATGATGTCGTCCTGCATCATAATAGTAACTCAAAAATCAAGGCACTTTGAGGGAAACCAGTTCCCAGCAATGACGCCAATTTGACAAAGGCAAATTAGGATGTTTATTTTAATGGAATTACAAAGTTATCCAAACTTACTCATTTTATCTCTGATGGTGAGTGAGTCCATCTCCACAGGGACTAGTCTTTACAGATTGATCTAATGCTTGAGCTAGGACCTCTTTTGTTATTACTTTATCTCTTCTGTTTGCATTTCTCAGCACTCTCATCATGGCATAAACCATTCAAATATTCATTTTTCCCACACCTATACATCGCATAGAGTAGTGTTCACCATATAAAATGTCCCCTTTAAACTCACATAAGAATCAAACCAGTCTGCATGCAGGCCAATTTGATAAGCGCAGCCAAAATCAAGGATCCACATGTCAGCCAAGTCTGTAGATGCGACCAGGGAAAAATAGACTTCACCATCATCATTGTACTATTTCTTTATGATATTATCCAAACTTGACTCTCCTCTTAAGTGTCCCTTTGTACGTCACTTATATCATTCCTTGTTTTGTAACCAGTTGGTCTTACACGTGGACCATCCCATCTTCTTCTCTTCAGACTTGTGTCTCTCTTTTGTTTGACCTCTTTCACATTTGCCTTTAATTAACAAACCTTGATTTTGACCATCATTAAGTTAGATTTTTCTATGGTCAAACTCCATCAATGTAGAAATTACCTCATAAAGACTTGGCATGTTCATCCCATGAAGCATATTGATGGAAACAAATCTTGGTTTTGACAATTATTAAAACCAGATTTTCTATGGTCAAACTCCATCAATGTAGAAATTACCTCATCAAGACTTGGCATGCTCATCCCATGAAGCATACTAATGGAAACAAATCATGCAATCATTTTAGCACTCAATTCATTAATAAAAAAATATTAAATGTGTAGTTGACAATGACGATGAGTACATATTGAATTCACAAATAGCAAGGGTTGACTTTTTAAAAATGATTGAACCAGTAAAAGTAGGTTAAATGAGATGAAAAAGGAAATAAGAATTAAAATAATAATTACCCAACTGAATTTAATAATTACTCTAATCCAATTGAGTCAAAAAATATCAAAGTCTGATTAAAAATCAATGCTCAAGTCAACTCATGCAAGTGTGTTGGCCAAGTCAATTCATTAATTTGAAAGGAGAAAATTTTGTAGTTTCAATAGGAGGATAATATAAGAATTTATTTATTTTCTATAATTTAAAACTAAGACGAAAATCAATGGACAGGTGACTTTGGCCAATCTATTATCTTAAGGTAAATTGAGGGTCAAAATAGTAATATA